>NC_080562.1:18260101-18891351 GCF_030253575.1 Rhododendron vialii | reverse complement strand
ATACCGTACGAGTACATCCATACGGTACCAAACCACACCAAAACGGTGCAATACCGTACGAGTACATCCATACGGTACCAAACCACTCCAAAAAGTAACAATACCGTACGAGTACTTCGTTACGGTACCAAACCACACCAAAACGGTAAAATACCGTACGAGTACATCCATACGGTACCAAACCACACCAAAACGGTAAAATACCTTACGAGTACATCCATACGGTACCAAACCACACCAAAACGGTAAAATACCGTACGAGTACATCCTTACGGTACCAAACCACACCAAAACGGTTCAATATCGTACGAGTACATCCATACGGTTCAAAACCACACCAAAACGGTGCAATACCGTACGAGTACATCCATACGGTACCAAACCACACCAAAAAGTTACAATACCGTACGAGTACTTCGTTACGGTACCAAACCACACGAAAACGGTACAATACCGTACGAGTACTTCGTTACGGTACCAAACCACACCAAAATGGTACAATACCGTACGAGTACATCCATACGGTACCAAACCACACCAAAACGGTGCAATACCGTACGAGTACTTCGTTACAGTACCAAACCACACCAAAAAGTTGCAATACCGTACGAGTACTTCGTTACGGTACCAAACCACACCAAAACGGTACAATACCGTACGAGTACTTCGTTACGGTACCAAACCACACCAAAATTGTACAATACCGTACGAGTACATCCATACGGTACCAAACCACACCAAAACGTTAAAATACCGTACGAGTACTTCGTTACGGTACCAAACCACACCAAAACGGTGCAATATCGTACGAGTACATCCATACGGTTCAAAACTACACTAAAACGGTGCAATACCGTACGAGTACATCCATACGGTACCAAACCACACCACAACGTTACAATACAGCACGAGTACTACGTTACGGTACCAAACCACACAAAAACGGTACAATACCGTACGAGTATTTCGTTACGGTACCAAACCACACCAAAACGGTGCAATATCGTACGAGTACATCCATACGGTACCAAACCACACCAAAACGGTGCAATACCGTACGAGTACATCCATACGGTACCAAACCACACCAAAACGTTACAATACCGCACGAGTACTTCGTTACGGTACCAAACCACACCAAAACGGTACAATACCGTACGAGTACATCCATACGGTACCAAACCACACCAAGACGGTGCAATACCGTACGAGTACATCCATACGGCACCAAACCACACCAAAACGGTCCAATACCGTACGAGTACATCCATACGGTACCAAACCACACCAAAACGGTGCAATACCGTACGAGTACATCCATACGGTACCAAACCACACCAAAACGGTGCAATACCGTACGAGTACTTTGTTACGGTACCAAACCACACCATAAGGGTACAATACCATACGAGTACTTCGTTACGGTACCAAACCTCACCAAAATGTTACAATACCGTACGATTACATCCATACGGTACCAAACCTCACAAAAATGGTACAATACCGTACGAGTACTTCGTTGCGGTACCAAACCACACCAAAACGGTGCAATACCGTATGAGTACATCCATACGGTACCAAACCACACAAAAACGTTACAATACCGTACGAGTACTTCGTTACTGTACCAAACCACACCAAAACGTTGCAATACCGTACGAGTACATCCATACGGTACCAAACCAAACCAAAAAGGTGCAATTCCGTACGAGTACATCCATACGGTTCCAAACAACACCAAAACGTTACAATGCCGTACGAGTACTTCGTTACTGTGGCAAACCACACCAAAACGGTGCAATACCGTACGAGTACATGCATACGGTACCAAACCACACCAAAACGTCAAAGTACCGTACGAGTACTTCGTTACTCAACCAAACCACACCAAAACGGTGCAATACCGTACGAGTACATCCATACGGTACCAAACCACACCAAAACGTTAAAATACCATACGAGTATTTCGTTACGGTACCAAACCATACCAAAACGGTGCAATACCGTACGAGTACATCCATACGGTACCAAACCACACCAAAAAGGTGCAATACCGTTCGAGTTCATCCATACGGTACCAAACCACACCAAAACGTTACAATACCGTACGAGTACTTCGTTACTGTACCAAACCACACCAAAACGGTGCAATACCGTACGAGTACATCCATACGGTACCAAAAGAAACCAAAAAGGTGCAATTCCGTACGAGTACATCCATACGGTACCAAACAACACCAAAACGTTACAATGCCGTACCAGTACTTCGTTACTGTAGCAAACCACACCAAAACGGTGCAATACCGTACGAGTACATGCATACGGTACCAAACCACACCAAAACGTCAAAGTACCGTACGAGTACTTCGTTACTCTACCAAACCACACCAAAACGGTGCAATTCCGTACGAGTAAATCCATACGGTACCAAACCACACCAAAACGTTACAATACCGTACGAGTACTTCGTTACTGTAGCAAACCACACCAAAACGGTGCAATACCGTACGAGTACATCCATACGGTACCAAACCACACCAAAACGTTGAAATACCGTACGAGTACTTCGTTACTGTACCAAACCACACCAAAATGGTACAATACCGTACGAGTACATCCATACGGTACCAAACCACACCAAAACGGTGCAATACCGTACGAGTACATCCATACGGTACCAAACCACACCAAAACGTTAAAATACCGTACGAGTACTTCGTTACTGTACCAAACCACACCAAAACAGTGCAATACCGTACGAGTACGTCCATACGGTACCAAACCACACCAAAAAGGTGCAATACCGTACGAGTACATCCATACGGCACCAAACCACACCAAAAAGGTGCAATACCGTACGAGTACATCCATACGGTACCAAACCACACCAAGACGGTGCAATACCGTATGAGTACATCCATACGGCACCAAACCACACCAAAACGTTACAATACCGTATGAGTACTTCGTTACGGTACCAAACCACACCAAAACGGTACAATACCGTACGAGTACATCCATAAGGTACCAAACCACACCAAAACGGTACAGTACCGTACGAGTACATGCATACGGTACCAAACCACCCAAAAACGGTGCAATACCGTACGAGTACTTCGTTACGGTACCAAACCACACCATAAGGGTACAATACCGTACGGGTACTTCGTTACGGTACTAAACCAAACCATAAGTGTACAATACCGTAGGAGTACTTCGTTACGGTACCAAACCACACCAAAACGTTCCAATACCGTACGAGTACTTCGTTACGGTACGAAACCACACCAAATGGTGCAATTCCGTACGAGTACATGCATACGGTACCAAACGACACCAAAACGTTAAAGTACCGTACGAGTACTTCGTTACTGTACCAAACCACTCCAAAACGGTGCAATACCGTACGACTACATCCATACGGTACCAAACCATACAAAAATTGTGCAATTCTGTACGAGTACATCCATACGGTACCAAACCACACCAAAACGTTACAATACCGTACGAGTACTTCGTTACGGTGCCAAACCACACCAAAACGGTACAATACCGTACGAGTACTTCGTTACGGTACGAAACCACACCAAAACGGTACAATACCGTACGAGTACATCCATACGGTACCAAACTACACCAAAACGGTGCAATACCGTACGAGTACTCTGTTACTGTACCAAACCACACCATAAGGGTACAATACCGTACGAGTACTTCGTTACGGTACCAAACCGCACCAAATGGTGCAATTCCGTACGAGTACATGCATGCGGTACCAAACCACACCAAAACGGTGCAATACCGTACGACTACATCCATATGGTACCAAACCACACAAAAATTGTGCAATTCCGTACGAGTACATCCATACGGTACCAAACCACACCAAAACGGTGCAATACCGTACGTGTACATCCATACGGTACCAAACCACACCAAAACGTTAAAATACCGTACGAGTACTTCGTTACTGTACGAAACCACACCAAAACAGTGCAATACCGTACGAGTACGTCTATACGGTACCAAACCACACCAAAACGGTGCTATACCGTCCGAGTACATCCATACGGTACCAAACCACACCAAAGGGGTACAATACCGTACGATTACATCCCTACGGTACCAAACCACTCCAAAACGGTGCAATACCGTACGAGTACATCCATACGGTACCAAACCACACCAAAACAGTGCAATACCGTACGAGTACATCCATACGGTACCAAACCACACCAAAAAGTTACAATACCGTACGAGTACTTCGTTACGGTACCAAACCACACCAAAAAGGTACCAAACCACACCAAAAAGTTACAATACCGTACGAGTACTTCATTACGGTACCAAACCACACCAAAATGGTACAATACCGTACGAGTACTTCATTACGGTACCAAACCACACCAAAACGGTGCAATACCGTACGAGTAAATCCATACGGTACCAAACCACATCCAAACGTTCCAATACCGCATGAGTACTTCGTTACGGTACCAAACCACACCAAATGGTGCAATTCCGTACGAGTACATCCATACGGTACCAAACCACACCAAAACGTTGCAATTCCGTACGAGTACATCCATACGGTACCAAACCACACCAAAAAGGTGCAATTCCGTACGAGTACATCCATACGGTACCAACCCACACCAAAATGGTGCAATACCGTACACGTACATCCACAAGGTACCAAACCACACCAAAAAGGTGCTATACCGTACGAGTACATCCATACGGCACCAAACCACACCAAAAAGGTGCAATACCGTACGAGTACATTCATACGGTACCAAACCACACCAAGACGGTGCAATACCGTATGAGTACATCCATACGGCACCAAACCACCCCAAAACGTTACAATACCGTACGAGTACTTCGTTACGGTACCAAACCACACCAAAACGGTACAATACCGTACGAGTACATCCATAAGGTACCAAACCACACCAAAACGGTACAATACCGTACTAGTACATGCATACGATACCAAACCACCCCAAAACGGTGCAATACCGTACGAGTACTTCGTTACGGTACCAAACCACACCATAAGGGTACAATACCTTACGAGTACTTCGTTACGGTACTAAACCACAACATAAGTGTACAATACCGTCGGAGTACTTCGTTACGGATCCAAACCACACCAAAACGTTCCAATACCGTACGAGTACTTCGTTACGGTACCAAACCACACCAAAACGGTGCAATACCGTACGAGTACTTTGTTACTGTACCAAACCACACCATAAAGGTACAATACCGTACGAGTACTTCGTTACAGTACCAAACCACACCAAATGGTTCAATTCCGTACGAGTACATGCATACGGTACCAAACCACACCAAAATGTTAAAGTACCGTACGAGTACTTTGTTACTGTACCAAACCACACCAAAACGGTGCAATACCGTACGACTACATCCATACGTTACCAAACCACACAAAAATTGTGCAATTCCGTACGAGTACATCCATACGGTACCAAACCACACCAAAACGTTACAATACCGTACGAGTACTTCGTTACGGTACCAAACCACACCAAAACGGTACAATACCGTACGAGTACATCCAGACGGTACCAAACCACACCAAAACGGTGCAATACCGTACGAGTACATCCATACGGTTTCAAACCACACAAAAACGGTGCAATACCGTACGAGCACATCCATACGGTACCAAACTACACCAAAACGTTACAATACCTTACGAGTACTTCGTTACGGTGCCAAACCACACCAAAACGGTACAATACCGTACGAGTACTTCGTTACGGTACGAAACCACACCAAAAGGGTACAATACCGTACGAGTACATCCATACGGTACCAAACCACACCAAAACTGTGAAATACCGTACGAGTACTTTGTTACTGTACCAAACCACACCATAAGGGTACAATACCGTACGAGTACTTCGTTACGGTACCAAACCACACCAAATGGTGCAATTCCGTACGAGTACATGCATACGGTACCAAACCACACCAAAACGTTAAAGTACCGTACGAGTACTTCGTTACTGTACCAAACCACACCAAAACGGTGCAATACCGTACGACTACATCCATACGGTACCAAACAACACAAAAATTGTGCAATTCTGTACGAGTACATCCTTACGGTACCAAACCACACCAAAACGGTGCAATACCGTACGAGTACATCCATACGGTACCAAACCACACCAAAACGTTAAAATACCGTACGAGTACTTCGTTACTGTACCAAACCACACCAAAACAGTGCAATACCGTACGAGTACGTCGATACGGTACCAAACCACACAAAAATGGTGCTATACCGTCCGAGTACATCCATACGGTACTAAACCACACCAAAGGGGTACAATACCGTACGATTACATCCCTACGGCACCAAACCACACCAAAACGGTGCAATACCGTACGAGTACATCCATATGGTACCAAACCACACCAAAAAGTTACAATACCGTACAAGTACTTCGTTACGGTACCAAACCACACGAAAATGGTACAATACCGTACGAGTACATCCATACGGTACCAAACAACACCAAAAAGGTGCAATTCCGTACGAGTACATCCATACGGTACCAACCCGCACCAAAATGGTGCAATACCGTACGAGTACATCCATAAGGTACCAAACCACACCAAAAAGGTGCAATACCGTACGAGTACATCCATACGGCACCAAACCACACCAAAAAGGTGCAATACCGTACGAGTACATCCATACGGTACCAAACCACACCAAGACGGTGCAATACCGTATGAGTACATCCATACGGCACCAAACCACACCAAAACGTTACAATACCGTACGAGTACTTCGTTACGGTACCAAACCACACCAAAACGGTACAATACCGTACGAGTACATCCATAAGGTACCAAACGAAACCAAAACGGTACAATACCGTACGAGTACATGCATACGGTACCAAACCACCCCAAAACGGTGCAATACCGTACGAGTACTTCGTTACGGTACCAAACCACACCATAAGGGTACAATACCGTACGAGTACTTCGTTACAGTACTAAACCACACCATAAGTGTACAATACCGTAGGAGTACTTCGTTACGGTACCAAACCACACCAAAACGTTCCAATACCGTACGAGTACTTCGTTCCGGTACCAAACCACACCAAATGGTGCAATTCCGTACGAGTACAAGCATACGGTACCAAAGCAAACCAAAACGTTAAATTACCGTACGAGTACTTCATTACTGTACCAAACCACACCAAAACGGTGCAATACCGTACGACTACATCCATACGGTACCAAACCACACAAAAATTGTGCAATTTCGTATGAGTACATCCATACGGTACCAAACAACACCAAAACGTTACAATACCGTACGAGTACTTCGTTACGGTACCAAACCACACCAAAACGGTACAATACCGTACGAGTATGTCCATACGGTACCAAACCACACCAAAACGGTGCAATACCGTAGGAGTACATCCATACGGTACCAAACCACACCAAAATGGTACAATACCGTACGAGTACTTCATTACGGTACCAAACCACACCAAAACGGTGCAATACCGTACGAGTACATCCATACGGTAACAAACCACACCAAAAAGTTACAATACCGTACGAGTACTTCGTTACGGTACCAAACCACACCAAAATGGTACAATACCGTACGAGTACATCCATACGGTACCAAACCACACCAAAAAGGTGCAATTCCGTACGAGTACATCCATACGGTACCAACCCACACCAAAATGGTGCAATACCGTACACGTACATCCATAAGGTACCAAACCACACCAAAAAGGTGCAATACCGTACGAGTACATCCATATGGTACTAAACCACACAAAAACGGTGCAATACCGTACGAGTACATCCATATAGTACCAAACCACACCAAAAAGGTGCAATACCGTACGAGTACATCCATGCGGTACCGAACCACACCAAAACGTTGCAATACCGTTCGAGTACTTCGTTACTGTACCAAACCACACCAAAATGGTCCAATACCGTACGAGTACATCCATACGGTACCAAACCACACCAAAACGTTAAAATACCGTACGAGTACTTCGTTACGGTACCAAACCACACCAAAAAGGTGCAATACCGTACGGGTACATCCATGCGGTACCGAACCACACCAAAACGTTACAATACCGTTCGAGTACTTCGTTACTGTACCAAACCTCACCAAAACGGTGCAATACCGTACGAGTACATCCATACGGTACAATACCACACCAAAAAGGTGCAATACCGTACGTGTACATTCATACGGTACCAAACCACACCAAAACGGTGCAATACCATACGAGTACATCCTTACGGTACCAAACCACACCAAAACGGTGCAATACCGTACGAGTACATCCATACGGTACCAAACCACACAAAAATGGTACAATACCGTACGAGTACTTCATTACGGTACCAAACCACACCAAAACGGTGCAATACCATACGAGTACATCCATGCGGTACCAAACCACACCAAAAAGGTGCAATACCGTACGAGTACATCCATGCGGTACTGAACCACACCAAAACGTTAAAATACCGTACAAGTACTTCGTTATGGTACCAAACCACACCAAAACGGTGCAATACCGTACGAGTACATCCATACGGTACCAAACCACACCACAAAGGTGCAATACCGTACGAGTACATCCATACGGTACGAAACCACACCAAAAAGGTGCAATACCGTACGAGTACATCCATGCGGTACCGAACCACACCAAAACGTTAAAATACCGTACAAGTACTTCGTTACGGTACCAAACCACACCAAAACGGTGCAATACCGTACGAGTACATCCATACGGTACCAAACCACACCACAAAGGTGCAATACCGTACGAATACATCCATACGGTACCAAACCACACCAAGACTGTCCAATACCGTACGAGTACATCCATACGGCACCAAACCACACCAAAACGTTACAATACCGTACGAGTACTTCGTTACATTACCCAACCACACCAAAACGGTACAATACCGTACGAGTACATCCATACAGTATCAAACCACACCAAAACGGTACAATACCGTACGAGTACATCCATACAGTATCAAACCACACCAAAACGGTGCATTACCGTACGAGTACATCCATACGGTACCAAACCACACCAAAACGTTACAATACCGTACGAGTACTTCGTTACGGTACCAAACCACACCAAAACGGTGCAATACCGTACGAGTACATCCATACGGTACCAAACCACACCAAAAAGGTGCAATACCGTACGAGTACATCCATATGGTACTAAACCACACAAAAACGGTGCAATACCGTACGAGTACATCCATACGGTACCTAACCTTACCAAAAAGGTGCAATTCCGTACGAGTACATCCATTGGGTACCAAACCACACCAAAACGGTGCAATACCGTACGAGTACATCCATACGGTACCAAACCACACCAAAACGTTAAAATACTGTACGAGTACTTCGTTACGGTACCGAACCACACCAAAACGGTGCAATACCGTACGAGTACGTCCATACGGTACCAAACCACACCAAAAAGGTGCAATACCGTACGAGTACATCCATATGGTACTAAACCACACAAAAACGGTGCAATACCGTACGAGTACATCCATATAGTACCAAACCACACCAAAAAGGTGCAATACCGTACGAGTACATCCATGCGGTACCGAACCACACCAAAACGTTGCAATACCGTTCGAGTACTTCGTTACTGTACCAAACCACACCAAAATGGTCCAATACCGTACGAGTACATCCATACGGTACCAAACCACACCAAAACGTTAAAATACCGTACGAGTACTTCGTTACGGTACCAAACCACACCAAAAAGGTGCAATACCGTACGGGTACATCCATGCTGTACCGAACCACACCAAAACGTTACAATACAGTTCGAGTACTTCGTTACTGTACCAAACCTCACCAAAACGGTGCAATACCGTACGAGTACATCCATACGGTACAATACCACACCAAAAAGGTGCAATACCGTACGTGTACATTCATACGGTACTAAACCACACCAAAACGGTGCAATACCATACGAGTACATCCTTACGGTACCAAACCACACCAAAACGGTGCAATACCGTACGAGTACATCCATACGGTACCAAACCACACAAAAATGGTACAATACCGTACGAGTACTTCATTACGGTACCAAACCACACCAAAACGGTGCAATACCATACGAGTACATCCATGCGGTACCAAACCACACCAAAAAGGTGCAATACCGTACGAGTACATCCATGCGGTACTGAACCACACCAAAACGTTAAAATACCGTACAAGTACTTCGTTACGGTACCAAACCACACCAAAACGGTGCAATACCGTACGAGTACATCCATACGGTACCAAACCACACCACAAAGGTGCAATACCGTACGAGTACATCCATACGGTACGAAACCACACCAAAAAGGTGCAATACCGTACGAGTACATCCATGCGATACCGAACCACACCAAAACGTTAAAATACCGTACAAGTACTTCGTTACGGTACCAAACCACACCAAAACGGTGCAATACCGTACGAGTACATCCATACGGTACCAAACCACACCACAAAGGTGCAATACCGTACGAATACATCCATACGGTACCAAACCACACCAAGACTGTCCTATACCGTACGAGTACATCCATACGGCACCAAACCACACCAAAACGTTACAATACCGTACGAGTACTTCGTTACATTACCAAACCACACCAAAACGGTACAATACCGTACGAGTACATCCATACAGTATCAAACCACACCAAAACGGTGCAATACCGTACGAGTACATCCATACGGTACCAAACCACACCAAAACGTTACAATACCGTACGAGTACTTCGTTACGGTACCAAACCACACAAAAACGGTGCAATACCGTACGAGTACATCCATACGGTACCAAACCACACCAAAAAGGTGCAATACCGTACGAGTACATCCATATGGTACTAAACCACACAAAAACGGTGCAATACCGTACGAGTACATCCATACGGTACCTAACCTTACCAAAAAGGTGCAATTCCGTACGAGTACATACATAGGGTACCAAACCACACCAAAACGGTGCAATACCGTACGAGTACATCCATACGGTACCAAACCACACCAAAACGGTGCAATACCGTACGAGTACATCCATACGGTACCAAACCACACCAAAACGGTGCAATACCGTACGAGTACATCCATACGGTACCAAACCACACCAAAACGTTACAATACCGTACGAGTACTTCGTTACTGTACCAAAGCACACCAAAACGTTAAAATACCATACGAGTACTTCGTTACGGTACCAAACCACACCAAAACGGTGCAATATCGTACGAGTACATCCATACGGTACCTAACCACACCAAAAAGGTGCAATACCGTACGTGTACATTACTACGATACCAAACAACACCAAAACGGTGCAATACCATACGAGTACATCCATACGGTACCAAACCACACCAAAACGGTGCAATACCGTACGAGTACATCCATACGGTACCAAACCACACCAAAAAGGTGCAATTCCGTACGAGTGCATCCATACGGTACCAAACCACACCAAAACGGTGAAATACCGTACGAGTACATCCATACGGTACCAAACCACACCAAAACGTTACAATACCGTACGAGTACTTCGTTACGGTACCAAACCACACCAAAACGGTGCAATACCGTACGAGTACATCCATACGGTACCAAACCACACCAAAAAGGTGCAATACCGTACGAGTACATCCATATGGTACTAAACCACACAAAAACGGTGCAATACCGTACGAGTACATCCATACGGTACCTAACCTTACCAAAAAGGTGCAATTCCGTACGAGTACATCCATAGGGTACCAAACCACACCAAAACGGTGCAATACCGTACGAGTACATCCATACGGTACCAAACCACACCAAAACGGTGCAATACCGTACGAGTACATCCATACGGTACCAAACCACACCAAAACGTTACAATACCGTACGAGTACTTCGTTACTGTACCAAAGCACACCAAAACGTTAAAATACCATACGAGTACTTCGTTACGGTACCAAACCACACCAAAACGGTGCAATATCGTACGAGTACATCCATACGGTACCTAACCACACCAAAAAGGTGCAATACCGTACGTGTACATTCATACGATACCAAACCACACCAAAACGGTGCAATACCATACGAGTACATCCATACGGTACCAAACCACACCAAAACGGTGCAATACCGTACGAGTACATCCATACGGTACCAAACCACACCAAAAAGGTGCAATTCCGGACGAGTGCATCCATACGGTACCAAACCACACCAAAACGGTGCAATACCGTACGAGTGCATCCATACGGTACCAAACCACACCAAAACAGTGCAATACCGTACGAGTACATCCATACGGTACCAAACCACACCAAAACGGTGCAATTCCGTATGAGTACATCCATACGGTACCAAACCACACCAAAACGGTGCAATACCTTACGAGTACATCCATACGCTACCAAACCACACCAAAACGTTACAATACCGTATGCGTACTTCGTTACGGTACCAAACCACACCAAAATGGTGCAATACCGTACGAGTACATCCATACGGTACCAAACCACACCAAAAAGGTGCAATTCCGTACGAGTTCATCCATACGGTACCAAACCACACCAAAACGGTGCAATACCGCACGAGTACATCCATACGGTACCAAACCACACCAAAACGGTGCAATACCGTACGAGTACATCCATACGGTACCAAACCACACCAAAACGTTACAATACCGTACGAGTACTTCGTTACTGTACCAAAGCACACCAAAACGTTAAAATACCATACGAGTACTTCGTTATGGTACCAAACCACACCAAAACGGTGCAATATCGTACGAGTACATCCATACGGTACCTAACCACACCAAAAAGGTGCAATACCGTACGTGTACATTCATACGATACCAAACCACACCAAAACGGTGCAATACCATACGAGTACATCCATACGGTACCAAACCACACCAAAACAGTGCAATACCGTACGAGTACATCGATACGGTACCAAACCACACCAAAAAGGTGCAATTCCGTACGAGTGCATCCATACGATACCAAACCACACCAAAACGGTGCAATACCGTACGAGTACATCCATACTGTATCAAACCAAACCAAAACGGTGCAATACCGTACGAGTAAATCCATACGGTACCAAACCACACCAAAACGTTCCATTACCGTACGAGTACTTCGTTTAGATTCCAAACCACACCAAATGGTGCAATTCCGTACGAGTACATCCATACGGTACCAAACCACACCAAAACGGTGCAATTCCGTACGAGTACATCCATACGGTACCAAACCACACCAAAACGTTCCAATACCGTACGAGTACTTCGTTACGGTACCAAACCGCACCAAAACGGTGCAATTCCGTACAAGTACATCCATACGGTACCAAACCACACCAAAACGGTGCAATACCGCACGAGTACATCCATACGGTACCAAACCACACCAAAACGGTGCAACACCGTACGAGTACATCCATACGGTACCAAACCACACCAAAACGTTACAATACCGTACGAGTACTTCGTTACTGTACCAAAGCACACCAAAACGTTAAAATACCATACGAGTACTTCGTTATGGTACCAAACCACACCAAAACGGTGCAATATCGTACGAGTACATCCATACGGTACCTAACCACACCAAAAAGGTGCAATACCGTACGTGTACATTCATACGATACCAAACCACACCAAAACGGTGCAATACCATACGAGTACATCCATACGGTACCAAACCACACCAAAACAGTGCAATACCGTACGAGTACATCGATACGGTACCAAACCACACCAAAAAGGTGCAATTCCGTACGAGTGCATCATACGATACCAAACCACACCAAAACGGTGCAATACCGTACGAGTACATCCATACGGTACCAAACCACACTAAAACAGTGCAATACCGTACGAGTACATCCATACGGTACCAAACCACACCAAAACGGTGCAATTCCGTATGAGTACATCCATACGGTACCAAACCACACCAAAACGGTGCAATACCGTACGAGTACATCCATACGGTACCAAACCACACCAAAACGTTACAATACCGTACGAGTATTTCGTTACGAGTACATCCATACGGTACCAAACCACACCAAAACGGTGCAATACCGTACGAGTACTTCGTTACGGAACCAAACCACACCATAAGGGTACAATACCGTACGAGTACTTCGTTACGGTACCAAACCAAACCAAAAACGGTACAATACCGTACAGTACATCGATACGTTACCAAACCACACCAAAACGGTGCAATACCGTACGTGTATATCCATACGGTACCAAACCACACCAAAATGTTACAATACCGTACGAGTACTTCGCTACGATACCAAAGCACACCAAAACGGTGCAATATCGTACAAGTACTTCCATACGGTACCAAACCACACCAAAAAGGTGCAATACCGTACAAGTACATCCATACGCTACCAAACCACACCAAAACGGTGCAATACCGTACGAGTAATTCGTTACGGTACCAAAGCACACCAAAACGGTGCAATATCGTACGAGTACATCCATACGGTACCAAACCGCACCAAAAAGGTGCAATACCGTACGAGTACATCCATACGGTACCAAACCACACCAAAACGGTACAATACCGTACGAGTACTTCGTTACGGAACCAACCCACACGAAAATGGTGCAATACCGTACGAGTACATCCATACGGTACCAAACCACACCAAAACGATGCAATACCGTACGAGTACTTCGTTACGGTTCCAAACCACACCAAAACGGTGCAATACCGTACCAGTACTTCGTTGCGGTACCAAACCACACCAAAACGGTACAATACCGCACGAGTACTTCGTTACGGTACCAAACCAAACCAAAAACGGTACAATACCGTACGAGTACATCCATACGTTACCAAACCACACCAAAACGGTGCAATACCGTACGTGTATATCCATACGGTACAAAACCACACCAAAATTGTACAATACCGTACGAGTACTTCGTTACGATACCAAAGCACACCAAAACGGTGCAATATCGTACGAGTACATCCATACGGTACCAAACCACACCAAAAAGGTGCAATACCGTACAAGTACATCCATACGGTACAAAACCACACCAAAACGGTGCAATACCGTACGAGTACTTCGTTACGGTACCAAAGCACACCAAAACGGTGCAATATCGTACGAGTACATCCATACGGTACCAAACCACACCAAAAAGGTGCAATACCGTACGAGTGCATCCATACGGTACCAAACCACACCAAAACGGTACAATACCGTACGAGTAATTCGTTACGGTACCAACCCACACGAAAATGGTGCAATACCGTACGAGTACATCCATACGGTACCAAACCACACCAAAACGGTGCGATACCTTACGAGTACTTCGTTACGGTACCAAACCACACCAAAACGGTGCAATTCCGTACGAGTACATCCATACGGTACCAAACCAAATCAAAACGGTGCAATACCGTACGATTACATCCACACAGTACCAAACAACACCAAAACGTTCCAATACCGTACGAGTACTTCGTTACGGTACCAAACCACACCAAAAGGGTACAATACCGCACGAGTACATCCATACGGTACCAAACCACACCAAAACGGTGCAATACCGTACGAGTACATCCATACGGTACCAAAGCACACCAAAACGGTGCAATACCGTACGAGTACATCCATACGGTACCAAACCACACCAAAACGGTGCAATACCGTACGAGTACTTCGTTACGGTACCAAACCACACCAAAACGGTGCAATTCCGTTCGAGTACATCCATACGGTACCAAACCGCACCAAAAAGGTGCAATACCGTACGAGTACATCCATACGGTACCAAACCACACAAAAACGGTACAATACCGTACGAGTACTTCGTTACGGAACCAACCCACACGAAAATGGTGCAATACCGTACGAGTACATCCATACGGTACCAAACCACACCAAAACGATGCAATACCGTACGAGTACTTCGTTACGGTTCCAAACCACACCAAAACGGTGCAATACCGTACCAGTACTTCGTTGCGGTACCAAACCACACCAAAACGGTACAATACCGTACGAGTACTTCGTTACGGTACCAAACCAAACCAAAAACGTTACAATACCGTACGAGTACATCCATACGTTACCAAACCACACCAAAACGGTGCAATTCCGTAGGAGTACATCCATACGGTACCAAACCACACCAAAACGGTGCAATACCGTACGAGTACATCCATACGGTACCAAACCACACCAAAACGTTACAATACCGTACGAGTATTTCGTTACGAGTACATCCATACGGTACCAAACCACACCAAAACGGTGCAATACCGTACGAGTACTTCGTTACGGAACCAAACCACACCATAAGGGTACAATACCGTACGAGTACTTCGTTACGGAACCAACCCACACGTAAATGGTGCAATACCGTACGAGTACATCCATACGGTACCAAACCACACCAAAACGATGCGATACCGTACGAGTACTTCGTTACGGTTCCAAACCACACCAAAACGGTGCAATACCGTACCAGTACTTCGTTGCGGTACCAAACCACACCAAAACGGTACAATACCGTACGAGTACTTCGTTACGGTACCAAACCAAACCAAAAACGGTACAATACCGTACGAGTACATCCATACGTTACCAAACCACACCAAAACGGTGCAATACCGTACGTGTATATCCATACGGTACCAAACCACACCAAAATGGTACAATACCGTACGAGTACTTCGTTACGATACCAAAGCACACCAAAACGGTGCAATATCGTACGAGTACATCCATACGGTACCAAACCACACCAAAAAGGTGCAATACCGTACAAGTACATCCATACGGTACAAAACCACACCAAAACGGTGCAATACCGTACGAGTACTTCGTTACGGTACCAAAGCACACCAAAACGGTGCAATATCGTACGAGTACATCCATACGGTACCAAACCACACCAAAAAGGTGCAATACCGTACGAGTACATCCATACGGTACCAAACCACACCAAAACGGTACAATACCGTACGAGTAATTCGTTACGGTACCAACCCACACGAAAATGGTGCAATACCGTACGAGTACATCCATACGGTACCAAACCACACCAAAACGGTGCGATACCGTACGAGTACTTCGTTACGGTACCAAACCACACCAAAACGGTGCAATTCCGTATGAATACATCCAGACGGTACCAAACCACACCAAAAAGGTGCAATTCCGTACGAGTACATCCATACGGTACCAAACCACACCAAAACGGTGCAATACCGTACGAGTACATCCATACGGTACCAAACCACATCAAAACGGTGCAATACCGTACGATTACATCCACACAGTACCAAACAACACCAAAACGTTCCAATACCGTACGAGTACTTCGTTACGGTACCAAACCACACCAAAAGGGTACAATACCGCACGAGTACATCCATACGGTACCAAACCACACCAAAACGGTGCAATACCGTACGAGTACATCCATACGGTACCAAAGCACACCAAAACGGTGCAATACCGTACGAGTACATCCATACGGTACCAAACCACACCAAAACGGTGCAATACCGTACGAGTACTTCGTTACGGTACCAAACAACACCAAAACGGTGCAATTCCGTTCGAGTACATCCATACAGTACCAAACCACACCAAAACTTTGCAATTCCGTACGAGTACATCCATACGGTACCAAACCACACCAAAACGGTGCAATACCGTACGAGTACATCCATACGGTACCAAACCACACCAAAAAGGTGCAATTTCTTACAAGTACATACATACGGTACTAAACCACACCAAAACGGTGCAATACCGTACGAGTACATCCATACGGTACCAAACCACACCAAAACGTTACAATACCGTATGAGTACTTCGTTACGGTACCAAACAACACCATGAGGGTACAATACCGTACGAGTACTTCCTTACGGTACCAAACCACACCAAAACGGTACAATAACGTACGAGTACATCCATACGGTACCAAACCACACCAAAACGGTACAATACCGTACGAGTACTTCGTTACGGTACCAAACCACACCAAAATGGTTCAATACAGTACGCTTACTTCGTTACGGTACCAAACTACACCAAAACGGTACAATACCGTACGACCACAGCCATATGGTACCAAACCACACCAAAACGGTGGAATACCGTACGAGTACTTCGTTACGGTACCAAACCACACAAAAACGGTACAATACCGTACGACCACATCCATATGGTACCAAACAACACAACAACGGTGCAATACCGTACGAGTACTTTGTTACGGTACCAAACCACACCAAAACGGTACAATACCGTAGGAGGACTTCGTTACGGTACCAAACCACACCAAAACGGTGCAATTCCGTACGAGTACATCAATACGGTACCAAACCACCCCAAAACGGTGCAATACCGTACGAGTACAACCATACGGTACCAAACCACACCAAAACGGTGCAATACCGTACGAGTATTTCGTTACGGAACCAAACCATCCCAAAACGGTGCAATTCCGTATGAGTACATCCATACGGTACCAAACAACACCAAAACGGTGCAATACCGTACGAGTACATCCATACGGTACCAAACCACACCAAAACGGTGCAATACCTTACGAGTACATCCATACGGTACCAAACCACACCAAAAAGGTGCAATTTCTTACGAGTACATCCATACGGTACCAAACCACACCAAAATGGTGCAATACCGTACAAGTACATCCATACGGTACCAAACCACACCAAAACGGTGCTATACCGTACGAGTACATCCATACGGTACCAAACCACACCAAAAAGGTGCAATTTCTTACGAGTACATCCATACGGAACCAAACCACACCAAAACGGTGCAATACCGTACGAGTACATCCATACGGTACCAAACCTCTCCAAAACGTTTCAATACCGTACGAGTACTTCGTTACGGTACCAAACGACACCATGAGGGTACAATACCGTACGAGTACTTCCTTACGGTACCAAACCACACCAAAACGGTACAATACCGCACGAGTACATCCATACGGTACCAAACCATACCAAAACGGTGCAATACCGTGCGAGTACATCCATACGGTACCAAACAACACCAAAACGTTCCAATACCGTACGAGTACTTCGTTACGGTATCAACACACCAAAACGGTGCAATTCCGTATGAGAACATCCATACGGTACCAAACCACACCAAAACGGTGCAATTCCGTACGAGTACATCCATACGGTACCAAACCACACCAAAATGGTGCAATACCGTACGAGTACATCCATACGGTACCAAACCACACCAAAACGTTGCAATTCCGTACGAGTACATCCATATGGTACCAAACCACACCAAAACGGTGCAATACCGTACGAGTACATCCATACGGTACCAAACCACACCAAAAAGGTGCAATTTCTTACGAGTACATCCATACGGTACCAAACCACACCAAAATGGTGCAATACCGTACGAGTACATCCATACGGTTCCAAACCACACCAAAACGGTGCTATACCGTACGAGTACATCCATACGGTACCAAACCACACCAAAAAGGTGCAATTTCTTACGAGTACATCCATACGGTACCATACCACACCAAAACGGTGCACTACCGTACGAGTACATCCATACGGTACTAAACCACACCAAAACGTTTCAATACCGTACGAGTACTTCGTTACGGTACCAAACGACACCATGAGGGTACAATACCGTACGAGTACTTCCTTACGGTACCAAACCACACCAAAACGGTACAATACCGCACGAGTACATCCATACGGTACCAAACCACACCAAAACGGTGCAATACCGTACGAGTACTTCGTTATGGTACCAAAGCACACCAAAACGGTGCAATACCGTGCGAGTATTTCGTTACGGAACCAAACCACACCAAAACGGTGCAATACCGTGCGAGTACATCCATACGGTACCAAACAACACCAAAACGTTCCAATACCATACAAGTACTTCGTTACGGTATCAAACCACACCAAAACGGTGCAATTCCATACGAGTACATCCATACGGTACCAAACCACACCAAAACGGTGCAATTCCGTACGAGTACATCCATACGGTACCAAACCACACCAAAATGGTGCAATACCGTACGAGTACATCCATACGGTACCAAACCACACCAAAACGTTACAATACCGTACGAGTACTTCGTTACGGTATCAAACCACACCAAAACGGTACAATACCGTACGAGTACTTCGTTACGGTACCAAACCACACGAAAATGGTGCAATACCGTACGAGTACATCCATACGGTACCAAACCACACCAAAACGGTGCAATACCGTACGAGTACTTCGTTACAGTACCAAACCACACCATAAGGGTACAATACCGTACGAGTACTTCGTTACGGTACCAAACCACACCAATACGGTACAATACCGCACGAGTACCTCCATACGGTACCGAACCACACCAAAACGGTACAATACCGTATGAGTACTTCGTTACGGTACCAAACCACACCAAAACGGTACAATACCATACAACCACATCCATATGGTACCAAACCACACCAAAACGGTGCAATACCGTACGAGTACTTTGTTACGGTACAAAACCACACCAAAACGGTACAATACCATAAGAGGACTTCGTTACGGTACCAAACCACGCCAAAACGGTTCAATACCGTACGAGTACTTCGTTACAGAACCAAACCACACCAAAACGGTACAATACCGTACGACCACATCCTTATGGTACCAAACCACACCAAAACGGTGCAATACCGTACGAGTACTTTGTTACGGTACCAAACCACACCAAAACGGTACAATACCGTACGAGGACTTCGTTACGGTACCAAACCACACCAAAACGGTGCAATTCCGTACGAGTACATCCATACGGTACCAAACCACACAAAAATGGTGCAATACCGTACGAGTACATCCATACGGTACCAAACCACACCAAAAAGGTGCAATTTCTTACGTGTACATCCATACGGTACCAAACCACACCAAAATGGTGCAATACCGTACGAGTACATCCATACGGTACCAAACAACACCAAAACGGTGCAATACCGTACGAGTACATCCATACGGTACCAAACCACACCAAAACGTTACAATACCGTACGAGTACTTCGTTACGGTACCAAACCACACCAAAACGGTACAATACCGTACGAGTACTTCGTTACGGTACCAAACCACACGAAAATGGTGCAATACCGAATGAGTACATCAATACGGTACCAAACCACACCAAAACGGTGCAATACCGTACGAGTACTTCGTTACGGTACCAAACCACACCATGAGGGTACAATACCGTACGAGTACTTCCTTACGGTACCAAACCACACCAAAACGGTACAATACCGCACGAGTACATCCATACGGTACCAAACCACACCAAAACGGTACAATACCGTACGAGTACTTCGTTACGGTACCAAACCACACCAAAACGGAGCAATACCGTACGAGTACTTCGTTACGGTACCAAACCACACCAAAACGGTACAATACCGTACGACCACATCCATATGGTACCAAACCACACCAAAACGGTGCAATTCCGTACGAGTACATCAATACGGTACCAAACCACACCAAAACGGTGCAATACCGTACGAGTACATCCATACGTTACCAAACCACACCAAAACGGTGCAATCCCGTACGAGTACTTCGTTACGGTACCAAACCACACCAAAACGGTACAATACCGCAGGAGTACATCCATACGGTACCAAACCACACCAAAACGGTCCAATACCGTACGAGTACTTCGTTACGGTACCAAACCACATGAAAAACGTGCAATACCGAATGAGTACATCAATACGGTACCAAACCACACCAAAACGGTGCAATACCGTACGAGTACTTCGTTACGGTACCAACCACACCATGCGGGTACAATACCGTACGAGTACTTCCTTACGGTACCAAACCACACAAAAACGGTACAATACCGCACGAGTACATCCATACGGTACCAAACCACACCAAAAAGGTACAATACCGTACGAGTACTTCGTTACGGTACCTAACCACACCAAAACGGTGCAATACCGTATGAGTACTTCGTTACGGTACCAAACCACACCAAAACGGTACAATACCGTACGACCACATCCATATGGTACCAAACCACACCAAAACGGTGCAATGCTGTACGAGTACTTTGTTACGGTACCAAACCACACCAAACGGGACAATACCGTACGAGGACTTCGTTACGGTACCAAACCACACCAAAACGGTGCAATACCGTACGAGTACTTCGTTACGGTACCAAATCACACCAAAACGGTACAATACCGTACGACCACATCCATATGGTACCAAACCACACCAAAACGGTGCAATACCGTGCGAGTACTTTGTTACGGTGCAAAACCACACCAAAACGGTACAATACCGTACGAGTACTTCGTTACGGTACCAAACCACACCAAAACGGTACAATACCGTACGACCACATCCATATGGTACCAAACCACACCAAAACGGTGCAATTCCGTACGAGTACATCAATACGGTACCAAACCACACCAAAACGGTACAATACCGCAGGAGTACATCCATACGGTACCAAACCACACCAAAACGGTACAATACCGTACGAGGACTTCGTTACGGTACCAAACCACACCAAAACGGTGCAATTCTGTACGAGTACATCCATACGGTACCAATCCACACCAAAACGGTGCAATACCGTACGAGTACATCCATACGGTACCAAACCACACCAAAACGGTGCAATACCGTACGAGTATATCCATACGGTACCAAACCACACCAAAACGTTCCAATACTGTACGAGTACTTCGTTACCGTACCAAACCACAGCAAAACGGTGCAATTCCGTACGAGTACATCCATACGGTACCAAACCACACAAAAACGGTTCAATTCCGTACGAGTACATCCATACGGTACCAAACCACACCAAAACGGTGCAATACCGTACGAGTACATCCATACGGTACCAAACCACGCCAAAACGCTACAATACCGTACGAGTACTTCGTTACGGTACCAAACCACACCAAAACGGTACAATACCGTGCGAGTACTTCATTACGGTACTAAACCACACCAAAACGGTGCAATACGGTACGAGTACTTCGTTACGGTACCAAACCACACCAAAACGGTACAATACCGTACGACCACATCTATATGGTACCAAACCACACCAAAACGGTGCAATACCGTACGAGTACATCCATACGGTACCAAACCACACCAAAAGAGTGCAATACCCAACGAGTACTTCGTTACGGTACCAAACCACACCAAAACTGTGCAATTCCGTACGAGTACATCCATACGGTACCAAACCACACCAAAACGTTGCAATTCCGTACGAGTACATCCATACGGTACCAAACCACACGAAAACGGTGCAATACCATACAAGTACATCCATACGGTACATAACCACACCAAAAAGGTGCAATTTCTTACGAGTACATCCATACGGTACCAAACCACACCAAAATGGTGCAATACCGTACGAGTACATCCATACGGTACCAAACAACACCAAAACGGTGCAATACCGTACGAGTACATCCATACGGTACCAAACCACACCAAAACGTTACAATACCGTAGGAGTACTTCGTTACGGTACCAAACCACACCAAAACGGTACAATACCGTACGAGTACTTCGTTACGGTACAAAACCACACCATGAGGGTACAATACCGTACGAGTACTTCCTTACGGTACCAAACCACACCAAAACGGTACAATACCGCACGAGTACATCCATACGGTACCAAACCACACCAAAACGGTACAATACCGTACGAGTACTTCGTTACGGTACCAAACCACACCAAATGGGAGCAATACCGTACGAGTACTTCGTTACGGTACCAAACCACACCAAAACGGTACAATACCGTACGACCACATCCATATGGTACCAAACCACACCAAAACGGTGCAATTCCGTACGAGTACATCAATACGGTAGCAAACCACACCAAAACGGTGCAATACCGTACGAGTACATCCATACGTTACCAAACCACACCAAAACGGTGCAATCCCGTACGAGTACTTCGTTACGGTACCAAACCACACCAAAACGGTACAATACCGCAGGAGTACATCCATACGGTACCAAACCACACCAAAACGGTGCAATACCGTACGAGTATATCCATACGGTACCAAACCACACCAAAACGTTCCAATACTGTACGAGTACTTCGTTACCGTACCAAACCACAGCAAAACGGTGCAATTCCGTACGAGTACATCCATACGGTACCAAACCACACAAAAACGGTTCAATTCCGTACGAGTACATCCATACGGTACCAAACCACACCAAAACGGTGCAATACCGTACGAGTACATCCATACGGTACCAAACCACGCCAAAACGTTACAATACCGTACGAGTACTTCGTTACGGTACCAAACCACACCAAAACGGTACAATACCGTGCGAGTACTTCATTACGGTACAAAACCACACCAAAACGGTGCAATACGGTACGAGTACTTCGTTACGGTACCAAACCACACCAAAACGGTACAATACCGTACGACCACATATATATGGTACCAAACCACACCAAAACGGTGCAATACCGTACGAGTACATCCATACGGTACCAAACCACGCCAAAACGTTACAATACCGTACGAGTACTTCGTTACGGTACCAAACCACACCAAAACGGTACAATACCGTACGAGTACTTCGTTACGGTACAAAACCAAACCAAAAAGGTACAATACCGTACGAGTACATCCATACGGTACCAAACCACACCAAAACGGTGCAATACCGTACGAGTACTTCGTTACGGTACCAAACCACACCAAAACGGTACAATACCGTGCGAGTACTTCGTTACGGTACAAAACCACACCAAAACGGTGCAATACGGTACGAGTACTTCGTTACGGTACCAGACCACACCAAAACGGTACAATACCGTACGACCACATCTATGTGGTACCAAACCACACCAAAACGGTGCAATACCGTACGAGTACTTTGCCATGGTACAAAACCACACCAAAACGGTGCAATACCGTACGAGTACTTCGTTACGGTACCAAACCACACCAAAACGGTACAATACCGTACGAGTACTTCGTTACGGTACCGAACCACACCAAATCGGTTCAATACCGTACGAGTACTTCGTTACGGTACCAAACCACACCAAAACGGTACAATACCGTACGACCACATCCATATGGTACCAAACCACACCAAAACGGTGCAATACCGTGCGAGTACTTTGTTACGGTACAAAACCACACCAAAACGGTACAATACCGTACGAGTACTTCGTTACGGTACCAAACCAAACCAAAAACGGTACAATACCGTACGAGTACATCCATACGGTACCAAACCACACCAAAACGGTGCAATACCGTACGGGTACATCCATACGGTACCAAACCACACCAAAATGATGCAATACCGTACTTGTACATCCATACGGTACCCAACCACACCAAATTGTGCAATACCGTACGAGTACTTTGTTACGGTACCAAACCACACCAAAACGGTGCAATTCCGTACGAGTACATCCATACGGTACCAAACCACACAAAAACGGTTCAATTCCGTACGAGTACATCCATACGGTACCAAACCACTCCAAAACGGTGCAATACCGTACGAGTACATCCATACGGTACCAAACCACGCCAAAACGTTACAATACCGTACGAGTACTTCGTTACGGTACCAAACCACACAAAAACGGTACAATACCGTACGAGTACTTCGTTACGGTACCAAACCACAGCAAAATGGTGCAATTCCGTACGAGTACATCCATACGGTACCAAACCACACCAAAACGGTGCAATTCCGTACGAGTACAACCATACGGTACCAGACCACACCAAAACGGTGCAATACCGTACGAGTACATCCATACGGTACCAAACCACACCAAAAAGTTAAAATACCGTACGAGTACTTCGTTACGGTACCAAACCAAACCAAAACGGTACAATACCGTACGACCACATCCATATGGTACCAAACCACACCAAAACGGTGCAATACCGTACGAGTACTTTGTTACGGTACCAAACCACACAAAAACGGTACAATACCGTACGAGGACTTGATTACGGTACCAAACCAAACCAAAACGGTGCAATACCGTACGAGTACTTCGTTACGGCACCAAACAACCCCAAAACGGTACAATACCGTACGACCACATCCATATGGTACCAAACCACACCAAAACGGTGCAATACCGTACGAGTACTTTGTTATGGTACAAAACCACACCAAAAAGGTACAATACCGTACGAGGACTTCGCTACGGTACCAAACCACACCAAAACGGTAAAATACCGTACGAGTACTTCGTTACGGTACCAAACCAAACCAAAAACGGTACAATACAGTACGACTACATCCATACGGTACCAAACCACACCAAAACGGTGCAATACCGTACGGGTACATCCATACGGTACCAAACCACACCAAAATGATGCAATACCGTACTTGTACATCCATACGGTACCAAACCACACCAAAACGGTGCAATACCGTACGAGTACTTTGTTACGGTACCAAACCACACCAAAACGGTACAATACCGTACGACCACATCCATATGGTTCCAAACCACACCAAAACGGTGCAATACCGTACGAGTACTTTGTTACGGTACAAAACCACACCAAAACTGTATAATACCGTACGAGGACTTCGTTACGGTACCAAACCAATCCAAAACGGTGCAATACCGTACGAGCACATCCATACGGTACGAAACAACCCTAAAACGGTGCAATACCGTACGAGCACATCCATACGGTACCTAACCACACCAAAACGGTGCAATACCGTACGAGTACATCCATACGGTACCAAACCACACCAAAACGTTACAATACCGTACGAGTACTTCGTAACGGGACAAAACCAAACCAAAAAGGTACAATAACGTACGAGTACATCCATAAGGTACCAAACCACACCAAAACGGTGCAATACCGTACGAGTACTTCGTTACGGTACCAAACCACACCAAAACGGTACAATACCGTACGAGTACTTCGTTACGGTACCGAACCACACCAAATCGGTTCAATACCGTACGAGTACTTCGTTACGGTACCAAACCACACCAAAACGGTACAATACCGTACGACCACATCCATATGGTACCAAACCACACCAAAACGGTGCAATACCGTGCGAGTACTTTGTTACGGTACAAAACCACACCAAAACGGTACAATACCGTACGAGTACTTCGTTACGGTACCAAACCAAACCAAAAACGGTACAATACCGTACGAGTACATCCATACGGTACCAAACCACACCAAAACGGTGCAATACCGTACGGGTACATCCATACGGTACCAAACCACACCAAAATGATGCAATACCGTACTTGTACATCCATACGGTACCCAACCACACCAAAACGGTGCAATACCGTACGAGTACTTTGTTACGGTACCAAACCACACCAAAACGGTGCAATTCCGTACGAGTACATCCATACGGTACCAAACCACACAAAAACGGTTCAATTCCGTACGAGTACATCCATACGGTACCAAACCACACCAAAACGGTGCAATACCGTACGAGTACATCCATACGGTACCAAACCACGCCAAAACGTTACAATACCGTACGAGTACTTCGTTACGGTACCAAACCACACCAAAACGGTACAATACCGTACGAGTACTTCGTTACGGTACCAAACCACAGCAAAATGGTGCAATTCCGTACGAGTACATCTATACGGTACCAAACCACACCAAAACGGTGCAATTCCGTACGAGTACATCCATACGGTACCAGACCACACCAAAACGGTGCAATACCGTACGAGTACATCCATACGGTACCAAACCACACCAAAAAGTTAAAATACCGTACGAGTACTTCGTTACGGTACCAAACCAAACCAAAACGGTACAATACCGTACGACCACATCCATATGGTACCTAACCACACCAAAACGGTGCAATACCGTACGAGTACTTTGTTACGGTACTAAACCACACAAAAACGGTACAATACCGTACGAGGACTTGATTACGGTACCAAACCAAACCAAAACGGTGCAATACCGTACGAGTACTTCGTTATGGCACCAAACCACCCCAAAACGGTACAATACCGTACGACCACATCCATATGGTACCAAACCACACCAAAACGGTGCAATACCGTACGAGTACTTTGTTATGGTACAAAACCACACCAAAAAGGTACAATACCGTACGAGGACTTCGTTACGGTACCAAACCACACAAAAACGGTAAAATACCGTACGAGTACTTCGTTACGGTACCAAACCAAACCAAAAACGGTACAATACAGTACGACTACATCCATACGGTACCAAACCACACCAAAACGGTGCAATACCATACGGGTACATCCATACGGTACCAAACCACACCAAAATGATGCAATACCGTACTTGTACATCCATACGGTACCAAACCACACCAAAACGGTGCAATACCGTACGAGTACTTTGTTACGGTACCAAACCACACCAAAACGGTACAATACCGTACGACCACATCCATATGGTTCCAAACCACACCAAAACGGTGCAATACCGTACGAGTACTTTGTTACGGTACAAAACCACACCAAAACTGTATAATACCGTACGAGGACTTCGTTACGGTACCAAACCAATCCAAAACGGTGCAATACCGTACGAGCACATCCATACGGTACGAAACAACCCTAAAACGGTGCAATACCGTACGAGCACATCCATACGGTACCTAACCACACCAAAACGGTGCAATACCGTACGAGTACATCCATACGGTACCAAACCACACCAAAACGTTACAATACTGTACGAGTACTTCGTGACGGGACAAAACCAAACCAAAAAGGTACAATAACGTACGAGTACATCCATACGGTACCAAACCACACCAAAACGGTGCAATACCGTACGAGTACTTCGTTACGGTACCAAACCACACCAAAACGGTACAATACCGTACGAGTACTTCGTTACGGTACCGAACCACACCAAATCGGTTCAATACCGTACGAGTACTTCGTTACGGTACCAAACCACACCAAAACGGTACAATACCGTACGACCACATCCATATGGTACCAAACCACACCAAAACGGTGCAATACCGTGCGAGTACTTTGTTACGGTACAAAACCACACCAAAACGGTACAATACCGTACGAGTACTTCGTTACGGTACCGAACCACACCAAATCGGTTCAATACCGTACGAGTACTTCGTTACGGTACCAAACCACACCAAAACGGTACAATACCGTACGACCACATCCATATGGTACCAAACCACACCAAAACGGTGCAATACCGTGCGAGTACTTTGTTACGGTACAAAACCACACCAAAACGGTACAATACCGTACGAGTACTTCGTTACGGTATCAAACCACAACAAAACGGTAAAATACCGTACGAGTACTTCGTTACGGTACCAAACCAAACCAAAAACGGTACAATACAGTACGACTACATCCATACGGTACCAAACCACACCAAAACGGTGCAATACCGTACGGGTACATCCATACGGTACCAAACCACACCAAAATGATGCAATACCATACTTGTACATCCATACGGTACCAAACCACACCAAAACGGTGCAATACCGTACGAGTACTTTGTTACGGTACCAAACCACACCAAAACGGTACAATATCGTACGACCACATCCATATGGTTCCAAACCACACCAAAACGGTGCAATACCGTACGAGTACTTTGTGATGGTACAAAACCACACCAAAACGGTACAATACCGTACGAGGACTTCGTTACGGTACCAAACCAATCCAAAACGATGCAATACCGTACGAGCACATCCATACGGTACGAAACAACCCCAAAACGGTGCAATACCGTACGAGCACATCCATACGGTACCTAACCACACCAAAACGGTGCAATACCGTACGAGTACATCCATACGGTACCAAACTACACCAAAACGTTACAATACCGTACGAGTACTTCGTTACGGTACCAAACCAAATCAAAAACGGTACAATACCGTACGAGTACATCCATACGGTACCAAACCACTCCAAAACGGTGCAATACCGTACGAGTACATCCATACGGTACTAAACCACACCAAAACGGTGCAATTCCGTACGAGTACATCCATACGGTACCAGACCACACCAAAACGGTGCAATACCGTACGAGTACATCCATACGGTACCAAACCACACCAAAACGTTACAATACCGTACGAGTACTTCGTTACGGTACCAAACCACACCAAAACGGTACAATACCGTACGAGTACTTCGTTACGGTACAAAACCAAACCAATAACGGTACAATACCGTACGACCACATCCATATGGTACCTAACCACACCAAAACGGTGCAATACCGTACGAGTACTTCGTTACGGTACCAAACCACACGAAAACGGAACAATACCGTACGAGTATTTCGTTACGGTACCAAACCACACTAAAACGGAACAATACCGTACGAGTACTTCGTTACGGTACCAAACCACACCAAAACGGTGCAATATCGTACGAGTACTTCGTTACGGTACGAAACCACGCCAAAACGGTGCAATACCGTACGAGTACTTTGTTACGGTACCAAACCACACCAAATCGGTACAATATCGTACGAGGACTTCGTTACGGTACCAAACCACACCAAAACGGTGCAATACCGTACGAGTACATCCATACGGTACCAAACCACACCAAAATGGTGCAATACCGTACGAGTACATCCATACGGTACCAAACCACACCAAAACGGTGCAATACCGTACGAGTACATCCATACGGTACCAAACCACACCAAAACATTTCAATACCGTACGAGTACTTCGTTACGGTACCAAACCACACCATGAGGGTACAATACCGTACGAGTACTTCCTTACGGTACCAAACCACAGCAAAACGGTACAATACCGCACGAGTACATCCATACGGTACCAAACCACACCAAAACGGTGCAATACCGTACGAGTACTTCGTTATGGAACCAAACCACACCAAAACGGTGCAATACCGTACGAGTACTTTGTTACGGTACCAAACCACACCAAAACGGTGCAATACCGTGCGAGTACATCCATACGGTACCAAACAACACCAAAATGTTCCAATAACGTACGAGTACTTCGTTACGGTATCAAACTACACCATAAGGGTACAATACCGTACGAGTACTTCGTTACGGTACCAAACCACACCATGAGGGTACAATACCGTACGAGTACTTCGTTACGGTACCAAACCACACCAAAACGGTACAATACCGTACGAGTACTTCATTACGGTACCAAACCACACCAAAACGGTGCAATACCGTGCGAGTACTTCGTTACGGTACCAAACCACACCAAAACGGTACAATACCGTACGAGTACTTCGTTACGGTACCAAACCACACCAAAACGGTGCAATTCCGTACGAGTACATCCATACGGTACCAAACCACACCAAAACGGTGCAATTCCGTACGAGTACATCCATACGGTACCAAACCATACCAAAACGGTGCAATACCGTACGAGTACATCCATACGGTATGAAACCACACCAAAACGTTTCAATACCGTACGAGTACTTCGTTACGGTACCAAACCACACCATGAGGGTACAATACCGTACGAGTACTTCCTTACGGTACCAAACCACACCAAAACGGTACAATACCGCACGAATACATCCATACGGTACCAAACCACCCCAAAACGGTGCAATACCGTACGAGTACTTCGTTAAGGTACCAAACCACACCAAAACGGTGCAATACCGTACGAGTACTTCGTTACGGTACCAAACCACACCAAAACGGTGCAATACCGTGCAAGTACATCCATACGGTACCAAACAACACCAAAACGTTCCAATACCGTACGAGTACTTCGTTACGGTATCAAACTACACGATAAGGGTACAATACCGTACGAGTACTTCGTTACGGTACCAAACCACACCAAAACGGTACAATACGGTACGAGGACTTCTTTACGGTACCAAACCACACCAAAACGGTGCAATACCGTTCGAGTACTTCGTTACGGTACCAAACCACACCAAAACGGTACAATGCCGTACGACCACATCCATACGGTACCAAACCACACCAAAACGGTGCAATACCGTACGGGTACTTTGTTACGGTACCAAACCACACCAAAACGGTACAATACCGTACGAGTACTTCGTTACGGTACCAAACCACACAAAAACGGTGCAATACCGTACGAGTACTTCGTTACGGTACCAAACCACACCAAAACGGTGCAATACCGTACGAGTACTTTGTTACGGTACCAAACCACACCAAATCGGTCCAATACCGTACCAGGACTTCGTAACGGTACCAAACCACACCAAAACGGTGCAATTCCGTACGACTACTTCCATACGGTACCAAACCACACCAAAACGGTGCAATACCGTACGAGTACATCCATACGGTACCAAACCACACCAAAAAGGTGCAATTTCTTACGAGTACATCCATACGGTACCAAACCACACCAAAATGGTGCAATACCGTACGAGTACATCCATACGGTACCAAACCACACCAAAACGGTGCAATACCGTACGAGTACATCCATACGGTACCAAACCACACCAAAACGTTTCAATACCGTACGAGTACTTCGTTACGGCACCAAACCACACCAAAACGGTTGAATACCGTACGAGTACTTCCTTACGGTACCAAACCACACCAAAACGGTTGAATACCGTACGACCACATCCATAGGGTACCAAACCACACCAAAACGGTTCAATACCGTACGAGTACTTTGTTACGGTACCAAACCACACCAAAATGGTTCAATACCGTACGAGTACTTCGTTACGGTACCAAACCACACCAAAACGGTGCAATACCGTACGAGTACTTCGTTACGGTACCAAACCACACCAAAACGGTGCAATACCGTACGAGTACTTTGTTACGGTACAAAACCAGACCAGAACGGTACAATACCGTACGAGGACTTCGTTACGGAACCATACCACACGAAAACGGTGCAATACCGTACGAGTACTTCGTTACGATACCAAACCACACCAAAACGGTACAATACCGTACGACAACATCCATATGGTACCAAACCACACCAAAACGGTGCAATACCGTACGAGTACTTTGTTACGGTACCAAACCACACCAAATCGGTACAATACCGTACGAGGACTTCGTTACGGTACCAAACCACACCAAAACGGTGCAATTCAGTACGAGTACATCCATACGGTACCAATCCACACCTAAACGGTGCAACACCGTACGAGTACATCCATACGGTACCAAACCACACCAAAACGTTGCAATTCCGTACGAGTACATCCATACGGTACCAAACTTCACCAAAACGGTGCAATACCGTACGAGTACATCCATACGGTACGAAACCACACCAAAACGTTTCAATACCGTACGAGTACTTCGTTACGGTACCAAACCACACCATGAGGGTACAATACCGTACGAGTACTTCCTTACGGTACCAAACCACATCAAAACGGTACAATACCGCACGAGTACATCCATACGGTGCCAAACCACCCCAAAACGGTGCAATACCGTACGAGTACTTCGTTATGGTACCAAACCACCCCGAAACGGAGCAATACCGTACGAGTACTTCGTTACGGTACCAAACCACACCAAAACGGTGCAATACCGTGCGAGTACATCCATACGGTACCAAACAACACCAAAACGTTCCAATACCGTACGAGTACTTCGTTACGGTATCAAACTACACCATAAAGGTACAATACCGTACGAGTACTTCGTTACGGTACCAAACCACCCCAAAACGGTACAATACCGTACGAGGACTTCGTTACGGTACCAAACCACACCAAAACGGTGCAATACCGTACGAGTAATTCGTTACGGTACCAAACCACACCAAAACGGTACAATACCGTACGACCACATCCATACAGTTCCAAACCACACCAAAACGGTGCAATACCGTACGAGTACTTTGTTACGGTACCAAACCACACCAAAACGGTACAATACCGTACGAGTACTTCGTTACGGTACCAAACCACACCAAAACGGTGCAATATCGTACGAGTACTTCGTTACGGTACGAAACCACGCCAAAACGGTGCAATACCATACGAGTACTTTGTTACGGTACCAAACAACACCAAATCGGTACAATATCGTACGAGGACTTCGTTACGGTACCAAACCACACCAAAACGGTGCAATTCCGTACGAGTACATCCATACGGTACCAAACCACACCAAAACGGTGCAATTCCGTACGAGTACATCCATACGGTACCAAACCACACCAAAATGGTGCAATACCGTACGAGTACATCCATACGGTACCAAACCACACCAAAACGGTGCAATACCGTACGAGTACATCCATACGGTACCAAACCACACCAAAACATTTCAATACCGTACGAGTACTTCGTTACGGTACCAAACCACACCATGAGGGTACAATACCGTACGAGTACTTCCTTACGGTACCAAACCACAGCAAAACGGTACAATACCGCACGAGTACATCCATACGGTACCAAACCACACCAAAACGGTGCAATACCGTACGAGTACTTCGTTATGGAACCAAACCACACCAAAACGGTGCAATACCGTACGAGTACTTCGTTACGGTACCAAACCACACCAAAACGGTGCAATACCGTGCGAGTACATCCATACGGTACCAAACAACACCAAAATGTTCCAATAACGTACGAGTACTTCGTTACGGTATCAAACTACACCATAAGGGTACAATACCGTACGAGTACTTCGTTACGGTACCAAACCACACCATAAGGGTACAATACCGTACGAGTACTTCGTTACGGTACCAAACCACACCAAAACGGTACAATACCGTACGAGTACTTCATTACGGTACCAAACCACACCAAAACGGTGCAATACCGTACGAGTACTTCGTTACGGTACCAAACCACACCAAAACGGTACAATACCGTACGAGTACTTCGTTACGGTACCAAACCACACCAAAACGGTGCAATTCCGTACGAGTACATCCATACGGTACCAAACGACACCAAAACGGTGCAATTCCGTACGAGTACATCCATACGGTACCAAACCACACCAAAACGGTGCAATACCGTACGAGTACATCCATATGGTATGAAACCACACCAAAACGTTTCAATACCGTACGAGTACTTCGTTACGGTACCAAACCACACCATGAGGGTACAATACCGTACGAGTACTTCCTTACGGTACCAAACCACACCAAAACGGTACAATACCGCACGAGTACATCCATACGGTACCAAACCACCCCAAAACGGTGCAATACCGTACGAGTACTTCATTAAGGTACCAAACCACACCAAAACGGTGCAATACCGTACGAGTACTTCGTTACGGTACCAAACCACACCAAAACGGTGCAATACCGTGCAAGTACATCCATACGGTACCAAACAACACCAAAACGTTCCAATACCGTACGAGTACTTCGTTACGGTATCAAACTACACGATAAGGGTACAATACCGTACGAGTACTTCGTTACGGTACCAAACCACACAAAAACGGTACAATACGGTACGAGGACTTCTTTACGGTACCAAACCACACCAAAACGGTGCAATACCGTTCGAGTACTTCGTTACGGTACCAAACCACACCAAAACGGTACAATGCCGTACGACCACATCCATACGGTACCAAACCACACCAAAACGGTGCAATACCGTACGGGTACTTTGTTACGGTACCAAACCACACCAAAACGGTACAATACTGTACGAGTACTTCGTTACGGTACCAAACCACACAAAAACGGTGCAATACCGTACGAGTACTTCGTTACGGTACCAAACCACACCAAAACGGTGCAATACCGTACGAGTACTTTGTTACGGTACCAAACCACACCAAATCGGTCCAATACCGTACCAGGACTTCGTAACGGTACCAAACCACACCAAAACGGTGCAATTCCGTACGACTACTTCCATACGGTACCAAACCACACCAAAACGGTGCAATACCGAACGAGTACATCCATACGGTACCAAACCACACCAAAAAGGTGCAATTTCTTACGAGTACATCCATACGGTACCAAACCACACCAAAATGGTGCAATACCGTACGAGTACATCCATACGGTACCAAACCACACCAAAACGGTGCAATACCGTACGAGTACATCCATACGGTACCAAACCACACCAAAACGTTTCAATACCGTACGAGTACTTCGTTACGGCACCAAACCACACCAAAACGGTTGAATACCGTACGAGTACTTCCTTACGGTACCAAACCACACCAAAACGGTTGAATACCGTACGACCACATCCATAGGGTACCAAACCACACCAAAACGGTTCAATACCGTACGAGTACTTTGTTACGGTACCAAACCACACCAAAATGGTACATTACCGTACGAGTACTTCGTTACGGTACCAAACCACACCAAAACGGTGCAATACCGTACGAGTACTTCGTTACGGTACCAAACCACACCAAAACGGTGCAATACCGTACGAGTACTTTGTTACGGTACAAAACCAGACCAGAACGGTACAATACCGTACGAGGACTTCGTTACGGAACCATACCACACGAAAACGGTGCAATACCGTACGAGTACTTCGTTACGATACCAAACCACACCAAAACGGTACAATACCGTACGACAACATCCATATGGTACCAAACCACACCAAAACGGTGCAATACCGTACGAGTACTTTGTTACGGTACCAAACCACACCAAATCGGTACAATACCGTACGAGGACTTCGTTACGGTACCAAACCACACCAAAACGGTGCAATTCAGTACGAGTACATCCATACGGTACCAATCCACACCTAAACGGTGCAACACCGTACGAGTACATCCATACGGTACCAAACCACACCAAAACGTTGCAATTCCGTACGAGTACATCCATACGGTACCAAACTTCACCAAAACGGTGCAATACTGTACGAGTACATCCATACGGTACGAAACCACACCAAAACGTTTCAATACCGTACGAGTACTTCGTTACGGTACCAAACCACACCATGAGGGTACAATACCGTACGAGTACTTCCTTACGGTACCAAACCACACCAAAACGGTACAATACCGCACGAGTACATCCATACGGTGCCAAACCACCCCAAAACGGTGCAATACCGTACGAGTACTTCGTTATGGTACCAAACCACCCCGAAACGGAGCAATACCGTACGAGTACTTCGTTACGGTACCAAACCACACCAAAACGGTGCAATACCGTGCGAGTACATCCATACGGTACCAAACAACACCAAAACGTTCCAATACCGTACGAGTACTTCGTTACGGTATCAAACTACACCATAAGGGTACAATACCGTACGAGTACTTCGTTACGGGACCAAACCACCCCAAAACGGTACAATACCGTACGAGGACTTCGTTACGGTACCAAACCACACCAAAATGGTGCAATACCGTACGAGTAATTCGTTACGGTACCAAACCACACCAAAACGGTACAATACCGTACGACCACATCCATACAGTTCCAAACCACACCAAAACGGTGCAATACCGTACGAGTACTTTGTTACGGTACCAAAGCACACCAAAACGGTACAATACCGTACGAGTACTTCGTTACGGTACCAAACCACACCAAAACGGTGCAATACCGTACGAGTACTTTGTTACGGTACCAAACCACACCAAATCGGTACAATACCGTACGAGGACTTCGTTACGGTACCAAACCACACCAAAACGGTGCAATTCAGTACGAGTACATCCATACGGTACCAATCCACACCTAAACGGTGCAACACCGTACGAGTACATCCATACGGTACCAAACCACACCAAAACGTTGCAATTCCGTACGAGTACATCCATACGGTACCAAACTTCACCAAAACGGTGCAATACTGTACGAGTACATCCATACGGTACGAAACCACACCAAAACGTTTCAATACCGTACGAGTACTTCGTTACGGTACCAAACCACACCATGAGGGTACAATACCGTACGAGTACTTCCTTACGGTACCAAACCACACCAAAACGGTACAATACCGCACGAGTACATCCATACGGTGCCAAACCACCCCAAAACGGTGCAATACCGTACGAGTACTTCGTTATGGTACCAAACCACCCCGAAACGGAGCAATACCGTACGAGTACTTCGTTACGGTACCAAACCACACCAAAACGGTGCAATACCGTGCGAGTACATCCATACGGTACCAAACAACACCAAAACGTTCCAATACCGTACGAGTACTTCGTTACGGTATCAAACTACACCATAAGGGTACAATACCGTACGAGTACTTCGTTACGGGACCAAACCACCCCAAAACGGTACAATACCGTACGAGGACTTCGTTACGGTACCAAACCACACCAAAATGGTGCAATACCGTACGAGTAATTCGTTACGGTACCAAACCACACCAAAACGGTACAATACCGTACGACCACATCCATACAGTTCCAAACCACACCAAAACGGTGCAATACCGTACGAGTACTTTGTTACGGTACCAAAGCACACCAAAACGGTACAATACCGTACGAGTACTTCGTTACGGTACCAAACCACACCAAAACGGTGCAATATCGTACGAGTACTTCGTTACGGTACGAAACCACGCCAAAACGGTGCAATACCATACGAGTACTTTGTTACGGTACCAAACCACACCAAATCGGTACAATATCGTACGAGGACTTCGTTACGGTACCAAACCACACCAAAACGGTGCAATTCCGTACGAGTACATCCATACGGTACCAAACCACACCAAAACGGTGCAATACCGTACGAGTACATCCATACGGTACCAAACCACACCAAAATGGTGCAATACCGTACGAGTACATCCATACGGTACCAAACCACACCAAAACGGTGCAATACCGTACGAGTACATCCATACGGTACCAAACCACACCAAAACATTTCAATACCGTACGAGTACTTCGTTACGGTACCAAACCACACCATGAGGGTACAAACCGTACGAGTACTTCCTTACGGTACCAAACCACAGCAAAACGGTACAATACCGCACGAGTACATCCATACGGTACCAAACCACACCAAAACTGTGCAATACCGTACGAGTACTTCGTTATGGAACCAAACCGCACCAAAACAGTGCAATACCGTACGAGTACTTCGTTACGGTACCAAACCACACCAAAACGGTGCAATACCGTGCGAGTACATCCATACGGTACCAAACAACACCAAAATGTTCCAATAACGTACGAGTACTTCGTTACGGTATCAAACTACACCATAAGGGTACAATACCGTACGAGTAGTTCGTTACGGTACCAAACCACACCATGAGGGTACAATACCGTACGAGTACTTCGTTACGGTACCAAACCACACCAAAACGGTACAATACCGTACGAGTACTTCATTACGGTACCAAACCACACCAAAACGGTGCAATACCGTACGAGTACTTCGTTACGGTACCAAACAACACCAAAACGGTACAATACCGTACGAGTACTTCGTTACGGTACCAAACGACAGCAAAATGGTGCAATTCCGTACGAGTACATCCATACGGTACCAAACCACACCAAAACGTTTCAATACCGTACGAGTACTTCGTTACGGCACCAAACCACACCAAAACGGTTGAATACCGTACGAGTACTTCCTTACGGTACCAAACCACACCAAAACGGTTGAATACCGTACGACCAAATCCATATGGTACCAAACCACACCAAAACGGTTCAATACCGTACGAGTACTTTGTTACGGTACCAAACCACACCAAAACGGTGCAATACCGTACGAGTACTTCGTTACGGTACCAAACCACACCAAAACGGTGCAATACCGTACGAGTACTTCGTTACGGTACCAAACCACACCAAAACGGTGCAATACCGTACGAGTACTTTGTTACGGTACAAAACCAGACCAAAACGGTACAATACCGTACGAGGACTTCGTTACGGAACCATACCACACCAAAACGGTGCAATACCGTACGAGTACTTCGTTACGATACCAAACCACACCAAAACGGTACAATACCGTACGACAACATCCATATGGTACCAAACCACACCAAAACGGTGCAATACCGTACGAGTACTTTGTTACGGTACCAAACAACACCAAATCGGTACAATACCGTACGAGGACTTCGTTACGGTACCAAACCACACCAAAACGGTGCAATTTAGTACGAGTACATCCATACGGTACCAATCCACACCTAAACGGTGCAACACCGTACGAGTACATCCATACGGTACCAAATCACACCAAAACGTTGCAATTCCGTACGAGTACATCCATACGGTACCAAACTTCACCAAAACGGTGCAATACCGTACGAGTACATCCATACGGTACGAAACCACACCAAAACGTTTCAATACCGTACGAGTACTTCGTTACGGTACCAAACCACACCATGAGGGTACAATACCGTACGAGTACTTCCTTACGGTACCAAACCACACCAAAACGGTACAATACCGCACGAGTACATCCATACGGTACCAAACCACCCCAAAACGGTGCAATACCGTACGAGTACTTCGTTAAGGTACCAAACCACACCAAAACGGTGCAATACCGTACGAGTACTTCGTTACGGTACCAAACCACACCAAAACGGTGCAATACCGTGCAAGTACATCCATACGGTACCAAACAACACCAAAACGTTCCAATACCGTACGAGTACTTCGTTACGGTATCAAACTACACGATAAGGGTACAATACCGTAGGAGTACTTCGTTACGGTACCAAACCACACCAAAACGGTACAATACCGTACGAGGACTTCTTTGCGGTACCAAACCACACCAAAACGGTGCAATACCGTTCGAGTACTTCGTTACGGTACCAAACCACACCAAAACGGTACAATGCCGTACGACCACATCCATACGGTACCAAACCACACCAAAACGGTGCAATACCGTACGGGTACTTTGTTACGGTACCAAACCACACCAAAACGGTACAATACCGTACGAGTACTTCGTTACGGTACCAAACCACACAAAAACGGTGCAATACCGTACGAGTACTTCGTTACGGTACCAAACCACACCAAAACGGTGCAATACCGTACGAGTACTTTGTTACGGTACCAAACCACACCAAATCGGTCCAATACCGTACCAGGACTTCGTTACGGTACCAAACCACACCAAAACGGTGCAATACCGTACGAGTACATCCATACGGTACCAAACCACACCAAAATGGTGCAATACCGTACGAGTACATCCATACGGTACCAAACCACACCAAAACGGTTCAATACCGTACGAGTACATCCATACGGTACCAAACCACACCAAAACATTTCAATACCGTACGAGTACTTCGTTACGGTACCAAACCACACCATGAGGGTACCATACCGTACGAGTACTTCCTTACGGTACCAAACCACAGCAAAACGGTACAATACCGCACGAGTACATCCATACGGTACCAAACCACACCAAAACGGTGCAATACCGTACGAGTACTTCGTTATGGAACCAAACCACACCAAAACGGTGCAATACCGTACGAGTACTTCGTTACGGTACCAAACCACACCAAAACGGTGCAATACCGTGCGAGTACATCCATACGGTACCAAACAACACCAAAATGTTCCAATAACGTACGAGTACTTCGTTACGGTATCAAACTACACCATAAGGGTACAATACCGTACGAGTACTTCGTTACGGTACCAAACCACACCATGAGGGTACAATACCGTACGAGTACTTCGTTACGGTACAAAACCACACCAAAACGGTACAATACCGTACGAGTACTTCATTACGGTACCAAACCACACCAAAACGGTGCAATACCGTACGAGTACTTCGTTACGGTACCAAACCACACCAAAACGGTTCAATACCGTACGAGTACTTCGTTACGGTACCAAACCACACCAAAACGGTGCAATTCCGTACGAGTACATCCATACGGTACCAAACCACACCAAAACGGTGCAATTCCGTACGAGTACATCCATACGGTACCAAACCACACCAAAACGGTGCAATACCGTACGAGTACATCCATACGGTATGAAACCACACCAAAACGTTTCAATACCGTACGAGTACTTCGTTACGGTACCAAACCACACCAAAACGGTACAATACGGTACGAGGACTTCTTTACGGTACCAAACCACACCGAAACGGTGCAATACCGTTCGAGTACTTCGTTACGGTACCAAACCACACCAAAACGGTACAATGCCGTACGACCACATCCATACGGTACCAAACCACACCAAAACGGTGCAATACCGTACGGGTACTTTGTTACGGTACCAAACCACACCAAAACGGTACAATACCGTACGAGTACTTCGTTACGGTACCAAACCACACAAAAATGGTGCAATACCGTACGAGTACTTCGTTACGGTACCAAACCACACCAAAACGGTGCAATAACGTACGAGTACTTTGTTACGGTACCAAACCACACCAAATCGGTCCAATACCGTACCAGGACTTCGTAACGGTACCAAACCACACCAAAACGGTGCAATTCCGTACGACTACTTCCATACGGTACCAAACCACACCAAAACGGTGCAATACCGTACGAGTACATCCATACGGTACCAAACCACACCAAAAAGGTGCAATTTCTTACGAGTACATCCATACGGTACCAAACCACACCAAAATGGTGCAATACCGTACGAGTACATCCATACGGTACCAAACCACACCAAAACGGTGCAATACCGTACGAGTACATCCATACGGTACCAAACCACACCAAAACGTTTCAATACCGTACGAGTACTTCGTTACGGCACCAAACCACACCAAAACGGTTGAATACCGTACGAGTACTTCCTTACGGTACCAAACCACACCAAAACGGTTGAATACCGTACGACCACATCCATAGGGTACCAAACCACACCAAAACGGTTCAATACCGTACGAGTACTTTGTTACGGTACCAAACCACACCAAAATGGTACAATACCGTACGAGTACTTCGTTACGGTACCAAACCACACCAAAACGGTGCAATACCGTACGAGTACTTCGTTACGGTACCAAACCACACCAAAACGGTGCAATACCGTACGAGTACTTTGTTACGGTACAAAACCAGACCAGAACGGTACAATACCGTACGAGGACTTCGTTACGGAACCATACCACACGAAAACGGTGCAATACCGTACGAGTACTTCGTTACGATACCAAACCACACCAAAACGGTACAATACCGTACGACAACATCCATATGGTACCAAACCACACCAAAACGGTGCAATACCGTACGAGTACTTCGTTACGGTACCAAACCACACCAAATCGGTACAATACCGTACGAGGACTTCGTTACGGTACCAAACCACACCAAAACGGTGCAATTCAGTACGAGTACATCCATACGGTACCAATCCACACCTAAATGGTGCAACACCGTACGAGTACATCCATACGGTACAAAACCACACCAAAACGTTGCAATTCCGTACGAGTACATCCATACGGTACCAAACTTCACCAAAACGGTGCAATACCGTACGAGTACATCCATACGGTACGAAACCACACCAAAACGTTTCAATACCGTACGAGTACTTCGTTACGGTACCAAACCACACCATGAGGGTACAATACCGTACGAGTACTTCCTTACGGTACCAAACCACACCAAAACGGTACAATACCGCACGAGTACATCCATACGGTGCCAAACCACCCCAAAACGGTGCAATACCGTACGAGTACTTCGTTATGGTACCAAACAACCCCGAAACGGAGCAATACCGTACGAGTACTTCGTTACGGTACCAAACCACACCAAAACGGTGCAATACCGTGCGAGTACATCCATACGGTACCAAACAACACAAAAACGTTCCAATACCGTACGAGTACTTCGTTACGGTATCAAACTACACCATAAGGGTACAATACCGTACGAGTACTTCGTTACGGTACCAAACCACCCCAAAACGGTACAATACCGTACGAGGACTTCGTTACGGTACCAAACCACACCAAAACGGTGCAATACCGTACGAGTAATTCGTTACGGTACCAAACCACACCAAAACGGTACAATACCGTACGACCACATCCATACAGTTCCAAACCACACCAAAACGGTGCAATACCGTACGAGTACTTTGTTACGGTACCAAACCACACCAAAACGGTACAATACCGTACGAGTACTTCGTTACGGTACCAAACCACACCAAAACGGTGCAATATCGTACGAGTACTTCGTTACGGAACGAAACCACGCCAAAACGGTGCAATACCATACGAGTACTTTGTTACGGTACCAAACCACACCAAATCGGTACAATATCGTACGAGGACTTCGTTACGGTACCAAACCACACCAAAACGGTGCAATTCCGTACGAGTACATCCATACGGTACCAAACAACACCAAAACGGTGCAATACCGTACGAGTACATCCATACGGTACCAAACCACACCAAAATGGTGCAATACCGTACGAGTACATCCATACGGTACCAAACCACACCAAAACGGTGCAATACCGTACGAGTACATCCATACGGTACCAAACCACACCAAAACATTTCAATACCGTACGAGTACTTCGTTACGGTACCAAACCACACCATGAGGGTACAAACCGTACGAGTACTTCCTTACGGTACCAAACCACAGCAAAACGGTACAATACCGCACGAGTACATCCATACGGTACCAAACCAAACCAAAACGGTGCAATACCGTACGAGTACTTCGTTATGGAACCAAACCACACCAAAACGGTGCAATACCGTACGAGTACTTCGTTACGGTACCAAACCACACCAAAACGGTGCAATACCGTGCGAGTACATCCATACGGTACCAAACAACACCAAAATGTTCCAATAACGTACGAGTACTTCGTTACGGTATCAAACTACACCATAAGGGTACAATACCGTACGAGTACTTCGTTACGGTACCAAACCACACCATGAGGGTACAATACCGTACGAGTACTTCGTTACGGTACCAAACCACACCAAAACGGTACAATACCGTACGAGTACTTCATTACGGTACCAAACCACACCAAAACGGTGCAATACCGTACGAGTACTTCGTTACTGTACCAAACCACACCAAAACGGCACAATACCGTACGAGTACTTCGTTACGGTACCAAACGACAGCAAAATGGTGCAATTCCGTACGAGTACATCCATACGGTACCAAACCACACCAAAACGTTTCAATACCGTACGAGTACTTCGTTACGGCACCAAACCACACCAAAACGGTTGAATACCGTACGAGTACTTCCTTACGGTACCAAACCACACCAAAACGGTTGAATACCGTACGACCACATCCATATGGTACCAAACCACACCAAAACGGTTCAATACCGTACGAGTACTTTGTTACGGTACCAAACCACACCAAAACGGTGCAATACCGTACGAGTACTTCGTTACGGTACCAAACCACACCAAAACGGTGCAATACCGTACGAGTACTTCGTTACGGTACCAAACCACACCAAAACGGTGCAATACCGTACGAGTACTTTGTTACGGTACAAAACCAGACCAAAACGGTACAATACCGTACGAGGACTTCGTTACGGAACCATACCACACCAAAACGGTGCAATACCGTACGAGTACTTCGTTACGATACCAAACCACACCAAAACGGTACAATACCGTACGACAACATCCATATGGTACCAAACCACACCAAAACGGTGCAATACCGTACGAGTACTTTGTTACGGTACCAAACCACACCAAATCGGTACAATACCGTACGAGGACTTCGTTACGGTACCAAACCACACCAAAACGGTGCAATTCAGTACGAGTACATCCATACGGTACCAATCCACACCTAAACGGTGCAACACCGTACGAGTACATCCATACGGTACCAAACCACACAAAAACGTTGCAATTCCGTACGAGTACATCCATACGGTACCAAACTTCACCAAAACGGTGCAATACCGTACGAGAACATCCATACGGTACGAAACCACACCAAAACGTTTCAATACCGTACGAGTACTTCGTTACGGTACCAAACCACACCATGAGGGTACAATGCCGTACGAGTACTTCCTTACGGTACCAAACCACACCAAAACGGTACAATACCGCACGAGTACATCCATACGGTACCAAACCACCCCAAAACGGTGCAATACCGTACGAGTACTTCGTTAAGGTACCAAACCACACCAAAACGGTGCAATACCGTACGAGTACTTGGTTACGGTACCAAACCACACCAAAACGGTGCAATACCGTGCAAGTACATCCATACGGTACCAAACAACACCAAAACGTTCCAATACCGTACGAGTACTTCGTTACGGTATCAAACTACACGATAAGGGTACAATACCGTAGGAGTACTTCGTTACGGTACCAAACCACACCAAAACGGTACAATACCGTACGAGGACTTCTTTGCGGTACCAAACCACACCAAAACGGTGCAATACCGTTCGAGTACTTCGTTACGGTACCAAACCACACCAAAACGGTACAATGCCGTACGACCACATCCATACGGTACCAAACCACACCAAAACGGTGCAATACCGTACGGGTACTTTGTTACGGTACCAAACCACACCAAAACGGTACAATACCGTACGAGTACTTCGTTACGGTACCAAACCACACAAAAACGGTGCAATACCGTACGAGTACTTCGTTACGGTACCAAACCACACCGAAACGGTGCAATACCGTACGAGTACTTTGTTACGGTACCAAACCACACCAAATCGGTCCAATACCGTACTAGGACTTCGTTACGGTACCAAACCACACCAAAACGGTGCAATTCCGTACGACTACATCCATACGGTACCAAACCACACCAAAACGGTGCAATACCGTACGAGTACATCCATACTGTACCAAACCACACCAAAAAGGTGAAATTTCTTACGAGTACATCCATACGGTACCAAACCACAACAAAATGGTGCAATACCGTACGAGTACATGCATACGGTACCAAACCACACCAAAACGGTGCAATACCGTACGAGTACATCCATACGGTACCAAACCACACCAAAACATTTCAATACCGTACGAGTACTTCGTTACGGTACCACACCACACCATGAGGGTACAATACCGTACGAGTACTTTCTTACGGTACCAAACCACACCAAAACGGTACAATACCGCACGAGTACATCCATACGGTACCAAACCACACCAAAACGGTGCAATACCGTACGAGTACTTCGTTATGGAACCAAACCACACCAAAACGGTGCAATACCGTGCGAGTACATCCATACGGTACCAAACAACCCCAAAATGTTCCAATACCGTACGAGTACTTCGTTACGGTATCAAACTACACCATAAGGGTACAATACTGTACGAGTACTTCGTTACGGTACCAAACCACACCAAAACGGAACAATACCGTACGAGGACTTCGTTACGGTACCAAACCACACCAAAACGGTGCAATACCGTATGAGTACTTCGTTACGGTACCAAACCACACCAAAACGGTGCAATACCGTACGAGTACTTTGTTACGGTACAAAACCTGACCAAAACGGTACAATACCGTACGAGGACTTTGTTACGGTACCAAACCACACCATAACGGTGCAATACCGTACGAGTACTTCGTTACGGTACCAAACCACACCAAAACGGTACAATACCGTACGAGTACTTCGTCACGGTACCAAACCACACAAAAACGGAACAATACCGTACGAGGACTTCGTTACGGTACCAAACCACACCAAAACGGTGCAATACCGTACGAGTACTTTGTTACGGTACCAAGCCACACCAAATCGGTACAATACCGTACGAGTACGTCGTTACGGTACCAAACCACACGAAAACGGTGCAATACCGTACGAGTACTTTGTTACGGTACCAAACCACACCAAATCGGTAAAATACCGTACGAGGACTTCGTTACGGTACCAAACCACACCAAAACGGTGCAATTCAGTACGAGTACATCCATACGGTACCAATCCACACCAAAACGGTGCAATACCGTACGAGTACATCCATACGGTACCAAACCACACCAAAAAGGTGCAATTTCTTACGAGTACATCCATACGGTACCAAACCACACCAAAATGGTTCAATACCGTGCGGGTACATCCATACGGTACCAAACCACACCAAAACGGTGCAATACCGTACGAGTACTTTGTTTCGGTACCAAGCCACACCAAATCGGTACAATACCGTACGAGTACGTCGTTATGGTACCAAACAACACCAAAACGGTGCAATACCGTACGAGTACTTTGTTACGGTACCAAACCACACCAAATCGGTACAATACCGTACGAGGACTTCGTTACGGTACCAAACCACACCAAAACGGTGCAATTCAGTACGAGTACATCCATACGGTACCAATCCACACCAAAACGGTGCAATACCGTACGAGTACATCCATACGGTACCAAACCACACCAAAACGTTGCAATTCCGTACGAGTACATCCATACGGTACCAAACCTCACCAAAACGGTGCAATACCGTACGAGTACATCCATACGGTACCAACCCACACCAAAAGTTGCAATTCCTTACGAGTACATCCATACGGTACCAAACCACACCAAAATGGTTCAATACCGTACGGGTACATCCATACGGTACCAAACCACACCAAAACGGTGCAATACCGTACGAGTACATCCATACGGTACCAAACCACACGAAAACGTTACAATACCGTACGAGTACTTCGTTATGGTACCAAACCACACCAAAACGGTACAATACCGTACGAGTACTTCGTTACGGTACCAAACCACACGAAAATGGTGCAATACCATACGAGTACATCCATACTGTACCAAACCACACCAAAACGGTGCAATACCGTACGAGTACTTCGTTACGGTACCAAACCACACCACGAGGGTACAATACCGTACGAGTACTTCGTTACGGTACAAAACCACACCAAAACGGTGCAATACCGTACGAGTACTTCGTTACGGAACCAAGCCACACCAAAACGGTACAATACCGTACGACCACATCCATATGGTACCAAACCACACCAAAACGGTGCAATACCGTACGAGTACTTCGTTACGGTACCAAACCACACCAAAACGGTACAATACCGTACGAGTACTTCCTTACGGTACCAAACCACACCAAAACGGTGCAATACCGTACGAGTACTTCGTTACGGTACCAAACCACACCAAAACGGTACAATACCGTACGAGTACTTCGTTACGGTACCAAACCACAGCAAAATGGTGCAATTTCGTACGAGTACATCCATACGGTACCAAACCACACTAAAACGGTGCCATTCCGTACGAGTACATCCATACGGTACCAAACCACACCAAAACGGTGCAATACCGTACGAGTACATCCATACGGTACCAAACCACACCAAAACGTTTCAATACCATACGAGTACTTCGTTACGGTACCAAACCACACCAAAACGGTACAATACCGTACGAGTACTTCGTTACGGTACCAAACCAAACCAAAAACGGTACAATTCCGAACGAGTACATACATACGGTACCAAACCACACCAAAACGGTGCAATACCGTACGAGTACATCCATACGGTACCAAACCACACCAAAATGGTGCAATACCGTACGAGTACTTCCATACGGTACCACACCACACCAAAACGGTGCAATACCGTACGAGTACATTCATACGGTACGAAACCACACCAAAATGTATCAATACCGTACGAGTACTTCTTTACGGTACCAAACCACACCATGAGGGTACAATACCGTACGAGTACTTTCTTACGGTACCAAACCACACCAAAACGGTACAATACCGCACGAGTACATCCATACGGTACCAAACCACACCAAAACGGTCCAATACCGTACGAGTACTTTGTTACGGTACCAAACCACACCAAATCGGTACAATACCGTACGAGGACTTCGTTACGGTACCAAACCACACCAAAACGGTGCAATTCCGTACGAGTACATCCATACGGTACCAAACCCCACCAAAACGGTGCAATACCGTACGAGTACATCCATACGGTACCAAACCACACCAAAAAGGTGCAATTTCTTACGAGTACATCCATACGGTACCAAACCACACCAAAATGGTGCAATACCGTACGAGTACATCCATACGGTACCAAACCACACCAAAACGGTGCAATACCGTACGAGTACATTCATACGGTACCAAACCACACCAAAACGTTTCAATACCGTACGAGTACTTCGTTACGGTACCAAACCACACCATGAGGGTACAATACCGTACGAGTACATCCATACGGTACCAAACCACACCAAAACGGTGCAATACCGTACGAGTACTTCGTTATGGAACCAAACCACACCAAAACGGTGCAATACCGTACGAGTACATCCATACGGTACCAAACCACACCAAAACGGTGCAATACCGTACGAGCACTTCGTTACGGTACCAAAGCACACCAAAACGGTGCAATTCCGTACGAGTACATCCATACGGTACCAAACCACACCAAAATGTTGCAATTCCGTTCGAGTACATCCATACGGTACCAAACCACACCAAAACGGTGCAATACCGTACGAGTACATCCATACGGTACCAAACCACACCAAAACGGTGCAATACCGTCTGAGTACATCCATACGGCACGAAACCACACCAAAACGTTTCAATACTGTACGAGTACTTCGTTACGGTACCAAACCTCACCATGAGGGTACAATACCGTACGAGTACTTCCTTACAGTACCAAACCACACCAAAACGGTACAATACCGCACGAGTAAATCCATACGGTACCAAACCACCCCAAAACGGTTCAATACCGTACGAGTACTTCGTTATGGTACCAAACCACACCAAAACGGTGCAATACCGTACGAGTACTTCGTTACGGTACCAAACCACACCAAAACGGTGCAATACCATGCGAGTACATCCATACGGTACCAAAAAACACCAAAAAGTTCCAATATCGTACGAGTACTTCGTTACGGTATCAAACTACACCATAAGGGTACAATACCGTACGAGTACTTCGTTACGGTACCAAACCACACCAAAACGGTACAATACCGTACGAGGACTTCGTTACGGTACCAAACCTCACCAAAACGGTGGAATACCGTACGAGTACTTCGTTACGGTACCAAACCACACCAAAACGGTACAATACCGTACGACCACATCCATACGGTACCAAACCACACCAAAACGGTGCAATACCGTACGAGTACTTCGTTACGGTACCAAACCACACCACGAGGGTACAATACCGTACGAGTACTTCGTTACGGTACAAAACCACACCAAAACGGTGCAATACCGTACGAGTACTTCGTTACGGAACCAAGCCACACCAAAACGGTACAATACCGTACGACCACATCCATATGGTACCAAACCACACCAAAACGGTGCAATACCGTACGAGTACTTCGTTACGGTACCAAACCACACCAAAACGGTACAATACCGTACGAGTACTTCCTTACGGTACCAAACCACACCAAAACGGTGCAATACCGTACGAGTACTTCGTTACGGTACCAAACCACACCAAAACGGTACAATACCGTACGAGTACTTCGTTACGGTACCAAACCACAGCAAAATGGTGCAATTCCGTACGAGTACATCCATACGGTACCAAACCACACTAAAACGGTGCCATTCCGTACGAGTACATCCATACGGTACCAAACCACACCAAAACGGTGCAATACCGTACGAGTACATCCATACGGTACCAAACCACACCAAAACGTTTCAATACCATACGAGTACTTCGTTACGGTACCAAACCACACCAAAACGGTACAATACCGTACGAGTACTTCGTTACGGTACCAAACCAAACCAAAAACGGTACAATTCCGAACGAGTACATACATACGGTACCAAACCACACCAAAACGGTGCAATACCGTACGAGTACATCCATACGGTACCAAACCACACCAAAATGGTGCAATACCGTACGAGTACTTCCATACGGTACCACACCACACCAAAACGGTGCAATACCGTACGAGTACATTCATACGGTACGAAACCACACCAAAATGTATCAATACCGTACGAGTACTTCTTTACGGTACCAAACCACACCATGAGGGTACAATACCGTACGAGTACTTTCTTACGGTACCAAACCACACCAAAACGGTACAATACCGCACGAGTACATCCATACGGTACCAAACCACACCAAAACGGTCCAATACCGTACGAGTACTTTGTTACGGTACCAAACCACACCAAATCGGTACAATACCGTACGAGGACTTCGTTACGGTACCAAACCACACCAAAACGGTGCAATTCCGTACGAGTACATCCATACGGTACCAAACCCCACCAAAACGGTGCAATACCGTACGAGTACATCCATACGGTACCAAACCACACCAAAAAGGTGCAATTTCTTACGAGTACATCCATACGGTACCAAACCACACCAAAATGGTGCAATACCGTACGAGTACATCCATACGGTACCAAACCACACCAAAACGGTGCAATACCGTACGAGTACATTCATACGGTACCAAACCACACCAAAACGTTTCAATACCGTACGAGTACTTCGTTACGGTACCAAACCACACCATGAGGGTACAATACCGTACGAGTACATCCATACGGTACCAAACCACACCAAAACGGTGCAATACCGTACGAGTACTTCGTTATGGAACCAAACCACACCAAAACGGTGCAATACCGTACGAGTACATCCATACGGTACCAAACCACACCAAAACGGTGCAATACCGTACGAGCACTTCGTTACGGTACCAAAGCACACCAAAACGGTGCAATTCCGTACGAGTACATCCATACGGTACCAAACCACACCAAAATGTTGCAATTCCGTTCGAGTACATCCATACGGTACCAAACCACACCAAAACGGTGCAATACCGTACGAGTACATCCATACGGTACCAAACCACACCAAAACGGTGCAATACCGTCTGAGTACATCCATACGGCACGAAACCACACCAAAACGTTTCAATACTGTACGAGTACTTCGTTACGGTACCAAACCTCACCATGAGGGTACAATACCGTACGAGTACTTCCTTACAGTACCAAACCACACCAAAACGGTACAATACCGCACGAGTAAATCCATACGGTACCAAACCACCCCAAAACGGTTCAATACCGTACGAGTACTTCGTTATGGTACCAAACCACACCAAAACGGTGCAATACCGTACGAGTACTTCGTTACGGTACCAAACCACACCAAAACGGTGCAATACCATGCGAGTACATCCATACGGTACCAAAAAACACCAAAAAGTTCCAATATCGTACGAGTACTTCGTTACGGTATCAAACTACACCATAAGGGTACAATACCGTACGAGTACTTCGTTACGGTACCAAACCACACCAAAACGGTACAATACCGTACGAGGACTTCGTTACGGTACCAAACCTCACCAAAACGGTGGAATACCGTACGAGTACTTCGTTACGGTACCAAACCACACCAAAACGGTACAATACCGTACGACCACATCCATACGGTACCAAACCACACCAAAACGGTGCAATACCGTACGAGTACTTGGTTACGGTACCAAACCACACCAAAACGGTACAATACCGTACGAGTACTTCGTTACGGTACCAAACCACACCAAAACGGTCCAATACCGTACGAGCACTTTGTTACGGTACCAAACCACACCAAAACGGTTCAATACCGTACGAGTACTTTGTTACGGTACCAAACCACACGAAATCGGTACAATACCTTACGAGGACTTCGTTACGGTACCAAACCACACCAAAACGGTGCAATTCCGTACGAGTACATCCATACGGCACCAAACCACACCAAAATGGTGCAATACCGTACGAGTACATCCATACGGTACCAAACCACACCAAAACGGTGCAATACCGTACGAGTACATCCATACGGTACGAAACCACACCAAAACGTTTCAATACCGTACGAGTACTTCGTTACGGTACCAAACCACACCATGAGGGTACAATACCGTACGAGTACTTCCTTACGGTACCAAACCACACCAAAACGGTGCAATACCGTACGAGTACATTCATACGGCACGAAACCACACCAAAACGTTTCAATACCGTACGAGTACTTCGTTACGGTACCAAACCACACCATGAGGGTACAATACCGTACGAGTACTTCCTTACGGTACCAAACCACACCAAAACGGTACAATACCGCACGAGTACATCCATACGGTACCAAACCACCCCAAAACGGTGCAATACCGTACGAGTACTTCGTTAAGGTACCAAACCACACCAAAACGGTGCAATACCGTACGAGTACTTCGTTACGGTACCAAACCACACCAAAACGGTGCAATACCATGCAAGTACATCCATACGGTACCAAACAACACCAAAACGTTCCAATACCGTACGAGTACTTCGTTACGGTATCAAACTACACGATAAGGGTACAATACCGTAGGAGTACTTCGTTACGGTACCAAACCACACCAAAACGGTACAATACCGTACGAGGACTTCTTTGCGGTACCAAACCACACCAAAACGGTGCAATACCGTTCGAGTACTTCGTTACGGTACCAAACCACACCAAAACGGTACAATGCCGTACGACCACATCCATACGGTACCAAACCACACCAAAACGGTGCAATACCGTACGGGTACTTTGTTACGGTACCAAACCACACCAAAACGGTACAATACCGTACGAGTACTTCGTTACGGTACCAAACCACACAAAAATGGTGCAATACCATACGAGTACTTCGTTACGGTACCAAACCACACCAAAACGGTGCAATACCGTACGAGTACTTTGTTACGGTACCAAACCACACCAAATCGGTCCAATACCGTACCAGGACTTCGTTACGGTACCAAACCACACCAAAACGGTGCAATTCCGTACGACTACATCCATACGGTACCAAACCACACCAAAACGGTGCAATACCGTACGAGTACATCCATACTGTACCAAACCACACCAAAAAGGTGCAATTTCTTACGAGTACATCCGTACGGTACCAAACCACAACAAAATGGTGCAATACCGTACGAGTACATGCATACGGTTCCAAACCACACCAAAACGGTGCAATACCGTACGAGTACATCCATACGGTACCAAACCACACCAAAACATTTCAATACCGTACGAGTACTTCGTTACGGTACCACACCACACCATGAGGGTACAATACCGTACGAGTACTTTCTTACGGTACCAAACCACACCAAAACGGTACAATACCGCACGAGTACATCCATACGGTACCAAACCACACCAAAATGGTGCAATACCGTACGAGTACTTCGTTATGGAACCAAACCACACCAAAACGGTGCAATACCGTACGAGTACTTCGTTACGGTACCAAACCACACCAAAACGGTGCAATACCGTGCGAGTACATCCATACGGTACCAAACAACCCCAAAATGTTCCAATACCGTACGAGTACTTCGTTACGGTATCAAACTACACCATAAGGGTACAATACCTTACGAGTACTTCGTTACGGTACCAAACCACACCAAAACGGAACAATACCGTACGAGGACTTCGTTACGGTACCAAACCACACCAAAACGGTGCAATACCGTATGAGTACTTCGTTACGGTACCAAACCACACCAAAACGGTGCAATACCGTACGAGTACTTTGTTACGGTACAAAACCAGACCAAAACGGTACAATACCGTACGAGGACTTCGTTACGGTACCAAACCACACCAAAACGGTGAAATACCGTACGAGTACTTCGTTACGGTACCAAACCACACCAAAACGGAACAATACCGTACGAGGACTTCGTTACGGTACCAAACCACACCAAAACGGTGCAATACCGTACGAGTACGTCGTTACGGTACCAAACCACACCAAAACGGTGCAATACCGTACGAGTACTTTGTTACGGTACCAAACCACACCAAATCGGTAAAATACCGTACGAGGACTTCGTTACGGTACCAAACCACACCAAAACGGTGCAATTCAGTACGAGTACATCCATACGGTACCAATCCACACCAAAACGGTGCAATACCGTACGAGTACATCCATACGGTACCAAACCACACCAAAAAGGTGCAATTTCTTACGAGTACATCCATACGGTACCAAACCACACCAAAATGGTTCAATACCGTGCGGGTACATCCATACGGTACCAAACCACACCAAAACGGTGCAATACCGTACGAGTACTTTGTTACGGTACCAAGCCACACCAAATCGGTACAATACCGTACGAGTACGTCGTTACGGTACCAAACCACACCAAAACGGTGCAATACCGTACGAGTACTTTGTTACGGTACCAAACCACACCAAATCGGTACAATACCGTACGAGGACTTCGTTACGGTACCAAACCACACCAAAACGGTGCAATTCAGTACGAGTACATCCATGCGGTACCAATCCACACCAAAACGGTGCAATACCGTACGAGTACATCCATACGGTACCAAACCACACCAAAACGTTGCAATTCCGTACGAGTACATCCATACGGTACCAAACCTCACCAAAACGGTGCAATACCGTACGAGTACATCCATACGGTACCAACCCACACCAAAAGTTGCAATTTCTTACGAGTACATCCATACGGTACCAAACCACACCAAAATGGTTCAATACCGTACGGGTACATCCATACGGTACCAAACCACACCAAAACGGTGCAATACCGTACGAGTACATCCATACGGTACCAAACCACACGAAAACGTTACAATACCGTACGAGTACTTCGTTATGGTACCAAACCACACCAAAACGGTACAATACCGTACGAGTACTTCGTTACGGTACCAAACCACACGAAAATGGTGCAATACCATACGAGTACATCCATACTGTACCAAACCACTCCAAAACGGTGCAATACCGTACGAGTACTTCGTTACGGTACCAAACCACACCATGAGGGTACAATACCGTACGAGTACTTCGTTACGGTACAAAACCACACCAAAACGGTGCAATACCGTACGAGTACTTCGTTACGGTACCAAGCCACACCAAAACGGTACAATACCGTACGACCACATCCATATGGTACCAAACCACACCAAAACGGTGCAATACCGTACGAGTACTTCGTTACGGTACCAAACCACACCAAAACGGTACAATACCGTACGAGTACTTCCTTACGGTACCAAACCACACCAAAACGGTGCAATACCGTACGAGTACTTCGTTACGGTACCAAACCACACCAAAACGGTACAATACCGTACGAGTACTTCGTTACGGTACCAAACCACAGCAAAATGGTGCAATTCCGTACGAGTACATCCATACGGTACCAAACCACACTAAAACGGTGCTATTCCGTACGAGTACATCCATACGGTACCAAACCACACCAAAACGGTGCAATACCGTACGAGTACATCCATACGGTACCAAACCACACCAAAATGGTGCAATACCGTACGAGTAGTTCCATACGGTACCACACCACACCAAAACGGTGCAATACCGTACGAGTACATTCATACGGTACGAAACCACACCAAAACGTATCAATACCATACGAGTACTTCGTTACGGTACCAAACCACACCATGATGGTACAATACCGTACGAGTACTTTCTTACGGTACCAAACCACACCAAAACGGTACAATACCGCACGAGTACATCCATACGGTACCAAACCACACCAAAACGGTGCAATACCGTACGAGTACTTTGTTACGGTACCAAACCACACCAAATCGGTACAATACCGTACGAGGACTTCGTTACGGTACCAATCCGCACCAAAACGGTTCAATTCCGTACGAGTACATCCATACGGTACCAAACCCCACCAAAACGGTGCAATACCGTACGAGTACATCCATACGGTACCAAACCACACCAAAAAGGTGCAATTTCTTACGAGTACATCCATACGGTACCAAACCACACCAAAATGGTGCAATACCGTACGAGTACATCCATACGGTACCAAACCACACCAAAACGGTGCAATACCGTACGAGTACATTCATACGGTACCAAACCACACCAAAACGTTTCAATACCGTACGAGTACTTCGTTACGGTACCAAACCACACCATGAGGGTACAATACCGTACGAGTACATCCATACGGTACCAAACCACACCAAAACGGTGCAATACCGTACGAGTACTTCGTTATGGAGCCAAACCACTCCAAAACGGTGCAATACCGTACGAGTACATCCATACGGTACCAAACCACACCAAAACGGTGCAATACCGTACGAGCACTTCGTTACGGTACCAAACCACACCAAAACGGTGCAATTCCGTACGAGTACATCCATACGGTACCAAACCACACCAAAATGTTTCAATTCCGTTCGAGTACATCCATACGGTACCAAACCACACCAAAACGGTGCAATACCGTACGAGTACATCCATACGGTACCAAACCACACCAAAACGGTGCAATACCGTCTGAGTACATCCATACGGCACGAAACCACACCGAAACGTTTCAATACTGTACGAGTACTTCGTTACGGTACCAAACCACACCATGAGGGTACAATACCGTACGAGTACTTCCTTACGGTACCAAACCACACCAAAACGGTACAATACCGCACGAGTACATCCATACGGTACCAAACCACCCCAAAACGGTGCAATACCGTACGAGTAATTCGTTATGGTACCAAACCACACCAAAACGGTGCAATACCGTACGAGTACTTCGTTACGGTACCAAACCACACCAAAACGGTGCAATACCATGCGAGTACATCCATACGGTACCAAAAAACACCAAAAAGTTCCAATATCGTACGAGTACTTCGTTACGGTATCAAACTACACCATAAGGGTACAATACCGTACGAGTACTTCGTTACGGTACCAAACCACACCAAAACGGTACAATACCGTACGAGGACTTCGTTACGGTACCAAACCACACCAAAACGGTGGAATACCGTACGAGTACTTCGTTACGGTACCAAACCACACCAAAACGGTACAATACCGTACGACCACATCCATACGGTACCAAACCACACCAAAACGGTGCAATACCGTACGAGTACTTGGTTACGGTACCAAACCACACCAAAACGGTACAATACCGTACGAGTACTTCGTTACGGTACCAAACCACACCAAAACGGTCCAATACCGTACGAGCACTTCGTTACGGTACCAAACCACACCAAAACGGTGCAATACCGTACGAGTACTTTGTTACGGTACCAAACCACACGAAATCGGTACAATACCTTACGAGGACTTCGTTACGGTACCAAACCACACCAAAACGGTGCAATTCCGTACGAGTACATCCATACGGCACCAAACCACACCAAAATGGTGCAATACCGTACGACTACATCCATACGGTACCAAACCACACCAAAACGGTGCAATACCGTACGAGTACATCCATACGGTACGAAACCACACCAAAACGTTTCAATACCGTACGAGTACTTCGTTACGGTACCAAACCACACCATGAGGGTACAATACCGTACGAGTACTTCCTTACGGTACCAAACCACACCAAAACGGTGCAATACCGTACGAGTACATTTATACGGTACGAAACCACACCAAAACGTTTCAATACCGTACGAGTACTTCGTTACGGTACCAAACCACACCATGAGGGTACAATACCGTACGAGTACTTCCTTACGGTACCAAACCACACCAAAACGGTACAATACCGCACGAGTACATCCATACGGTACCAAACCACCCCAAAACGGTGCAATACCGTACGAGTACTTCGTTAAGGTACCAAACCACACCAAAACGGTGCAATACCGTACGAGTACTTCGTTACGGTACCAAACCACACCAAAACGGTGCAATACCGTGCAAGTACATCCATACGGTACCAAACAACACCAAAACGTTCAAATACCGTACGAGTACTTCGTTACGGTATCAAACTACACGATAAGGGTACAAATACCGTACGAGTACTTCGTTACGGTACCAAACCACACCAAAACGGTACAATACCGTACGAGGACTTCTTTACGGTACCAAACCACACCAAAACGGTGCAATACCGTTCGAGTACTTCGTTACGGTACCAAACCACACCAAAACGGTACAATGCCGTACGACCACATCCATACGGTACCAAACCACACCAAAACGGTGCAATACCGTACGGGTACTTTGTTACGGTACCAAACCACACCAAAACGGTACAATACCGTACGAGTACTTCGTTACGGTACCAAACCACACAAAAACGGTGCAATACCGTACGAGTACTTCGTTACGGTACCAAACCACACCAAAACGGTGCAATACCGTACGAGTACTTTGTTACGGTACCAAACCACACCAAATCGGTCCAATACCGTACCAGGACTTCGTTACGGTACCAAACCACACCAAAACGGTGCAATTCCGTACGACTACTTCCATACGGTACCAAACCACACCAAAACGGTGCAATACCGTACGAGTACATCCATACGGTACCAAACCACACCAAAAAGGTGCAATTTCTTACGAGTACATCCATACGGTACCAAACCACACCAAAATGGTGCAATACCGTACGAGTACATCCATACGGTACCAAACCACACCAAAACGGTGCAATACCGTACGAGTACATCCATACGGTACCAAACCACACCAAAACGTTTCAATACCGTACGAGTACTTCGTTACGGCACCAAACCACACCAAAACGGTTGAATACCGTACGAGTACTTCCTTACGGTACCAAACAACACCAAAACGGTTGAATACCGTACGACCACATCCATAGGGTACCAAACCACACCAAAACGGTTCAATACCGTACGAGTACTTTGTTACGGTACCAAACCACACCAAAATGGTACAATACCGTACGAGTACTTCGTTACGGTACCAAACCACACCAAAACGGTGCAATACCGTACGAGTACTTCGTTACGGTACCAAACCACACCAAAACGGTGCAATACCGTACGAGTACTTTGTTACGGTACAAAACCAGACCAAAACGGTACAATACCGTACGAGGACTTCGTTACGGAACCATACCACACGAAAACGGTGCAATACCGTACGAGTACTTCGTTACGATACCAAACCACACCAAAACGGTACAATACCGTACGACAACATCCATATGGTACCAAACCACACCAAAACGGTGCAATACCGTACGAGTACTTTGTTACGGTACCAAACCACACCAAATCGGTACAATACCGTACGAGGACTTCGTTACGGTACCAAACCACACCAAAACGGTGCAATTCAGTACGAGTACATCCATACGGTACCAATCCACACCTAAACGGTGCAACACCGTACGAGTACATCCATACGGTACAAAACCACACCAAAAGGTTGCAATTCCGTACGAGTACATCCATACGGTACCAAACTTCACCAAAACGGTGCAATACCGTACGAGTACATCCATACGGTACGAAACCACACCAAAACGTTTCAATACCGTACGAGTACTTCGTTACGGTACCAAACCACACCATGAGGGTACAATACCGTACGAGTACTTCCTTACGGTACCAAACCACACCAAAACGGTACAATACCGCACGAGTACATCCATACGGTGCCAAACCACCCCAAAACGGTGCAATACCGTACGAGTACTTCGTTATGGTACCAAACCACCCCGAAACGGTGCAATACCGTACGAGTACTTCGTTACGGTACCAAACCACACCAAAACGGTGCAATACCGTGCGAGTACATCCATACGGTACCAAACAACACCAAAACGTTCCAATACCGTACGAGTACTTCGTTACGGTATCAAACTACACCATAAGGGTACAATACCGTACGAGTACTTCGTTACGGTACCAAACCACCCCAAAACGGTACAATACCGTACGAGGACTTCGTTACGGTACCAAACCACACCAAAACGGTGCAATACCGTACGAGTAATTCGTTACGGTACCAAACCACACCAAAACGGTACAATACCGTACGACCACATCCATACAGTTCCAAACCACACCAAAACGGTGCAATACCGTACGAGTACTTTGTTACGGTACCAAACCACACCAAAACGGTACAATACCGTACGAGTACTTCGTTACGGTACCAAACCACACCAAAACGGTGCAATATCGTACGAGTACTTCGTTACGGTACGAAACCACGCCAAAACGGTGCAATACCGTACGAGTACTTTGTTACGGTACCAAACCACACCAAATCGGTACAATATCGTACGAGGACTTCGTTACGGTACCAAACCACACAAAAATGGTGCAATACCATACGAGTACTTCGTTACGGTACCAAACCACACCAAAACGGTGCAATACCGTACGAGTACTTTGTTACGGTACCAAACCACACCAAATCGGTACAATACCGTACGAGGACTTCGTTACGGTACCAAACCACACCAAAACGGTGCAATTCCGTACGAGTACATCCATACGGTACCAAACCACACCAAAAAGGTGCAATTTCTTACGAGTACATCCATACGGTACCAAACCACACCAAAATGGTGCAATACCGTACGAGTACATCCATACGGTACCAAACCACACCAAAACGGTGCAATACCGTACGAGTACATTCATACGGTACCAAACCACACCAAAACGTTTCAATACCGTACGAGTACTTCGTTACGGTACCAAACCACACCATGAGGGTACAATACCGTACGAGTACATCCATACGGTACCAAACCACACCAAAACGGTGCAATACCGTACGAGTACTTCGTTATGGAACCAAACCACACCAAAACGGTGCAATACCGTACGAGTACATCCATACGGTACCAAACCACACCAAAACGGTGCAATACCGTACGAGCACTTCGTTACGGTACCAAAGCACACCAAAACGGTGCAATTCCGTACGAGTACATCCATACGGTACCAAACCACACCAAAATGTTGCAATTCCGTTCGAGTACATCCATACGGTACCAAACCACACCAAAACGGTGCAATACCGTACGAGTACATCCATACGGTACCAAACCACACCAAAACGGTGCAATACCGTCTGAGTACATCCATACGGCACGAAACCACACCAAAACGTTTCAATACTGTACGAGTACTTCGTTACGGTACCAAACCTCACCATGAGGGTACAATACCGTACGAGTACTTCCTTACAGTACCAAACCACACCAAAACGGTACAATACCGCACGAGTAAATCCATACGGTACCAAACCACCCCAAAACGGTTCAATACCGTACGAGTACTTCGTTATGGTACCAAACCACACCAAAACGGTGCAATACCGTACGAGTACTTCGTTACGGTACCAAACCACACCAAAACGGTGCAATACCATGCGAGTACATCCATACGGTACCAAAAAACACCAAAAAGTTCCAATATCGTACGAGTACTTCGTTACGGTATCAAACTACACCATAAGGGTACAATACCGTACGAGTACTTCGTTACGGTACCAAACCACACCAAAACGGTACAATACCGTACGAGGACATCGTTACGGTACCAAACCTCACCAAAACGGTGGAATACCGTACGAGTACTTCGTTACGGTACCAAACCACACAAAAACGGTACAATACCGTACGACCACATCCATACGGTACCAAACCACACCAAAACGGTGCAATACCGTACGAGTACTTGGTTACGGTACCAAACCACACCAAAACGGTACAATACCGTACGAGTACTTCGTTACGGTACCAAACCACACCAAAACGGTCCAATACCGTACGAGCACTTTGTTACGGTACCAAACCACACCAAAACGGTTCAATACCGTACGAGTACTTTGTTACGGTACCAAACCACACGAAATCGGTACAATACCTTACGAGGACTTCGTTACGGTACCAAACCACACCAAAACGGTGCAATTCCGTACGAGTACATCCATACGGCACCAAACCACACCAAAATGGTGCAATACCGTACGAGTACATCCATACGGTACCAAACCACACCAAAACGGTGCAATACCGTACGAGTACATCCATACGGTACGAAACCACACCAAAACGTTTCAATACCGTACGAGTACTTCGTTACGGTACCAAACCACACCATGAGGGTACAATACCGTACGAGTACATCCATACGGTACCAAACCACACCAAAACGGTGCAATACCGTACGAGTACATCCATACGGTACGAAACCACACCAAAACGTTTCAATACCGTACGAGTACTTCGTTACGGTACCAAACCACACCATGAGGGTACAATACCGTACGAGTACTTCCTTACGGTACCAAACCACACCAAAACGGTGCAATACCGTACGAGTACATTTATACGGTACGAAACCACACAAAAACGTTTCAATACCGTACGAGTACTTCGTTACGGTACCAAACCACACCATGAGGGTACAATACCGTACGAGTACTTCCTTACGGTACCAAACCACACCAAAACGGTACAATACCGCACGAGTACATCCATACGGTACCAAACCACCCCAAAACGGTGCAATACCGTACGAGTACTTCGTTAAGGTACCAAACCACACCAAAACGGTGCAATACCGTACGAGTACTTCGTTACGGTACCAAACCACACCAAAACGGTGCAATACCGTGCAAGTACATCCATACGGTACCAAACAACACCAAAACGTTCAAATACCGTACGAGTACTTCGTTACGGTATCAAACTACACGATAAGGGTACAAATACCGTACGAGTACTTCGTTACGGTACCAAACCACACCAAAACGGTACAATACCGTACGAGGACTTCTTTACGGTACCAAACCACACCAAAACGGTGCAATACCGTTCGAGTACTTCGTTACGGTACCAAACCACACCAAAACGGTACAATGCCGTACGACCACATCCATACGGTACCAAACCACACCAAAACGGTGCAATACCGTACGGGTACTTTGTTACGGTACCAAACCACACCAAAACGGTACAATACCGTACGAGTACTTCGTTACGGTACCAAACCACACAAAAACGGTGCAATACCGTACGAGTACTTCGTTACGGTACCAAACCACACCAAAACGGTGCAATACCGTACGAGTACTTTGTTACGGTACCAAACCACACCAAATCGGTCCAATACCGTACCAGGACTTCGTTACGGTACCAAACCACACCAAAACGGTGCAATTCCGTACGACTACTTCCATACGGTACCAAACCACACCAAAACGGTGCAATACCGTACGAGTACATCCATACGGTACCAAACCACACCAAAAAGGTGCAATTTCTTACGAGTACATCCATACGGTACCAAACCACACCAAAATGGTGCAATACCGTACGAGTACATCCATACGGTACCAAACCACACCAAAACGGTGCAATACCGTACGAGTACATCCATACGGTACCAAACCACACCAAAACGTTTCAATACCGTACGAGTACTTCGTTACGGCACCAAACCACACCAAAACGGTTGAATACCGTACGAGTACTTCCTTACGGTACCAAACCACACCAAAACGGTTGAATACCGTACGACCACATCCATAGGGTACCAAACCACACCAAAACGGTTCAATACCGTACGAGTACTTTGTTACGGTACCAAACCACACCAAAATGGTACAATACCGTACGAGTACTTCGTTACGGTACCAAACCACACCAAAACGGTGCAATACCGTACGAGTACTTCGTTACGGTACCAAACCACACCAAAACGGTGCAATACCGTACGAGTACTTTGTTACGGTACAAAACCAGACCAAAACGGTACAATACCGTACGAGGACTTCGTTACGGAACCATACCACACGAAAACGGTGCAATACCGTACGAGTACTTCGTTACGATACCAAACCACACCAAAACGGTACAATACCGTACGACAACATCCATATGGTACCAAACCACACCAAAACGGTGCAATACCGTACGAGTACTTTGTTACGGTACCAAACCACACCAAATCGGTACAATACCGTACGAGGACTTCGTTACGGTACCAAACCACACCAAAACGGTGCAATTCAGTACGAGTACATCCATACGGTACCAATCCACACCTAAACGGTGCAACACCGTACGAGTACATCCATACGGTACAAAACCACACCAAAAGGTTGCAATTCCGTACGAGTACATCCATACGGTACCAAACTTCACCAAAACGGTGCAATACCGTACGAGTACATCCATACGGTACGAAACCACACCAAAACGTTTCAATACCGTACGAGTACTTCGTTACGGTACCAAACCACACCATGAGGGTACAATACCGTACGAGTACTTCCTTACGGTACCAAACCACACCAAAACGGTACAATACCGCACGAGTACATCCATACGGTGCCAAACCACCCCAAAACGGTGCAATACCGTACGAGTACTTCGTTATGGTACCAAACCACCCCGAAACGGTGCAATACCGTACGAGTACTTCGTTACGGTACCAAACCACACCAAAACGGTGCAATACCGTGCGAGTACATCCATACGGTACCAAACAACACCAAAACGTTCCAATACCGTACGAGTACTTCGTTACGGTATCAAACTACACCATAAGGGTACAATACCGTACGAGTACTTCGTTACGGTACCAAACCACCCCAAAACGGTACAATACCGTACGAGGACTTCGTTACGGTACCAAACCACACCAAAACGGTGCAATACCGTACGAGTAATTCGTTACGGTACCAAACCACACCAAAACGGTACAATACCGTACGACCACATCCATACAGTTCCAAACCACACCAAAACGGTGCAATACCGTACGAGTACTTTGTTACGGTACCAAACCACACCAAAACGGTACAATACCGTACGAGTACTTCGTTACGGTACCAAACCACACCAAAACGGTGCAATATCGTACGAGTACTTCGTTACGGTACGAAACCACGCCAAAACGGTGCAATACCGTACGAGTACTTTGTTACGGTACCAAACCACACCAAATCGGTACAATATCGTACGAGGACTTCGTTACGGTACCAAACCACACAAAAATGGTGCAATACCATACGAGTACTTCGTTACGGTACCAAACCACACCAAAACGGTGCAATACCGTACGAGTACTTTGTTACGGTACCAAACCACACCAAATCGGTACAATACCGTACGAGGACTTCGTTACGGTACCAAACCACACCAAAACGGTGCAATTCCGTACGAGTACATCCATACGGTACCAAACCACACCAAAAAGGTGCAATTTCTTACGAGTACATCCATACGGTACCAAACCACACCAAAATGGTGCAATACCGTACGAGTACATCCATACGGTACCAAACCACACCAAAACGGTGCAATACCGTACGAGTACATTCATACGGTACCAAACCACACCAAAACGTTTCAATACCGTACGAGTACTTCGTTACGGTACCAAACCACACCATGAGGGTACAATACCGTACGAGTACATCCATACGGTACCAAACCACACCAAAACGGTGCAATACCGTACGAGTACTTCGTTATGGAACCAAACCACACCAAAACGGTGCAATACCGTACGAGTACATCCATACGGTACCAAACCACACCAAAACGGTGCAATACCGTACGAGCACTTCGTTACGGTACCAAAGCACACCAAAACGGTGCAATTCCGTACGAGTACATCCATACGGTACCAAACCACACCAAAATGTTGCAATTCCGTTCGAGTACATCCATACGGTACCAAACCACACCAAAACGGTGCAATACCGTACGAGTACATCCATACGGTACCAAACCACACCAAAACGGTGCAATACCGTCTGAGTACATCCATACGGCACGAAACCACACCAAAACGTTTCAATACTGTACGAGTACTTCGTTACGGTACCAAACCTCACCATGAGGGTACAATACCGTACGAGTACTTCCTTACAGTACCAAACCACACCAAAACGGTACAATACCGCACGAGTAAATCCATACGGTACCAAACCACCCCAAAACGGTTCAATACCGTACGAGTACTTCGTTATGGTACCAAACCACACCAAAACGGTGCAATACCGTACGAGTACTTCGTTACGGTACCAAACCACACCAAAACGGTGCAATACCATGCGAGTACATCCATACGGTACCAAAAAACACCAAAAAGTTCCAATATCGTACGAGTACTTCGTTACGGTATCAAACTACACCATAAGGGTACAATACCGTACGAGTACTTCGTTACGGTACCAAACCACACCAAAACGGTACAATACCATACGAGGACATCGTTACGGTACCAAACCTCACCAAAACGGTGGAATACCGTACGAGTACTTCGTTACGGTACCAAACCACACCAAAACGGTACAATACCGTACGACCACATCCATACGGTACCAAACCACACCAAAACGGTGCAATACCGTACGAGTACTTGGTTACGGTACCAAACCACACCAAAACGGTACAATACCGTACGAGTACTTCGTTACGGTACCAAACCACACCAAAACGGTCCAATACCGTACGAGCACTTTGTTACGGTACCAAACCACACCAAAACGGTTCAATACCGTACGAGTACTTTGTTACGGTACCAAACCACACGAAATCGGTACAATACCTTACGAGGACTTCGTTACGGTACCAAACCACACCAAAACGGTGCAATTCCGTACGAGTACATCCATACGGCACCAAACCACACCAAAATGGTGCAATACCGTACGAGTACATCCATACGGTACCAAACCACACCAAAACGGTGCAATACCGTACGAGTACATCCATACGGTACGAAACCACACCAAAACGTTTCAATACCGTACGAGTACTTCGTTACGGTACCAAACCACACCATGAGGGTACAATACCGTACGAGTACTTCCTTACGGTACCAAACCACACCAAAACGGTGCAATACCGTACGAGTACATTCATACGGCACGAAACCACACCAAAACGTTTCAATACCGTACGAGTACTTCGTTACGGTACCAAACCACACCATGAGGGTACAATACCGTACGAGTACTTCCTTACGGTACCAAACCACACCAAAACGGTACAATACCGCACGAGTACATCCATACGGTACCAAACCACCCCAAAACGGTGCAATACCGTACGAGTACTTCGTTAAGGTACCAAACCACACCAAAACGGTGCAATACCGTACGAGTACTTCGTTACGGTACCAAACCACACCAAAACGGTGCAATACCGTGCAAGTACATCCATACGGTACCAAACAACACCAAAACGTTCCAATACCGTACGAGTACTTCGTTACGGTATCAAACTACACGATAAGGGTACAATACCGTAGGAGTACTTCGTTACGGTACCAAACCACACCAAAACGGTACAATACCGTACGAGGACTTCTTTGCGGTACCAAACCACACCAAAACGGTGCAATACCGTTCGAGTACTTCGTTACGGTACCAAACCACACCAAAACGGTACAATGCCGTACGACCACATCCATACGGTACCAAACCACACCAAAACGGTGCAATACCGTACGGGTACTTTGTTACGGTACCAAACCACACCAAAACGGTACAATACCGTACGAGTACTTCGTTACGGTACCAAACCACACAAAAATGGTGCAATACCATACGAGTACTTCGTTACGGTACCAAACCACACCAAAACGGTGCAATACCGTACGAGTACTTTGTTACGGTACCAAACCACACCAAATCGGTCCAATACCGTACCAGGACTTCGTTACGGTACCAAACCACACCAAAACGGTGCAATTCCGTACGACTACATCCATACGGTACCAAACCACACCAAAACGGTGCAATACCGTACGAGTACATCCATACTGTACCAAACCACACCAAAAAGGTGCAATTTCTTACGAGTACATCCGTACGGTACCAAACCACAACAAAATGGTGCAATACCGTACGAGTACATGCATACGGTTCCAAACCACACCAAAACGGTGCAATACCGTACGAGTACATCCATACGGTACCAAACCACACCAAAACATTTCAATACCGTACGAGTACTTCGTTACGGTACCACACCACACCATGAGGGTACAATACCGTACGAGTACTTTCTTACGGTACCAAACCACACCAAAACGGTACAATACCGCACGAGTACATCCATACGGTACCAAACCACACCAAAATGGTGCAATACCGTACGAGTACTTCGTTATGGAACCAAACCACACCAAAACGGTGCAATACCGTACGAGTACTTCGTTACGGTACCAAACCACACCAAAACGGTGCAATACCGTGCGAGTACATCCATACGGTACCAAACAACCCCAAAATGTTCCAATACCGTACGAGTACTTCGTTACGGTATCAAACTACACCATAAGGGTACAATACCTTACGAGTACTTCGTTACGGTACCAAACCACACCAAAATGGAACAATACCGTACGAGGACTTCGTTACGGTACCAAACCACACCAAAACGGTGCAATACCGTATGAGTACTTCGTTACGGTACCAAACCACACCAAAACGGTGCAATACCGTACGAGTACTTTGTTACGGTACAAAACCAGACCAAAACGGTACAATACCGTACGAAGACTTCGTTACGGTACCAAACCACACCAAAACGGTGAAATACCGTACGAGTACTTCGTTACGGTACCAAACCACACCAAAACGGTACAATACCGTACGAGTACTTCGTTACGGTACCAAACCACACCAAAACGGAACAATACCGTACGAGGACTTCGTTACGGTACCAAACCACACCAAAACGGTGCAATACCGTACGAGTACTTTGTTACGGTACCAAGCCACACCAAATCGGTACAATACCGTACGAGTACGTCGTTACGGTACCAAACCACACCAAAACGGTGCAATACCGTACGAGTACTTTGTTACGGTACCAAACCACACCAAATCGGTAAAATACCGTACGAGGACTTCGTTACGGTACCAAACCACACCAAAACGGTGCAATTCAGTACGAGTACATCCATACGGTACCAATCCACACCAAAACGGTGCAATACCGTACGAGTACATCCATACGGTACCAAACCACACCAAAAAGGTGCAATTTCTTACGAGTACATCCATACGGTACCAAACCACACCAAAATGGTTCAATACCGTGCGGGTACATCCATACGGTACCAAACCACACCAAAACGGTGCAATACCGTACGAGTACTTTGTTACGGTACCAAGCCACACCAAATCGGTACAATACCGTACGAGTACGTCGTTACGGTACCAAACCACACCAAAACGGTGCAATACCGTACGAGTACTTTGTTACGGTACCAAACCACACCAAATCGGTACAATACCGTACGAGGACTTCGTTACGGTACCAAACCACACCAAAACGGTGCAATTCAGTACGAGTACATCCATGCGGTACCAATCCACACCAAAACGGTGCAATACCGTACGAGTACATCCATACGGTACCAAACCACACCAAAACGTTGCAATTCCGTACGAGTACATCCATACGGTACCAAACCTCACCAAAACGGTGCAATACCGTACGAGTACATCCATACGGTACCAACCCACACCAAAAGTTGCAATTTCTTACGAGTACATCCATACGGTACCAAACCACACCAAAATGGTTCAATACCGTACGGGTACATCCATACGGTACCAAACCACACCAAAACGGTGCAATACCGTACGAGTACATCCATACGGTACCAAACCACACGAAAACGTTACAATACCGTACGAGTACTTCGTTATGGTACCAAACCACACCAAAACGGTACAATACCGTACGAGTACTTCGTTACGGTACCAAACCACACGAAAATGGTGCAATACCATACGAGTACATCCATACTGTACCAAACCACTCCAAAACGGTGCAATACCGTACGAGTACTTCGTTACGGTACCAAACCACACCATGAGGGTACAATACCGTACGAGTACTTCGTTACGGTACAAAACCACACCAAAACGGTGCAATACCGTACGAGTACTTCGTTACGGTACCAAGCCACACCAAAACGGTACAATACCGTACGACCACATCCATATGGTACCAAACCACACCAAAACGGTGCAATACCGTACGAGTACTTCGTTACGGTACCAAACCACACCAAAACGGTACAATACCGTACGAGTACTTCCTTACGGTACCAAACCACACCAAAACGGTGCAATACCGTACGAGTACTTCGTTACGGTACCAAACCACACCAAAACGGTACAATACCGTACGAGTACTTCGTTACGGTACCAAACCACAGCAAAATGGTGCAATTCCGTACGAGTACATCCATACGGTACCAAACCACACTAAAACGGTGCTATTCCGTACGAGTACATCCATACGGTACCAAACCACACCAAAACGGTGCAATACCGTACGAGTACATCCATACGGTACCAAACCACACCAAAATGGTGCAATACCGTACGAGTAGTTCCATACGGTACCACACCACACCAAAACGGTGCAATACCGTACGAGTACATTCATACGGTACGAAACCACACCAAAACGTATCAATACCATACGAGTACTTCGTTACGGTACCAAACCACACCATGAGGGTACAATACCGTACGAGTACTTTCTTACGGTACCAAACCACACCAAAACGGTACAATACCGCACGAGTACATCCATACGGTACCAAACCACACCAAAACGGTGCAATACCGTACGAGTACTTTGTTACGGTACCAAACCACACCAAATCGGTACAATACCGTACGAGGACTTCGTTACGGTACCAATCCGCACCAAAACGGTGCAATTCCGTACGAGTACATCCATACGGTACCAAACCCCACCAAAACGGTGCAATACCGTACGAGTACATCCATACGGTACCAAACCACACCAAAAAGGTGCAATTTCTTACGAGTACATCCATACGGTACCAAACCACACCAAAATGGTGCAATACCGTACGAGTACATCCATACGGTACAAAACCACACCAAAACGGTGCAATACCGTACGAGTACATTCATACGGTACCAAACCACACCAAAACGTTTCAATACCGTACGAGTACTTCGTTACGGTACCAAACCACACCATGAGGGTACAATACCGTACGAGTACATCCATACGGTACCAAACCACACCAAAACGGTGCAATACCGTACGAGTACTTCGTTATGGAGCCAAACCACTCCAAAACGGTGCAATACCGTACGAGTACATCCATACGGTACCAAACCACACCAAAACGGTGCAATACCGTACGAGCACTTCGTTACGGTACCAAACCACACCAAAACGGTGCAATTCCGTACGAGTACATCCATACGGTACCAAACCACACCAAAATGTTTCAATTCCGTTCGAGTACATCCATACGGTACCAAACCACACCAAAACGGTGCAATACCGTACGAGTACATCCATACGGTACCAAACCACACCAAAACGGTGCAATACCGTCTGAGTACATCCATACGGCACGAAACCACACCGAAACGTTTCAATACTGTACGAGTACTTCGTTACGGTACCAAACCACACCATGAGGGTACAATACCGTACGAGTACTTCCTTACGGTACCAAACCACACCAAAACGGTACAATACCGCACGAGTACATCCATACGGTACCAAACCACCCCAAAACGGTGCAATACCGTACGAGTAATTCGTTATGGTACCAAACCACACCAAAACGGTGCAATACCGTACGAGTACTTCGTTACGGTACCAAACCACACCAAAACGGTGCAATACCATGCGAGTACATCCATACGGTACCAAAAAACACCAAAAAGTTCCAATATCGTACGAGTACTTCGTTACGGTATCAAACTACACCATAAGGGTACAATACCGTACGAGTACTTCGTTACGGTACCAAACCACACCAAAACGGTACAATACCGTACGAGGACTTCGTTACGGTACCAAACCACACCAAAACGGTGGAATACCGTACGAGTACTTCGTTACGGTACCAAACCACACCAAAACGGTACAATACCGTACGACCACATCCATACGGTACCAAACCACACCAAAACGGTGCAATACCGTACGAGTACTTGGTTACGGTACCAAACCACACCAAAACGGTACAATACCGTACGAGTACTTCGTTACGGTACCAAACCACACCAAAACGGTCCAATACCGTACGAGCACTTCGTTACGGTACCAAACCACACCAAAACGGTGCAATACCGTACGAGTACTTTGTTACGGTACCAAACCACACGAAATCGGTACAATACCTTACGAGGACTTCGTTACGGTACCAAACCACACCAAAACGGTGCAATTCCGTACGAGTACATCCATACGGCACCAAACCACACCAAAATGGTGCAATACCGTACGACTACATCCATACGGTACCAAACCACACCAAAACGGTGCAATACCGTACGAGTACATCCATACGGTACGAAACCACACCAAAACGTTTCAATACCGTACGAGTACTTCGTTACGGTACCAAACCACACCATGAGGGTACAATACCGTACGAGTACTTCCTTACGGTACCAAACCACACCAAAACGGTGCAATACCGTACGAGTACATTTATACGGTACGAAACCACACCAAAACGTTTCAATACCGTACGAGTACTTCGTTACGGTACCAAACCACACCATGAGGGTACAATACCGTACGAGTACTTCCTTACGGTACCAAACCACACCAAAACGGTACAATACCGCACGAGTACATCCATACGGTACCAAACCACCCCAAAACGGTGCAATACCGTACGAGTACTTCGTTAAGGTACCAAACCACACCAAAACGGTGCAATACCGTACGAGTACTTCGTTACGGTACCAAACCACACCAAAACGGTGCAATACCGTGCAAGTACATCCATACGGTACCAAACAACACCAAAACGTTCAAATACCGTACGAGTACTTCGTTACGGTATCAAACTACACGATAAGGGTACAATACCGTACGAGTACTTCGTTACGGTACCAAACCACACCAAAACGGTACAATACCGTACGAGGACTTCTTTACGGTACCAAACCACACCAAAACGGTGCAATACCGTTCGAGTACTTCGTTACGGTACCAAACCACACCAAAACGGTACAATGCCGTACGACCACATCCATACGGTACCAAACCACACCAAAACGGTGCAATACCGTACGGGTACTTTGTTACGGTACCAAACCACACCAAAACGGTACAATACCGTACGAGTACTTCGTTACGGTACCAAACCACACAAAAACGGTGCAATACCGTACGAGTACTTCGTTACGGTACCAAACCACACCAAAACGGTGCAATACCGTACGAGTACTTTGTTACGGTACCAAACCACACCAAATCGGTCCAATACCGTACCAGGACTTCGTTACGGTACCAAACCACACCAAAACGGTGCAATTCCGTACGACTACTTCCATACGGTACCAAACCACACCAAAACGGTGCAATACCGTACGAGTACATCCATACGGTACCAAACCACACCAAAAAGGTGCAATTTCTTACGAGTACATCCATACGGTACCAAACCACACCAAAATGGTGCAATACCGTACGAGTACATCCATACGGTACCAAACCACACCAAAACGGTGCAATACCGTACGAGTACATCCATACGGTACCAAACCACACCAAAACGTTTCAATACCGTACGAGTACTTCGTTACGGCACCAAACCACACCAAAACGGTTGAATACCGTACGAGTACTTCCTTACGGTACCAAACCACACCAAAACGGTTGAATATCGTACGACCACATCCATAGGGTACCAAACCACACCAAAACGGTTCAATACAGTACGAGTACTTTGTTACGGTACCAAACCACACCAAAATGGTACAATACCGTACGAGTACTTCGTTACGGTACCAAACCACACCAAAACGGTGCAATACCGTACGAGTACTTCGTTACGGTACCAAACCACACCAAAACGGTGCAATACCGTACGAGTACATCCATACGGTACCAAACAACCCCAAAATGTTCCAATACCGTACGAGTACTTCGTTACGGTATCAAACTACACCATAAGGGTACAATACCGTACGAGTACTTCCTTACGGTACCAAACCACACAAAAACTGTACAATACCGTACGAGGACTTCGTTACGGTACCAAACCACACCAAAACGGTGCAATACCGTATGAGTACTTCGTTACGGTACCAAACCACACCAAAACGGTGCAATACCGTACGAGTACTTTGTTACGGTACAAAACCTGACCAAAACGGTACAATACCGTACGAGGACTTCGTTACGGTACCAAACCACACCAAAATGGTTCAATACCGTGCGGGTACATCCATACGGTACCAAACCACACCAAAACGGTGCAATACCGTACGAGTACTTTGTTACGGTACCAAACCACACCAAATCGGTACAATACCGTACGAGGACTTCGTTACGGTACCAAACCACACCAAAACGGTGCAACTCAGTACGAGTACATCCATACGGTACCAATCCACACCAAAACGGTGCAATACCGTACGAGTACATCCATACGGTACCAAACCACACCAAAACGTTGCAATTCCGTACGAGTACATCCATACGGTACCAAACCTCACCAAAACGGTGCAATACCGTACGAGTACATCCATACGGTACCAACCCACACCAAAAGTTTCAATTTCTTACGAGTACATCCATACGGTACCAAACCACACCAAAATGGTTCAATACCGTACGGGTACATCCATACGGTACCAAACCACACCAAAACGGTGCAATACCGTACGAGTACATCCATACGGTACCAAACCACACGAAAACGTTACAATACCGTACGAGTACTTCGTTATGGTACCAAACCACACCAAAACGGTACAATACCGTACGAGTACTTCGTTACGGTACCAAACCACACGAAAATGGTGCAATACCATACGAGTACATCCATACTGTACCAAACCACACCAAAACGGTGCAATACCGTACGAGTACTTCGTTACGGTACCAAACCACACCATGAGGGTACAATACCGTACGAGTACTTCGTTACGGTACAAAACCACACCAAAATGGTGCAATACCGTACGAGTACTTCGTTACGGTAGCAAGCCACACCAAAACGGTACAATACCGTACGACCACATCCATATGGTACCAAACCACACCAAAACGGTGCAATACCGTACGAGTACTTCGTTACGGTACCAAACCACACCAAAACGGTACAATACCGTACGAGTACTTCCTTACGGTACCAAACCACACCAAAACGGTGCAATACCGTACGAGTACTTCGTTACGGTACCAAACCACACCAAAACGGTACAATACCGTACGAGTACTTCGTTACGGTACCAAACCACAGCAAAATGGTGCAATTCCGTACGAGTACATCCATACGGTACCAAACCACACTAAAACGGTGCCATTCCGTACGAGTACATCCATACGGTACCAAACCACACCAAAACGGTGCAATACCGTACGAGTACATCCATACGGTACCAAACCACACCAAAACGTTTCAATACCATACGAGTACTTCGTTACGGTACCAAACCACACCAAAACGGTACAATACCGTACGAGTACATACATACGGTACCAAACCACACCAAAACGGCGCAATACCGTACGAGTACATCCATACGGTACCAAACCACACCAAAATGGTGCAATACCGTACGAGTACTTCCATACGGTACCACACCACACCAAAACGGTGCAATACCGTACGAGTACATTCATACGGTACGAAACCACACCAAAACGTATCAATACCGTACGAGTACTTCGTTACGGTACCAAACCACACCATGAGGGTACAATACCGTACGAGTACTTTCTTACGGTACCAAACCACACCAAAACGGTACAATACCGCACGAGTACATCCATACGGTACCAAACCACACCAAAACGGTGCAATACCGTACGAGTACTTTGTTACGGTACCGAACCACACCAAATCGGTACAATACCGTAGGAGGACTTCGTTACGGTACCAAACCACACCAAAACGGTGCAATTCCGTACGAGTACATCCATACGGTACCAAACCCCACCAAAACGGTGCAATACCGTACGAGTACATCCATACGGTACCAAACCACACCAAAAAGGTGCAATTTCTTACGAGTACATCCATACGGTACCAAACCACACCAAAATGGTGCAATACCGTACGAGTACATCCATACGGTACCAAACCACACCAAAACGGTGCAATACCGTACGAGTACATTCATACGGTACCAAACCACACCAAAACGTTTCAATACCGTACGAGTACTTCGTTACGGTACCAAACCACACCATGAGGGTACAATACCGTACGAGTACATCCATACGGTACCAAACCACACCAAAACGGTGCAATACCGTACGAGTACATCAATACGGTACCAAACCACACCAAAACGGTACAATACCGCAGGAGTACATCCATACGGTACCAAACCACACCAAAACGGTGAAATACCGTACGAGTACATCCATACGGTACCAAACCACACCAAAACGGTGCAATACCGTACGAGCACTTCGTTACAGTACCAAACCACACCAAAACGGTGCAATTCCGTACGAGTACATCCATACGGTACCAAACCACACCAAAATGTTGCAATTCCGTTCGAGTACATCCATACGGTACCAAACCACACCAAAACGGTGCAATACCGTACGAGTACATCCATACGGTACCAAACCACACCAAAACGGTGCAATACCGTCTGAGTACATCCATACGGCACGAAACCACACCAAAACGTTTCAATACTGTACGAGTACTTCGTTACGGTACCAAACCACACCATGAGGGTACAATACCGTACGAGTACTTCCTTACGGTAACAAACCACACCAAAACGGTACAATACCTGACGAGTACATCCATACGGTACCAAACCACCCCAAAACGGTGCAATACCGTACGAGTACTTCGTTATGGTACCAAACCACACCAAAACGGTGCAATACCGTACGAGTACTTCGTTACGGTACCAAACCACACCAAAACGGTGCAATACCAGGCGAGTACATCCATACGGTACCAAAAAACACCAAAAAGTTCCAATATCGTACGAGTACTTCGTTACGGTATCAAACTACACCATAAGGGTACAATACCGTACGAGTACTTCGTTACGGTACCAAACCACACCAAAACGGTACAATACCGTACGAGGACTTCGTTACGGTACCAAACCACACCAAAATGATGGAATACCGTACGAGTACTTCGTTACGGTACCAAACCACACCAAAACGGTACAATACCGTACGACCACATCCATACGGTACCAAACCACACCAAAACGGTGCAATACCGTACGAGTACTTTGTTACGGTACCAAACCACACCAAAACGGTACAATACCATACGAGTACTTCGTTACGGTACCAAACCACACCAAAACGGTCCAATACCGTACGAGCACTTCGTTACGGTACCAAACCACACCAAAATGGTGCAATACCGTACGAGTACTTTGTTACGGTACCAAACCACACGAAATCGGTACAATACCTTACGAGGACTTCGTTACGGTACCAAACCACACCAAAACGGTGCAATTCCGTACGAGTACATCCATACGGCACCAAACCACACCAAAATGGTGCAATACCGTACGAGTACATCCATACGGTACAAAACCACACCAAAACGGTGCAATACCGTACGAGTACATCCATACGGTACGAAACCACACAAAAACGTTTCAATACCGTACGAGTACTTCGTTACGGTACCAAACAACACCATGAGGGTACAATACCGTACGAGTACTTCCTTACGGTACCAAACCACACCAAAACAGTGCAATACCGTACGAGTACATTCATACGGTACGAAACCACACCAAAACGTTTCAATACCGTACGAGTACTTCGTTACGGTACCAAACCACACCATGAGGGTACAATACCGTACGAGTACTTTCTTACGGTACCAAACCACACCAAAACGGTACAATACCGCACGAGTACATCCATACGGTACCAAACAACACCAAAACGGTGCAATACCGTACGAGTACTTCGTTATGGAACGAAACCACACCAAAACGGTGCAATACCTTACGAGTACATCCATACGGTACCAAACCACACCAAAAAGGTGCAATTTCTTACGAGTACATCCATACGGTACCAAACCACACCAAAATGGTGCAATACCGTACGAGTACTTCCATACGGTACCAAACCACACCAAAACGGTGCAATACCGTACGAGTACATCCATACGGTACCAAACCACACCAAAAAGGTGCAATTTCTTACGAGTACATCCATACGGTACCAAACCACACCAAAATGGTGCAATACCGTACGAGTACATCCATACGGTACCAAACCACACCAAAACGGTGCAATTTCTTACGAGTACATCCATACGGTACCAAACCACACCAAAACGGTGCAATTCCGTACGAGTACATCCATACGGTACGAAACCACACCAAAACGGTGCAATACCGTACGAGTCCATCCATACGGTACCAAACCACACCAAAACGGTGCAATACCGTACGAGTACATCCATACGGTACCAAACCACACCAAAACATTTCAATACCGTACGAGTACTTCGTTACGGTACCAAACCACACCATGAGGGTACAATACCGTACGAGTACTTCCTTACGGTACCAAACCACACCAACACGGTACAATACCGCACGAGTACATCCATACGGTACCAAACCACACCAAAACGGTGCAATACCGTACGAGTACTTCGTTATGGAACCAAACCACACCAAAACGGTGCAATACCGTACGAGTACTTCGTTACGGTACCAAACCACACCAAAACGGTGCAATACCGTGCGAGTACATCCATACGGTACCAAACAACACCAAAATGTTCCAATACCGTACGAGTAATTCGTTACGGTATCAAACTACACCGTAAGGGTACAATACCGTACGAGTGCTTCGTTACGGTACCAAACCACACCAAAACGGAACAATACCGTACGAGGACTTCGTTACGGTACCAAACCACACCAAAACGGTGCAATACCGTACGAGTACTTCGTTACGGTACCAAACCACACCAAAACGGTACAATTCCGTACGACCACATCCATATGGTACCAAACCACACCAAAACGGTGCAATACCGTACTAGTACTTTGTTACGGTACCAAACCACACCAAAACGGTACAATACCGTACGAGTACTTCGTTACGGTACAAAACCACACCAAAACGGTACAATATCGTACGAGTACTTCGTTACGGTACAAAACCACACCAAAACGGTGCAATTCCGTACGAGTACATCAATACGGTACCAAACCACACGAAAACGGTGCAATACCGTACGAGTCCATCCATACGGTACCAAACCACACCAAAACGGTGCAATACCGTACGAGTACATCCATACGGTACCAAACCACACCAAAACGGTGCAATTCCGTACGAGTACTTTGTTACGGTACCAAACCACACCAAATCGGTACAATACCGTACGAGGACTTCGTTACGGTACCAAACCACACCAAAACGGTGCAATTCCGTACGAGTACATCCATACGGTACCAAACCACACCAAAACGGTGCAATTCCGTACGAGTACATCCATACGGTACCAAACCACACCAAAAAGGTGCAATTTCTTACGAGTACATCCATACGGTACCAAACCACACCAAAATGGTGCAATACCGTACGAGTACATCCATACGGTACCAAACCACACCAAAACGGTGCAATACCGTACGAGTACATCCATACGGTACCAAACCACACCAAAACATTTCAATACCGTACGAGTACTTCGTTACGGTACCAAACCACACCATGAGGGTACAATACCGTACGAGTACATCCTTACGGTACCAAACCACACCAAAACGGTACAATACCGCACGAGTACATCCATACGGTACCAAACCACACCAAAACGGTGCAATACCGTACGAGTACTTCGTTATGGAACCAAACCACACCAAAACGGTGCAATACCGTACGAGTACTTCGTTACGGTACCAAACCACACCAAAACGGTGCAACACCGTGCGAGTACATCCATACGGTACCAAACAACACCAAAATGTTCCAATACCGTACGAGTAATTCGTTACGGTATCAAACTACACCGTAAGGGTACAATACCGTACGAGTACTTCGTTACGGTACAAAACCACACCAAAACGGTACAATATCGTACGAGTACTTCGTTACGGTACCAAACCACACCAAAACGGTGCAATTCCGTACGAGTACATCAATACGGTACCAAACCACACGAAAACGGTGCAATACCGTACGAGTCCATCCATACGGTACCAAACCACACCAAAACGGTGCAATACCGTACGAGTACTTTGTTACGGTACCAAACCACACCAAATCGGTACAATACCGTACGAGGACTTTGTTACGGTACCAAACCACACCAAAACGGTGCAATTCCGTACGAGTACATCCATACGGTACCAAACAACACCAAAACGGTGCAATACCGTACGAGTACATTCATACGGTACCAAACCACACCAAAACGTTTCAATACCGTACGAGTACTTCGTTACGGTACCAAACCACACCATGAGGGTACAATACCGTACGAGTACTTCCTTACGGTACCAAACCACACCAAAACGGTACAATACCGCACGAGTACATCCATACGGTACCAAACCACACCAAAACGGTGCAATACCTTACGAGTACTTCGTTATGGAACCAAACCACACCAAAACGGTGCAATACCGTACGAGTACATCCATACGGTACCAAACCACACCAAAACGGTGCAATACCGTACGAGTACATCCATACGGTACCAAACCACACCAAAACATTTCAATACCGTACGAGTACTTCGTTACGGTACCAAACCACACCATGAGGGTACAATACCGTACGAGTACTTCCTTACGGTACCAAACCACACCAAAACGGTACAATACCGCACGAGTACATCCATACGGTACCAAACCACACCAAAACGGTGCAATACCGTACGAGTACTTCGTTATGGAACCAAACCACACCAAAACGGTGCAATACGGTACGAGTACTTCGTTACGGTACCAAACCACACCAAAACGGTGCAATACCGTGCGAGTACATCCATACGGTACCAAACAACACCAAAATGTTCCAATACCGTACGAGTAATTCGTTACGGTATCAAACTACCCCGTAAGGGTACAATACCGTACGAGTACTTCGTTACGGTACCAAACCACACCAAAATGGAACAATACCGTACGAGGACTTCGTTACGGTACCAAACCACACCAAAACGGTGCAATACCGTACGAGTACTTCGTTACGGTACCAAACCACACCAAAACGGTACAATACCGTACGACCACATCCATATGGTACCAAACCACACCAAAACGGTGCAATACCGTACTAGTACTTTGTTACGGTACCAAACCACACCAAAACGGTACAATACCGTACGAGTACTTCGTTACGGTACAAAACCACACCAAAACGGTACAATATCGTACGAGTACTTCGTTACTGTACCAAACCACACCAAAACGGTGCAATTCCGTACGAGTACATCAATACGGTACCAAACCACACGAAAACGGTGCAATACCGTACGAGTCCATCCATACGGTACCAAACCACACCAAAACGGTGCAATACCGTACGAGTACTTTGTTACGGTACCAAACCACACCAAATCGGTACAATACCGTACGAGGACTTTGTTACGGTACCAAACCACACCAAAACAGTGCAATTCCGTACGAGTACATCCATACGGTACCAAACCACACCAAAACGGTGCAATACCGTACGAGTACATTCATACGGTACCAAACCACACCAAAACGTTTCAATACCGTACGAGTACTTCGTTACGGTACCAAACCACACCATGAGGGTACAATACCGTACGAGTACTTCCTTACGGTACCAAACCACACCAAAACGGTACAATATCGCACGAGTACATCCATACGGTACCAAACCACACCAAAACGGTGCAATACCGTACGAGTACTTCGTTATGGAACCAAACCACACCAAAACGGTGCAATACCGTACGAGTACATCCATACGGTACCAAACCACACCAAAACGGTGCAATACCGTACAAGCACTTCGTTACGGTACCAAACCACACCCAAACGGTGCAATTCCGTACGAGTACATCAATACGGTACCAAACCACACGAAAACGGTGCTATACCGTACGAGTACATCCATACGGTACCAAACCACACCAAAACGGTGAAATACCGTACGAGTACATCCATACGGTACCAAACCACACCAAAAAGGTGCAATTTCTTACGAGTACATCCATACGGTACCAAACCACACCAAAATGGTGCAATACCGTACGAGTACTTCCATACGGTACCACACCCCACCAAAACGGTGCAATACCGTACGAGTACATTTATACGGTACGAAACCACACCAAAACGTATCAATACCGTACGAGTACTTCGTTACGGTACCAAACCACACCATGAGGGTACAATACCGTACGAGTACTTTCTTACGGTACCAAACCACACATAAATGGTACAATACCGCACGAGTACATCCATACGGTACCAAACCACACCAAAACGGTGCAATACCGTACGAGTACTTTGTTACGGTACCAAACCACACCAAATCGGTACAATACCGTACGAGGACTTCGTTACGGTACCAAACCACACCAAAACGGTGCAATTCCGTACGAGTACTTCGTTACGGTACCAAACCACACCAAAACGGTGCAATACCGTACGAGTACTTCGTTACGGTACCAAACCACACCAAAACGTTGCAATACCGTACGAGTACTTTGTTACGGTACCGAACCACACCAAATCGGTACAATACCGTACGAGGACTTCGTTACGGCACCAAACCACACCAAAACGGTGCAATTCCGTACGAGTACATCCATACGGCACCAAACCACACCAAAATGGTGCAATACCGTACGAGTACGTCCATACGGTACCAAACCACACCAAAACGGTGCAATACCGTACGAGTACATCCATATGGTACGAAACCGCACCAAAACGTTTCAATACCGTACGAGTACTTCATTACGGTACCAAACCACACCATGAGGGTACAATACCGTACGAGTTCTTCCTTACGGTACCAAACCACACCAAAACGGTACAATACCGTACGACCACATCCATATGGTACCAAACCACACCAAAACGGTGCAATACCGTACGAGTACATCCATACGGTACTAAACCACACCAAAACGGTGCAATACCGTACGAGTACATCCATACGGTACGAAAACACACCAAAACGTTTCAATACCATACGAGTACTTCGTTACGGTACCAAACCACACCATGAGGGTACAATACCGTACGAGTACTTCCTTACGGTACCAAACCACACCAAAACGGTACAATACCGCACGAGTACATCCTTACGGTACCAAAACCACCCCAAAACGGTGCAATACCGTACGAGTACTTCGTTATGGTACGAAACCACACCAAAACGGTGCAATACCGTACGAGTACTTCGTTACGGAACAAAACCACACCAAAACGGTGCAATACCATGCGAGTACATCCATACGGTACCAAAAAACACCAAAACGTTCCAATACCGTATGAGTACTTCGTTACGGTATCAAACTACACCATAAGGGTACAATACCGTACGAGTACTTCGTTACGGTACCAAACTACACCAAAACGGTAGAATACCGTACGACCACATCCATATGGTACAAAACCACACCAAAACGGTTCAATACCGTACGAGTACTTTGTTACGGTACCAAACCACACCAAATCGGTACAATACCGTACGAGGACTTCGTTACGGTACCAAACCACACCAAAACGGTGCAATTCCGTACAAGTACATCCATACGGTACCAAACCCCACCAAAACGGTGCAATACCGTACGAGTACATCCATACGGTACCAAACCACACCAAAAAGGTTCAATTTCTTACGAGTACATCCATACGGTACCAAACCACACCAAAATGGTGCAATACCGTACGAGTACATCCATACGGTACCAAACCACACCAAAACGGTGCAATACCGTACGAGTACATTCATACGGTACCAAACCACACCAAAACGTTTCAATACCGTACGAGTACTTCGTTACGGTACCAAACCGCACCATGAGGGTACAATACCGTACGAGTACATCCATACGGTACCAAACCACACCAACACGGTGCAATACCGTACGAGTACTTCGTTATGGAACCAAACCACACCAAAACGGTGCAATACCGTACGAGTACATCCATACGGTACCAAACCACACCAAAAAGGTGCAATTTCTTACGAGTACATCCATACGGTACCAAACCACCCCAAAATGGTGCAATACCGTACGAGTACTTCCATACGGTACCAAACCACACCAAAACGGTGCAATACCGTACGAGTACATTCATACGGTACGAAACCACACCAAAACGTATCAATACCGTACGAGTACTTCGTTACGGTACAAAACCACACCATGAGGGTACAATACCGTACGAGTACTTTCTTACGGTACCAAACCACACCAAAACGGTACAATACCGCACGAGTACATCCATACGGTACCAAACCACACCAAAACGGTGCAATACCGTACGAGTACTTCGTTATGGAACCAAACCACACCAAAACGGTGCAATACCGTACGAGTACATCCATACGGTACCAAACCACACCAAAATGTTGCAATTCCGTACGAGTACATCCATACGGTACCAAACCACACCAAAACGGTGCAATACCGTACGAGTACATCCATACGGTACCAAACCACACCAAAACGGTGCAATACCGTACGAGTACATCCATACGGCACGAAACCACACCAAAACGTTTCAATACTGTACGAGTACTTCGTTACGATACCAAACCACACCATGAGGGTACAATACCGTACGAGTACTTCCTTACGGTACCAAACCACACCAAAACGGTACAATACCGCACGAGTACATCCATACGGTACCAAACCACCCCAAAACGGTTCAATACCGTACGAGTACTTCGTTAGGGTACCAAACCACACCAAAACGGTGCAATACCATGCGAGTACATCCATACGGTACCAAAAAACACCAAAACGTTCCAATACCGTACGAGTACTTCGTTACGGTATCAAACTACACCATAAGGGTACAATACCGTACGAGTACTTCGTTACGGTACCAAACCACACCAAAACGGTACAATACCGTACGAGGACTTCGTTACGGTACCAAACCACACCAAAACGGTGCAATACCGTACGAGTACTTCGTTACGGTACCAAACCACACCAAAACGGTACAATGCCGTACGACCACATCCATACGGTACCAAACCACACCAAAACGGTACAATACCGTACGAGTACTTCGTTACGGTACCAAACCACACCAAAACGGTGCAATACCGTACGAGTACATCCATACGGCACGAAACCACACCAAAACGTTTCAATACTGTACGAGTACTTCGTTACGATACCAAACCACACCATGAGGGTACAATACCGTACGAGTACTTCCTTACGGTACCAAACCACACCAAAACGGTACAATACCGCACGAGTACATCCATACGGTACCAAACCACCCCAAAACGGTTCAATACCGTACGAGTACTTCGTTAGGGTACCAAACCACACCAAAACGGTGCAATACCATGCGAGTACATCCATACGGTACCAAAAAACACCAAAACGTTCCAATACCGTACGAGTACTTCGTTACGGTATCAAACTACACCATAAGGGTACAATACCGTACGAGTACTTCGTTACGGTACCAAACCACACCAAAACGGTACAATACCGTACGAGGACTTCGTTACGGTACCAAACCACACCAAAACGGTGCAATACCGTACGAGTACTTCGTTACGGTACCAAACCACACCAAAACGGTACAATGCCGTACGACCACATCCATACGGTACCAAACCACACCAAAACGGTACAATACCGTACGAGTACTTCGTTACGGTACCAAACCACACCAAAACGGTGCAATACCGTACGAGTACTTCGTTACGGTACCAAACTACACCAAAACGTTGCAATGCCGTACGAGTACTTTGTTACGGTACCAAACCACACCAAATCGGTACAATACCGTACGAGGACTTCGTTACGGTACCAAACGACACCAAAACGGTGCAATTCCGTACGAGTACATCCATACGGCACCAAACCACACCAAAATGGTGCAATACCGTACGAGTACATCCATACGGTACCAAACCACACCAAAACGGTGCAATACCGTACGAGTACATCCATATGGTACGAAACCGCACCAAAACGTTTCAATACCGTACGAGTACTTCATTACGGTACCAAACCACACCATGAGGGTACAATACCGTACGAGTACTTCCTTACGGTACCAAACCACACCAAAACGGTACAATACCGTACGACCACATCCATATGGTACCAAACCACACCAAAACGGTGCAATACCGTACGAGTACATCCATACGGTACTAAACCACACCAAAACGGTGCAATACCGTACGAGTACATCCATACGGTACGAAAACACACCAAAACGTTTCAATACCATACGAGTACTTCGTTACGGTACCAAACCACACCATGAGGGTACAATACCGTACGAGTACTTCCTTACGGTACCAAACCACACCAAAACGGTACAATACCGCACGAGTACATCCATACGGTACCAAAACCACCCCAAAACGGTGCAATACCGTACGAGTACTTCGTTATGGTACGAAACCACACCAAAACGGTGCAATTCCGTACGAGTACATCAATACGGTACCAAACCACACCAAAACGGTGCAATACCGTACGAGTACATCCATACGGTACCAAACCACACCAAAACGGTGCAATACCGTACGAGTACATCCATACGGTACCAAACCACACCAAAAAGGTGCAATTTCTTACGAGTACATCCATACGGTACCAAACCACACCAAAAGGGTGCAATACCGTACGAGTACATCCATACGGTACCAAACCACACCAAAACGTTACAATACCCTACGAGTACTTCGTTACGGTACCAAACCACACCAAAACGTTCCAATACCGTACGAGTACTTCGTTCCGGTACCAAACCACACCAAATGGTGCAATTCCGTACGAGTACAAGCATACGGTACCAAAGCACACCAAAACGTTAAATTACCGTACGAGCACTTCGTTACGGTACCAAACCACACCAAAACGGTGCAATTCCGTACGAGTACATCCATACGGTACCAAACCAAACCAAAATGTTGCAATTCCGTTCGAGTACATCCATACGGTACCAAACCACACCAAAACGGTGCAATACCGTACGAGTACATCCATACGGTACAAAACCACACCAAAACGGTGCAATACCGTACGAGTACATCCATACGGCACGAAACCACACCAAAACGTTTCAATACTGTACGAGTACTTCGTTACGGTACCAAACCACACCATGAGGGTACAATACCGTACGAGTACTTCCTTACGGTACCAAACCACACCAAAACGGTACAATACCGCACGAGTACATCCATACGGTACCAAACCACCCCAAAACGGTGCAATACCGTACGAGTACTTCGTTAGGGTACCAAACCACACCAAAACGGTGCAATACCGTACGAGTACTTCGTTACGGTACCAAACCACACCAAAACGGTGCAATACCATGCGAGTACATCCATATGGTACCAAAAAACACCAAAAAGTTCCAATATCGTACGAGTACTTCGTTACGGTATCAAACTACACCATAAGGGTACAATACCGTACGAGTACTTCGTTACGGTACCAAACCACACCAAAACGGTACAATACCGTACGTGGACTTCGTTACGGTACCAAACCACACCAAAACGGTGGAATACCATACGAGTACTTCGTTACGGTACCAAACCACACCAAAACGGTACAATACCGTACGACCACATCCATACGGTACCAAACCACACCAAAACGGTGCAATACCGTACGAGTACTTGGTTACGGTACCAAACCACACCAAAACGGTACAATACCGTACGAGTACTTCGTTACGGTACCAAACCACACCAAAACGGTCCAATACCGTACGAGCACTTCGTTACGGTACCAAACCACACCAAAACGGTGCAATACCGTACGAGTACTTTGTTACGGTACCAAACCACACGAAATCGGTACAATACCGTACGAGGACTTCGTTACGGTACCAAACCACACCAAAACAGTGCAATTCCGTACGAGTACATCAATACGGCACCAAACCACACCAAAATGGTGCAATACCGTACGAGTACATCCATACGGTACCAAACCACACCAAAACGGTGCAATACCGTACGAGTACATCCATACGGTACGAAACCACACCAAAACGTTTCAATACCGTACGAGTACTTCGTTACGGTACCAAACCACACCATGAGGGTACAATACCGTACGAGTACTTCCTTACGGTGCCAAACCACACCAAAACGGTGCAATACCGTACGAGTACATTCATACGGTACGAAACCACACCAAAACGTTTCAATACCGTACCAGTACTTCGTTACGGTACCAAACCACACCATGAGGGTACAATACCGTACGAGTACTTTCTTACGGTACCAAACCACACCAAAACGGTACAATACCGCACGAGTACATCCATACGGTACCAAACCACACCAAAACGGTGCAATACCGTACGAGTACTTTGTTACGGTACCAAACCACACCAAATCGGTACAATACCGTACGAGGACTTCGTTACGGTACCAAACCACACCAAAACGGTGCAATTCCGTACGAGTACATCCATACGGTACCAAACCCCACCAAAACGGTGCAATACCGTACGAGTACATCCATACGGTACCAAACCACACCAAAAAGGTGCAATTTCTTACGAGTACATCCATACGGTACCAAACCACACCAAAATGGTGCAATACCGTACGAGTACATCCATACGGTACCAAACCACACCAAAACGGTGCAATACCGTACGAGTACATTCATACGATACCAAACCACACCAAAACGTTTCAATACCGTATGAGTACTTCGTTACGGTACCAAACCACACCATGAGGGTACAATACCGTACGAGTACTTTCTTACGGTACCAAACCACACCAAAACGGTACAATACCGCACGAGAACATCCATACGGTACCAAACCACACCAAAACGGTGCAATACCGTACGAGTACTTAGTTACGGTACCAAACCACACCAAATCGGTACAATACCGTACGAGGACTTCGTTACGGTACCAAACCACACCAAAACGGTGCAATTCCGTACAAGTACTTCGTTATGGAACCAAACCACACCAAAACGGTGCAATACCGTACGAGTACATCCATACGGTACCAAACCACACCAAAATGTTGCAATTCCGTACGAGTACATCCATACGGTACCAAACCACACCAAAACGGTGCTATACCGTACGAGTACATCCATACGGTACCAAACCACACCAAAACGGTGCAATACCGTACGAGTACATCCATACGGCACGAAACCACACCAAAACGTTTCAATACTGTACGAGTACTTCGTTACGATACCAAACCACACCATGAGGGTACAATACCGTACGAGTACTTCCTTACGGTACCAAACCACACCAAAACGGTACAATACCGCACGAGTACATCCACACGGTACCAAACCACCCCAAAACGGTGCAATACCGTACGAGTACTTCGTTAGGGTACCAAACCACACCAAAACGGTGCAATACCGTACGAGTACTTCGTTACGGTACCAAACAACACCAAAACGGTGCAATACCATGCGAGTACATCCATACGGTACCAAAAAACACCAAAACGTTCCAATACCGTACGAGTACTTCGTGACGGTATCAAACTACACCATAAGGGTACAATACCGTACGAGTACTTCGTTACGGTACCAAACCACACCAAAACGGTACAATACCGTACGAGGACTTCGTTACGGTACCAAACCACACCAAAACGGTGCAATACCGTACGAGTACTTCGTTACGGTACCAAACCACACCAAAACGTTGCAATACCGTACGAGTACTTTGTTACGGTACCAAACCACACCAAATCGGTACAATACCGTACGAGGACTTCGTTACGGTACCAAACCACACCAAAACGGTGCAATTCCGTACGAGTACATCCATACGGCACCAAACCACACCAAAATGGTGCAATACCGTACGAGTACATCCATACGGTACCAAACCACACCAAAACGGTGCAATACCGTACGAGTACATCCATATGGTACGAAACCGCACCAAAACGTTTCAATACCGTACGAGTACTTCGTTACGGTACCAAACCACACCATGAGGGTACAATACCGTACGAGTACTTCCTTACGGTACCAAACCACACCAAAACGGTACAATACCGTACGACCACATCCATATGGTACCAAACCACACCAAAACGGTGCAATACCGTACGAGTACATCCATACGGTACTAAACCATACCAAAACGGTGCAATACCGTACGAGTACATCCATACGGTACGAAAACACACCAAAACGTTTCAATACCATACGAGTACTTCGTTACGGTACCAAACCACACCATGAGGGTACAATACCGTACGAGTACTTCCTTACGGTACCAAACCACACCAAAACGGTACAATACCGCACGAGTACATCCATACGGTACCAAAACCACCCCAAAACGGTGCAATACCGTACGAGTACTTCGTTATGGTACGAAACCACACCAAAACGGTGCAATACCGTACGAGTACTTCGTTATGGAACCAAACCACACCAAAACGGTGCAATACCATGCGAGTACATCCATACGGTACCAAAAAACACCAAAACGTTCCAATACCGTATGAGTACTTCGTTACGGTATCAAACTACACCATAAGGGTACAATACCGTACGAGTACTTCGTTACGGTACCAAACCACACGAAAATGGTGCAATACCGTATGAGTACATCCATACGGTACCAAAGCACACCAAAACGGTGCAATACCGTACGAGTACTTCGTTACGGTACCAAACCACACCAAAACGGTAGAATACCGTACGACCACATCCATATGGTACAAAACCACACCAAAACGGTGCAATACCGTACGAGTACTTTGTTACGGTACCAAACCACACCAAAACGGTACAATACCGTAGGAGGACTTCGTTACGGTACCAAACCACACCAAAACGGTGCAATTCCGTACGAGTACATCAATACGGTACCAAACCACACCAAAACGGTGCAATACCGTACGAGTACATCCATACGGTACCAAACCACACCAAAACCGTGCAATACCGTACGAGTACATCCATACGGTACCAAACCACACCAAAAAGGTGCAATTTCTTACGAGTACATCCATACGGTACCAAACCACACCAAAAGGGTGCAATACCGTACGAGTACATCCATACGGTACCAAACCACACCAAAACGGTGCAATACCGTACGAGTACATCCATACGGTACCAAACCACACCAAAACGTTACAATACCCTACGAGTACTTCGTTACGGTACCAAACCACACCATGAGGGTACAATACCGTACGAGTACTTCCTTACGGTACCAAACCACACCAAAACGGTGCAATACCGTACGAGTACATCCATACGGTACCAAACCACACCAAAACGGTGCAATACCGTACGAGTACATCCATACGGTACCAAACCATACCAAAATGGTGCAATACCGTACGAGTACTTCGTTACGGTACCAAACCACACCAAAACGGTGCAATACCGTACGAGTACTTCGTTACGGTACCAAACCACACCAAAACGGTACAATACCCTACGAGTACTTCGTTACGGTACCAAACCACACCATGAGGGTACAATACCGTACGAGTACTTCCTTACGGTACCAAACCACACCAAAACGGTACAATACCGTACGAGTACATCCATACGGTACCAAACCATACCAAAACGGTGCAATACCGTACGAGTACTTCGTTACGGTACCAAACCACACCAAAACGGTGCAATACCGTACGAGTACTTCATTACGGTACCAAACCACACCAAAACGGCGCAATACCGTGCGAGTACATCCATACGGTACCAAACAACACCAAAACGTTACAATACCGTACGAGTACTTCGTTACGGTACCAAACCACACCAAAACGGTGCAATTCCGTACGAGTACATCCATACGGTACCAAACCACACCAAAACGGTGCAATTCCGTAAGAGTACATCCATACGGTACCAAACCACACCAAAACGGTTCAATACCGTACGAGTACATCCATACGGTACCAAACCACACCAAAACGTCACAATACCGTACGAGTACTTTGTTACGGTACCAAACCACACCAAAACGGTACAATACCGTACGAGTACTTCGTTACGGAACCAAACCATACGAAAATGGTGCAATACCGTATGAGTACATCCATACGGTACCAAAGCACACCAAAACGGTGCAATACCATACGAGAACTTCGTTACGGTACCAAACCACACCAAAACGGTAGAATACCGTACGACGACATCCATATGGTACCAAACCAAACCAAAACGGTGCAATAACGTACGAGCACTTTGTTACGGTACCAAACCACACCAAAACGGTACAATACCGTAGGAGGACTTCGTTACGGTACCAAACCACACCAAAACGGTGCAATTCCGTACGAGTACATCAATACGGTACCAAACCACCCAAAACGGTGCAATACCGTACGAGTACATCCATACGGTGCCAAACCACCCCAAAACGGTGCAATACCGTACGAGTACATCCATACGGTACTAAACCACACCAAAACGGTACAATACCGCACGAGTACATCCATACGGTACCAAACCACACCAAAACGGTACAATACCGTACGAGTACTTCGTTACGGTACCAAACCACACCAAAACGGTGCAATACCGTACGAGTACTTCGTTACGGTACCAAACCACACCAAAACGGTACAATACCGTACGACCACATCCATATGGTACCAAACCACACCAAAAGGGTGCAATACCGTACGAGTACATCCATACGGTACCAAACCACACCAAAACGGTGCAATACCGTACGAGTACATCCATACGGTACCAAACCACACCAAAACGTTACAATACCCTACGAGTACTTCGTTACGGTACCAAACCACACCATGAGGGTACAATACCGTACGAGTACTTCCTTACGGTACCAAACCACACCAAAACGGTGCAATACCGTACGAGTACATCCATACGGTACCAAACCACACCAAAACGGTGCAATACCGTACGAGTACATCCATACGGTACCAAACCATACCAAAATGGTGCAATACCGTACGAGTACTTCGTTACGGTACCAAACCACACCAAAACGGTGCAATACCGTACGAGTACTTCGTTACGGTACCAAACCACACCAAAACGGTACAATACCCTACGAGTACTTCGTTACGGTACCAAACCACACCATGAGGGTACAATACCGTACGAGTACTTCCTTACGGTACCAAACCACACCAAAACGGTACAATACCGTACGAGTACATCCATACGGTACCAAACCATACCAAAACGGTGCAATACCGTACGAGTACTTCGTTACGGTACCAAACCACACCAAAACGGTGCAATACCGTACGAGTACTTCATTACGGTACCAAACCACACCAAAACGGCGCAATACCGTGCGAGTACATCCATACGGTACCAAACAACACCAAAACGTTACAATACCGTACGAGTACTTCGTTACGGTACCAAACCACACCAAAACGGTGCAATTCCGTACGAGTACATCCATACGGTACCAAACCACACCAAAACGGTGCAATTCCGTAAGAGTACATCCATACGGTACCAAACCACACCAAAACGGTTCAATACCGTACGAGTACATCCATACGGTACCAAACCACACCAAAACGTCACAATACCGTACGAGTACTTTGTTACGGTACCAAACCACACCAAAACGGTACAATACCGTACGAGTACTTCGTTACGGAACCAAACCATACGAAAATGGTGCAATACCGTATGAGTACATCCATACGGTACCAAAGCACACCAAAACGGTGCAATACCGTACGAGAACTTCGTTACGGTACCAAACCACACCAAAACGGTAGAATACCGTACGACGACATCCATATGGTACCAAACCAAACCAAAACGGTGCAATAACGTACGAGCACTTTGTTACGGTACCAAACCACACCAAAACGGTACAATACCGTAGGAGGACTTCGTTACGGTACCAAACCACACCAAAACGGTGCAATTCCGTACGAGTACATCAATACGGTACCAAACCACCCAAAACGGTGCAATACCGTACGAGTACATCCATACGGTGCCAAACCACCCCAAAACGGTGCAATACCGTACGAGTACATCCATACGGTACTAAACCACACCAAAACGGTACAATACCGCACGAGTACATCCATACGGTACCAAACCACACCAAAACGGTACAATACCGTACGAGTACTTCGTTACGGTACCAAACCACACCAAAACGGTGCAATACCGTACGAGTACTTCGTTACGGTACCAAACCACACCAAAACGGTACAATACCGTACGACCACATCCATATGGTACCAAACCACACCAAAACGGTGCAATACCGTACGAGTACTTGGTTACGGTACCAAACCACACCAAAACGGTACAAGACCGTACGAGGACTTCGTTACGGTACCAAACCACACCAAAACGGTGCAATACCGTACGAGTACTTCGTTACGGTACCAAACCAAACCAAAACGGTACAATACCGTACGACCACATCCATATGGTACCAAACCACACCAAAACGGTGCAATACCGTACTAGTACTTTGTTACGGTACCAAACCACACCAAAACGGTACAATACCGTACGAGTACTTCGTTACGGTACAAAACCACACCAAAACGGTACAATATCGTACGAGTACTTCGTTACGGTACCAAACCACACCAAAACGGTGCAATTCCGTACGAATACATCAATACGGTACCAAACCACACGAAAACGGTGCAATACCGTACGAGTCCATCCATACGGTACCAAACCACACCAAAACGGTGCAATACCGTACGAGTACTTTGTTACGGTACCAAACCACACCAAATCGGTACAATACCGTACGAGTACTTTGTTACGGTACCAAACCACACCAAAACGGTGCAATTCCGTACGAGTACATCCATACGGTACCAAACCACACCAAAACGGTGCAATACCGTACGAGTACTTCGTTATGGAACCAAACCAGACCAAAACGGTGCAATACCGTACGAGTACATCCATACAGTACCAAACCACACCAAAACGGTGCAATACCGTACAAGCACTTCGTTACGGTACCAAACCACACCAAAACGGTGCAATTCCGTACGAGTACATCAATACGGTACCAAACCACACGAAAACGGTGCTATACCGTACGAGTACATCCATACGGTACCAAACCACACCAAAACGGTGCAATACCGTACGAGTACTTCGTTATGGAACCAAACCACACCAAAACGGTGCAATACCGTACGAGTACATCCATACGGTACCAAACCACACCAAAATGTTGCAATTCCGTACGAGTACATCCATACGGTACCAAACCACACCAAAACGGTGCAATACCGTACGAGTACATCCATACGGTACCAAACCACACCAAAACGGTGCAATACCGTACGAGTACATCCATACGGCACGAAACCACACCAAAACGTTTCAATACTGTACGAGTACTTCGTTCCGATACCAAACCACACCATGAGGGTACAATACCGTACGAGTACTTCCTTACGGTACCAAACCACACCAAAACGGTACAATACCGCACGAGTACATCCATACGGTACCAAACCACCCCAAAACGGTGCAATACCGTACGAGTACATCCATACGGCACGAAACCACACCAAAACGTTTCAATACTGTACGAGTACTGCGTTACGATACCAAACCACACCATGAGGGTACAATACCGTACGAGTACATCAATACGGTACCAAACCACACGAAAACGGTGCTATACCGTACGAGTACATCCATACGGTACCAAACCACACCAAAACGGTGCAATACCGTACGAGTACATCCATACGGTACCAAACCACACCAAAACGGTGCAATACCATACGAGTACATCCATACGGTACCAAACCACACCAAAACGGTACAATACCGTAGGAGGACTTCGTTACGGTACCAAACCACACCAAAACGGTGCAATTCCGTACGAGTACATCCATACGGTACCAAACCACACCAAAACGGTGCAATACCGTACGAGTACATCCATACGGCACGAAACCACACCAAAACGTTTCAATACTGTACGAGTACTTCGTTACGATACCAAACCACACCATGAGGGTACAATACCGTACGAGTACTTCCTTACGGTACCAAACCACACCAAAACGGTACAATACCGCACGAGTACATCCATACGGTACCAAACCACCCCAAAACGGTGCAATACCGTACGAGTACTTCGTTAGGGTACCAAACCACACCAAAACGGTGCAATACCGTACGAGTACTTCGTTACGGTACCAAACCACACCAAAACGGTGCAATACCATGCGAGTACATCCATACGGTACCAAAAAACACCAAAACGTTCCAATACCGTATGAGTACTTCGTTACGGTATCAAACTACACTATAAGGGTACAATACCGTACGAGTACTTCGTTACGGTACCAAACCACACGAAAATGGGGCAATACCGTATGAGTACATCCATACGGTACCAAAGCACACCAAAACGGTGCAATACCGTACGAGTACTTCGTTACGGTACCAAACCACACCAAAACGGTAGAATACCGTACGACCACATCCATATGGTACAAAACCACACCAAAACGGTGCAATACAGTACGAGTACTTTGTTACGGTACCAAACCACACCAAAACGGTACAATACCGTAGGAGGACTTCGTTACGGTACCAAACCACACCAAAACGGTGCAATTCCGTACGAGTACAGCAATACGGTACCAAACCACACCAAAACGGTGCAATACCGTACGAGTACATCCATACGGTACCAAACCACACCAAAACGGTGCAATACCGTACGAGTACATCCATACGGTACCAAACCACACCAAAAAGGTGCAATTTCTTACGAGTACATCCATACGGTACCAAACCACACCAAAAGGGTGCAATACCGTACGAGTACATCCATACGGTACCAAACCACACCAAAACGGTGCAATACCGTACGAGTACATCCATACGGTACCAAACCACACCAAAACGTTACAATACCCTACGAGTACTTCGTTACGGTACCAAACCACACCATGAGGGTACAATACCGTACGAGTACTTCCTTACGGTACCAAACCACACCAAAACGGTACAATACCGCACGAGTACATCCATACGGTACCAAAACCACCCCAAAACGGTGCAATACCGTACGAGTACTTCGTTATGGTACGAAACCACACCAAAACGGTGCAATACCGTACGAGTACTTCGTTACGGTACCAAACCACACCAAAACGGTGCAATACCATGCGAGTACATCCATACGGTACCAAAAAACACCAAAACGTTCCAATACCGTATGAGTACTTCGTTACGGTATCAAACTACACCATAAGGGTACAATACCGTACGAGTACTTCGTTACGGTACCAAACCACACGAAAATGGTGCAATACCGTATGAGTACATCCATACGGTACTAAAGCACACCAAAACGGTGCAATACCGTACGAGTACTTCGTTACGGTACCAAACCACACCAAAACGGTAGAATACCGTACGACCACATCCATATGGTAAAAAACCACATCAAAACGGTGCAATACCGTACGAGTACTTTGTTACGGTACCAAACCACACCAAAACGGTACAATACCGTAGGAGGACTTCGTTACGGTACCAAACCACACCAAAACGGTGCAATACCGTACGAGTACTTCGTTACGGTACCAAACCACACCAAAACGGTACAATACCCTACGAGTACTTCGTTACGGTACCAAACCACACCATGAGGGTACAATACCGTACGAGTACTTCCTTACGGTACCAAACCACACCAAAACGGTACAATACCGTACGAGTACATCCATACGGTACCAAACCATACCAAAACGGTGCAATACCGTACGAGTACTTCGTTACGGTACCAAACCACACCAAAACGGTGCAATACCGTACGAGTACTTCATTACGGTACCAAACCACACCAAAACGGCGCAATACCGTGCGAGTACATCCATACGGTACCAAACAACACCAAAACGTTACAATACCGTACGAGTACTTCGTTACGGTACCAAACCACACCAAAACGGTGCAATTCCGTACGAGTACATCCATACGGTACCAAACCACACCAAAACGGTGCAATTCCGTAAGAGTACATCCATACGGTACCAAACCACACCAAAACGGTGCAATACCGTACGAGTACGTCCATACGGTACCAAACCACACCAAAACGTCACAATACCGTACGAGTACTTCGTTACGGTACCAAACCACACCAAAACGGTACAATACCGTACGAGTACTTCGTTACGGAACCAAACCACACGAAAATGGTGCAATACCGTACGAGTACATCCATACGGTACCAAACCACACCAAAATGGTGCAATACCGTACGAGTACTTCGTTACGGTACCAAACCACACCATAAGGGTACAATACCGTACGAGTACTTCGTTACGGTACCAATCCACACCAAAACGGTACAATACCGCACGAGTACATCCATACGGTACCAAACCACACCAAAACGGTACAATACCGTATGAGTACTTCGTTACGGTACCAAACCACACCAAAACGGTACAATACCATACAACCACATCCATATGGTACCAAACCACACCAAAACGGTACAATACCGTAAGAGGACTTTGTTACGGTACCAAACCAAACCAAAATGGTGCAATACCGTACGAGTACTTCATTACGGTACCGAACCACACCAAAACGGTACAATACCATACGACCACATCCGTATGGTACCAAACCACACCAAAACGGTGCAATACCGTACGAGTACTTTGTTACGGTACCAAACCACACCAAAACGGTACAATACCGTACGAGGACTTAGTTACGGTACCAAACCACACCAAAACGGTGCAATTCCGTACGAGTACATCAATACGGTACCAAACCATACCAAAACGGTGCAATACCGTACGAGTACATCCATACGGTACCAAACCACACCAAAACGGTGCAATACCCTACGAGTACTTCGTTACGGGACTAAACCACACCAAAACGGTGCAATTCCGTACGAGTACATCCATACGGTACCAAACCACACCAAAAAGGTGTAATTTCTTACGAGTACATCTATACGGTACCAAACCACACCAAAATGGTGCACTACCGTACGACAACAACCATACGGTTCCAAACCACACCAAAACGTTGCAATACCGTACGAGTACATCCATACGGTAGCAAACCACACTAAAACGTTACCATACCGTGCGAGTACTTCGTTACGGTACCAAACCACACCAAAACGGTACAATACCGTACGAGTACTTCGTTACGGTACCAAACCATACGAAAATGGTGCAATACCGTATGAGTACATCCATACGGTACCAAAGCACACCAAAACGGTGCAATACCGTACGAGAACTTCGTTACGGTACCAAACCACACCAAAACGGTAGAATACCGTACGACGACATCCATATGGTACCAAACCAAACCAAAACGGTGCAATAACGTACGAGCACTTTGTTACGGTACCAAACCACACCAAAACGGTACAATACCGTAGGAGGACTTCGTTACGGTACCAAACCACACCAAAACGGTGCAATTCCGTACGAGTACATCAATACGGTACCAAACCACCCAAAACGGTGCAATACCGTACGAGTACATCCATACGGTGCCAAACCACCCCAAAACGGTGCAATACCGTACGAGTACATCCATACGGTACTAAACCACACCAAAACGGTACAATACCGCACGAGTACATCCATACGGTACCAAACCACACCAAAACGGTACAATACCGTACGAGTACTTCGTTACGGTACCAAACCACACCAAAACGGTGCAATACCGTACGAGTACTTCGTTACGGTACCAAACCACACCAAAACGGTACAATACCGTACGACCACATCCATATGGTACCAAACCACACCAAAACGGTGCAATACCGTACGAGTACTTGGTTACGGTACCAAACCACACCAAAACGGTACAAGACCGTACGAGGACTTCGTTACGGTACCAAACCACACCAAAACGGTGCAATACCGTACGAGTACTTCGTTACGGTACCAAACCAAACCAAAACGGTACAATACCGTACGACCACATCCATATGGTACCAAACCACACCAAAACGGTGCAATACCGTACTAGTACTTTGTTACGGTACCAAACCACACCAAAACGGTACAATACCATACGAGTACTTCGTTACGGTACAAAACCACACCAAAACGGTACAATACCATACAACCACATCCATATGGTACCAAACCACACCAAAACGGTACAATACCGTAAGAGGACTTTGTTACGGTACCAAACCAAACCAAAATGGTGCAATACCGTACGAGTACTTCATTACGGTACCGAACCACACCAAAACGGTACAATACCATACGACCACATCCGTATGGTACCAAACCACACCAAAACGGTGCAATACCGTACGAGTACTTTGTTACGGTACCAAACCACACCAAAACGGTACAATACCGTACGAGGACTTAGTTACGGTACCAAACCACACCAAAACGGTGCAATTCCGTACGAGTACATCAATACGGTACCAAACCATACCAAAACGGTGCAATACCGTACGAGTACATCCATACGGTACCAAACCACACCAAAACGGTGCAATACCCTACGAGTACTTCGTTACGGGACTAAACCACACCAAAACGGTGCAATTCCGTACGAGTACATCCATACGGTACCAAACCACACCAAAAAGGTGTAATTTCTTACGAGTACATCTATACGGTACCAAACCACACCAAAATGGTGCACTACCGTACGACAACAACCATACGGTTCCAAACCACACCAAAACGTTGCAATACCGTACGAGTACATCCATACGGTAGCAAACCACACTAAAACGTTACCATACCGTGCGAGTACTTCGTTACGGTACCAAACCACACCAAAACGGTACAATACCGTACGAGTACTTCGTTACGGTACCAAACCATACGAAAATGGTGCAATACCGTATGAGTACATCCATACGGTACCAAAGCACACCAAAACGGTGCAATACCGTACGAGAACTTCGTTACGGTACCAAACCACACCAAAACGGTAGAATACCGTACGACGACATCCATATGGTACCAAACCAAACCAAAACGGTGCAATAACGTACGAGCACTTTGTTACGGTACCAAACCACACCAAAACGGTACAATACCGTAGGAGGACTTCGTTACGGTACCAAACCACACCAAAACGGTGCAATTCCGTACGAGTACATCAATACGGTACCAAACCACCCAAAACGGTGCAATACCGTACGAGTACATCCATACGGTGCCAAACCACCCCAAAACGGTGCAATACCGTACGAGTACATCCATACGGTACTAAACCACACCAAAACGGTACAATACCGCACGAGTACATCCATACGGTACCAAACCACACCAAAACGGTACAATACCGTACGAGTACTTCGTTACGGTACCAAACCACACCAAAACGGTGCAATACCGTACGAGTACTTCGTTACGGTACCAAACCACACCAAAACGGTACAATACCGTACGACCACATCCATATGGTACCAAACCACACCAAAACGGTGCAATACCGTACGAGTACTTGGTTACGGTACCAAACCACACCAAAACGGTACAAGACCGTACGAGGACTTCGTTACGGTACCAAACCACACCAAAACGGTGCAATACCGTACGAGTACTTCGTTACGGTACCAAACCAAACCAAAACGGTACAATACCGTACGACCACATCCATATGGTACCAAACCACACCAAAACGGTGCAATACCGTACTAGTACTTTGTTACGGTACCAAACCACACCAAAACGGTACAATACCATACGAGTACTTCGTTACGGTACAAAACCACACCAAAACGGTACAATATCGTACGAGTACTTCGTTACGGTACCAAACCACACCAAAACGGTGCAATTCCGTACGAATACATCAATACGGTACCAAACCACACGAAAACGGTGCAATACCGTACGAGTCCATCCATACGGTACCAAACCACACCAAAACGGTGCAATACCGTACGAGTACATCCATACGGTACCAAACCACACCAAAAGGGTGCAATAACGTACGAGTACTTCGTTACGGTACCAAACCACACCAAAACGGTGCAATACCATGCGAGTACATCCATACGGTACCAAAAAACACCAAAACGTTCCAATACCGTATGAGTACTTCGTTACGGTATCAAACTACACTATAAGGGTACAATACCGTACGAGTACTTCGTTACGGTACCAAACCACACGAAAATGGTGCAATACCGTATGAGTACATCCATACGGTACCAAAGCACACCAAAACGGTGCAATACCGTACGAGTACTTCGTTACGGTACCAAACCACACCAAAACGGTAGAATACCGTACGACCACATCCATACGGTACAAAACCACACCAAAACGGTGCAATACAGTACGAGTACTTTGTTACGGTACCAAACCACACCAAAACGGTACAATACCGTAGGAGGACTTCGTTACGGTACCAAACCACACCAAAACGGTGCAATTCCGTACGAGTACAGCAATACGGTACCAAACCACACCAAAACGGTGCAATACCGTACGAGTACATCCATACGGTACCAAACCACACCAAAAGGGTGCAATAACGTACGAGTACATCCATACGGTACCAAACCACACCAAAACGGTGCAATACCGTACGAGTACTTCGTTACGGTACCAAACCACACCATGAGGGTACAATACCGTACGAGTACTTCCTGACGGTACCAAACCACACCAAAACGGTACAATACCGCACGAGTACATCCATACGGTACCAAACCACACCAAAACGGTGCAATACCGTACGAGTACATCCATACGGTACCAAACCACACCAAAAAGGTGCAATTTCTTACGAGTACATCCATACGGTACCAAACCACACCAAAAGGGTGCAATACCGTACGAGTACATCCATACGGTACCAAACCACACCAAAACGGTGCAATACCGTACGAGTACATCCATACGGTACCAAACCACACCAAAACGTTAAAATACCCTACGAGTACTTCGTTACGGTACCAAACCACACCATGAGGGTACAATACCGTACGAGTACTTCCTTACGGTACCAAACCACACCAAAACGGTACAATACCGCACGAGTACATCCTTACGGTACCAAAACCACCCCAAAACGGTGCAATACCGTACGAGTACTTCGTTATGGTACGAAACCACACCAAAACGGTGCAATACCGTACGAGTACTTCGTTACGGTACCAAACCACACCAAAACGGTGCAATACCATGCGAGTACATCCATACGGTACCAAAAAACACCAAAACGTTCCAATACCGTATGAGTACTTCGTTACGGTATCAAACTACACCATAAGGGTACAATACCGTACGAGTACTTCGTTACGGTACCAAACCACACGAAAATGGTGCAATACCGTATGAGTACATCCATACGGTACTAAAGCACACCAAAACGGTGCAATACCGTACGAGTACTTCGTTACGGTACCAAACCACACCAAAACGGTAGAATACCGTACGACCACATCCATATGGTACAAAACCACATCAAAACGGTGCAATACCGTACGAGTACTTTGTTACGGTACCAAACCACACCAAAACGGTACAATACCGTAGGAGGACTTCGTTACGGTACCAAACCACACCAAAACGGTGCAATTCCGTACGAGTACATCAATACGGTACCAAACCACACCAAAACGGTGCAATACCGTACGAGTACATCCATACGGTACAAAACCACACCAAAACGGTGCAATACCGTACGAGTACATCCATACGGTACCAAACCACACCAAAAGGGTGCAATAACGTACGAGAACATCCATACGGTACCAAACCACACCAAAACGGTGCAATACCGTACGAGTACTTCGTTACGGTACCAAACCACACCATGAGGGTACAATACCGTACGAGTACTTCCTGACGGTACCAAACCACACCAAAACGGTACAATACCGCACGAGTACATCCATACGGTACCAAACCACACCAAAATGGTGCAATACCGTACGAGTACATCCATACGGTACCAAACCACACCAAAACGGTGCAATACCGTACGAGTACATCCATACGGTACGAAACCACACCAAAACGTTTCAATACCGTACGAGTACTTTGTTACGGTACCAAACCACACCATGAGGGTACAATACCGTACGAGTACTTCCTTACGGTACCAAACCACACCAAAACGGTACAATACCGTACGACCACATCCATATGGTACCAAACCACACCAAAACGGTGCAATACCGTACGAGTACATCCATACGGTACTAAACCACACCAAAACGGTGCAATACCGTACGAGTACATCCATACGGTACGAAACCACACCAAAACGTTTCAATACTATACGAGTACTTCGTTACGGTACCAAACCACACCATGAGGGTACAATACCGTACGAGTACTTCCTTACGGTACCAAACCACACCAAAACGGTACAATACCGCACGAGTACATCCATACGGTACCAAAACCACCCCAAAACGGTGCAATACCGTACGAGTACTTCGTTATGGTACGAAACCACACCAAAACGGTGCAATACCGTACGAGTACTTCGTTACGGTACCAAACCACACCAAAACGGTGCAATACCATGCGAGTACATCCATACGGTACCAAAAAACACAAAAACGTTCCAATACCGTATGAGTACTTCGTTACGGTATCAAACTACACTATAAGGGTACAATACCGTACGAGTACTTCGTTACGGTACCAAACCACACGAAAATGGTGCAATACCGTATGAGTACATCCATACGGTACCAAAGCACACCAAAACGGTGCAATACCGTACGAGTACTTCGTTACGGTACCAAACCACACCAAAACGGTAGAATACCGTACGACCACATCCATATGGTACAAAACCACACCAAAACGGTGCAATACCGTACGAGTACTTTGTTACGGTACCAAACCACACCAAAACGGTACAATACCGTAGGAGGACTTCGTTACGGTACAAAACCACACCAAAACGGTGCAATTCCGTACGAGTACAGCAATACGGTACCAAACCACACCAAAATGGTGCAATACCGTACGAGTACATCCATACGGTGCCAAACCACCCCAAAACGGTGCAATACCGTACGAGTACATCCATACGGTACTAAACCACACCAAAACGGTACAATACCGCACGAGTACATCCATACGGTACCAAACCACACCAAAACGGTACAATACCGTACGAGTACTTCGTTACGGTACCAAACCACACCAAAACGGTGCAATACCGTACGAGTACTTCGTTACGGTACCAAACCACACCAAAACGGTACAATACCGTACGACCACATCCATATGGTACCAAACCACACCAAAACGGTGCAATACCGTACGAGTACTTGGTTACGGTACCAAACCACACCAAAACGGTACAAGACCGTACGAGGACTTCGTTACGGTACCAAACCACACCAAAACGGTGCAATACCGTACGAGTACTTCGTTACGGTACCAAACCTAACCAAAACGGTACAATACCGTACGACCACATCCATATGGTACCAAACCACACCAAAACGGTGCAATACCGTACTAGTACTTTGTTACGGTACCAAACCAAACCAAAACGGTACAATACCGTACGAGTACTTCGTTACGGTACAAAACCACACCAAAACGGTACAATATCGTACGAGTACTTCGTTACGGTACCAAACCACACCAAAACGGTGCAATTCCGTACGAATACATCAATACGGTACCAAACCACACGAAAACGGTGCAATACCGTACGAGTCCATCCATACGGTACCAAACCACACCAAAACGGTGCAATACCGTACGAGTACATCCATACGGTACCAAACCACACCAAAAGGGTGCAATAACGTACGAGTACTTCGTTACGGTACCAAACCACACCAAAACGGTGCAATACCATGCGAGTACATCCATACGGTACCAAAAAACACCAAAACGTTCCAATACCGTATGAGTACTTCGTTACGGTATCAAACTACACTATAAGGGTACAATACCGTACGAGTACTTCGTTACGGTACCAAACCACACGAAAATGGTGCAATACCGTATGAGTACATCCATACGGTACCAAAGCACACCAAAACGGTGCAATACCGTACGAGTACTTCGTTACGGTACCAAACCACACCAAAACGGTAGAATACCGTACGACCACATCCATATGGTACAAAACCACACCAAAACGGTGCAATACAGTACGAGTACTTTGTTACGGTACCAAACCACACCAAAACGGTACAATACCGTAGGAGGACTTCGTTACGGTACCAAACCACACCAAAACGGTGCAATTCCGTACGAGTACAGCAATACGGTACCAAACCACACCAAAACGGTGCAATACCGTACGACTACATCCATACGGTACCAAACCACAGCAAAAGGGTGCAATAACGTACGAGTACATCCATACGGTACCAAACCACACCAAAACGGTGCAATACCGTACGAGTACTTCGTTACGGTACCAAACCACACCATGAGGGTACAATACCGTACGAGTACTTCTTGACGGTACCAAACCACACCAAAACGGTACAATACCGCACGAGTACATCCATACGGTACCAAACCACACCAAAACGGTGCAATACCGTACGAGTACATCCATACGGTACCAAACCACACCAAAAAGGTGCAATTTCTTACGAGTACATCCATACGGTACCAAACCACACCAAAAGGGTGCAATACCGTACGAGTACATCCATACGGTACCAAACCACACCAAAACGGTGCAATACCGTACGAGTACATCCATACGGTACCAAACCACACCAAAACGTTAAAATACCCTACGAGTACTTCGTTACGGTACCAAACCACACCATGAGGGTACAATACCGTACGAGTACTTCCTTACGGTACCAAACCACACCAAAACGGTACAATACCGCACGAGTACATCCATACGGTACCAAAACCACCCCAAAACGGTGCAATACCGTACGAGTACTTCGTTATGGTACGAAACCACACCAAAACGGTGCAATACCGTACGAGTACTTCGTTACGGTACCAAACCACACCAAAACGGTGCAATACCATGCGAGTACATCCATACGGTACCAAAAAACACCAAAACGTTCCAATACCGTATGAGTACTTCGTTACGGTATCAAACTACACCATAAGGGTACAATACCGTACGAGTACTTCGTTACGGTACCAAACCACACGAAAATGGTGCAATACCGTATGAGTACATCCATACGGTACTAAAGCACACCAAAACGGTGCAATACCGTACGAGTACTTCGTTACGGTACCAAACCACACCAAAACGGTAGAATACCGTACGACCACATCCATATGGTACAAAACCACATCAAAACGGTGCAATACCGTACGAGTACTTTGTTACGGTACCAAACCACACCAAAACGGTACAATACCGTAGGAGGACTTCGTTACGGTACCAAACCACACCAAAACGGTGCAATTCCGTACGAGTACATCAATACGGTACCAAACCACACCAAAACGGTGCAATACCGTACGAGTACATCCATACGGTACAAAACCACACCAAAACGGTGCAATACCGTACGAGTACATCCATACGGTACCAAACCACACCAAAAGGGTGCAATAACGTACGAGTACATCCATACGGTACCAAACCACACCAAAACGGTGCAATACCGTACGAGTACTTCGTTACGGTACCAAACCACACCATGAGGGTACAATACCGTACGAGTACTTCCTGACGGTACCAAACCACACCAAAACGGTACAATACCGCACGAGTACATCCATACGGTACCAAACCACACCAAAATGGTGCAATACCGTACGAGTACATCCATACGGTACCAAACCACACCAAAACGGTGCAATACCGTACGAGTACATCCATACGGTACGAAACCACACCAAAACGTTTCAATACCGTACGAGTACTTTGTTACGGTACCAAACCACACCATGAGGGTACAATACCGTACGAGTACTTCCTTACGGTACCAAACCACACCAAAACGGTACAATACCGTACGACCACATCCATATGGTACCAAACCACACCAAAACGGTGCAATACCGTACGAGTACATCCATACGGTACTAAACCACACCAAAACGGTGCAATACCGTACGAGTACATCCATACGGTACGAAACCACACCAAAACGTTTCAATACTATACGAGTACTTCGTTACGGTACCAAACCACACCATGAGGGTACAATACCGTACGAGTACTTCCTTACGGTACCAAACCACACCAAAACGGTACAATACCGCACGAGTACATCCATACGGTACCAAAACCACCCCAAAACGGTGCAATACCGTACGAGTACTTCGTTATGGTACGAAACCACACCAAAACGGTGCAATACCGTACGAGTACTTCGTTACGGTACCAAACCACACCAAAACGGTGCAATACCATGCGAGTACATCCATACGGTACCAAAAAACACAAAAACGTTCCAATACCGTATGAGTACTTCGTTACGGTATCAAACTACACTATAAGGGTACAATACCGTACGAGTACTTCGTTACGGTACCAAACCACACGAAAATGGTGCAATACCGTATGAGTACATCCATACGGTACCAAAGCACACCAAAACGGTGCAATACCGTACGAGTACTTCGTTACGGTACCAAACCACACCAAAACGGTAGAATACCGTACGACCACATCCATATGGTACAAAACCACACCAAAACGGTGCAATACCGTACGAGTACTTTGTTACGGTACCAAACCACACCAAAACGGTACAATACCGTAGGAGGACTTCGTTACGGTACAAAACCACACCAAAACGGTGCAATTCCGTACGAGTACAGCAATACGGTACCAAACCACACCAAAACGGTGCAATACCGTACGAGTACATCCATACGGTACCAAACCACACCAAAACGGTGCAATACCGTACGAGTACATCCATACGGTACCAAACCACACCAAAAAGGTGCAATTTTTTACGAGTACATCCATACGGTACCAAACCACACCAAAAGGGTGCAATACCGTACGAGTACATCCATACGGTACCAAACCACACCAAAACGGTGCAATACCGTACGAGTACATCCATACGGTACCAAACCACACCAAAACGTTACAATACCCTACGAGTACTTCGTTACGGTACCAAACCACACCATGAGGGTACAATACCGTACGAGTACTTCCTTACGGTACCAAACCACACCAAAACGGTACAATACCGCACGAGTACATCCATACGGTACCAAAACCACCCCAAAACGGTGCAATACCGTACGAGTACTTCGTTATGGTACGAAACCACACCAAAACGGTGCAATACCGTACGAGTACTTCGTTACGGTACCAAACCACACCAAAACGGTGCAATACCATGCGAGTACATCAAAACGGTACCAAAAAACACCAAAACGTTCCAATACCGTATGAGTACTTCGTTACGGTATCAAACTACACCATAAGGGTACAATACCGTACGAGTACTTCGTTACGGTACCAAACCACACGAAAATGGTGCAATACCGTATGAGTACATCCATACGGTACTAAAGCACACCAAAACGGTGCAATACCGTACGAGTACTTCGTTACGGTACCAAACCACACCAAAACGGTAGAATACCGTACGACCACATCCATATGGTACAAAACCACACCAAAACGGTGCAATACCGTACGAGTACTTTGTTACGGTACCAAACCACACCAAAACGGTACAATACCGTAGGAGGACTTCGTTACGGTACCAAACCACACCAAAACGGTGCAATTCCGTACGAGTACATCAATACGGTACCAAACCACACCAAAACGGTGCAATACCGTACGAGTACATCCATACGGTACAAAACCACACCAAAACGGTGCAATACCGTACGAGTACATCCATACGGTACCAAACCACACCAAAAAGGTGCAATTTCTTACGAGTACATCCATACGGTACCAAACCACACCAAAAGGGTGCAATAACGTACGAGTACATCCATACGGTACCAAACCACACCAAAACGGTGCAATACCGTACGAGTACATCCATACGGTACCAAACCACACCAAAACGTTACAATACCCTACGAGTACTTCGTTACGGTACCAAACCACACCATGAGGGTACAATACCGTACGAGTACTTCCTGACGGTACCAAACCACACCAAAACGGTACAATACCGCACGAGTACATCCATACGGTACCAAACCACACCAAAATGGTGCAATACCGTACGAGTACATCCATACGGTACCAAACCACACCAAAACGGTGCAATTCCGTACGAGTACATCAATACGGTACCAAACCACACCAAAACGGTGCAATACCGTACGAGTACATCCATACGGTACCAAACCACACCAAAACGGTGCAATACCGTACGAGTACATCCATACGGTACCAAACCACACCAAAAAGGTGCAATTTCTTACGAGTACATCCATACGGTACCAAACCACACCAAAAAGGTGCAATTTCTTACGAGTACATCCATACGGTACCAAACCACACCAAAAAGGTGCAATAACGTACGAGTACATCCATACGGTACCAAACCACACCAAAACGGTGCAATACCGTACGAGTACATCCATACGGTACCAAACCACACCAAAACGTTACAGTACCCTACGAGTACTTCGTTACGGTACCAAACCACACCATGAGGGTACAATACCGTACGAGTACTTCCTGACGGTACCAAACCACACCAAAACGGTACAATACCGCACGAGTACATCCATACGGTACCAAACCATACCAAAACGGTGCAATACCGTACGAGTACTTCGTTACGGTACCAAACCACACCAAAACGGTGCAATACCGTACGAGTACTTCGTTACGGTACCAAACCACACCAAAACGGCGCAATACCGTGCGAGTACATCCATACGGTACCAAACAACAACAAAACGTTACAATACCGTACGAGTACTTCGTTCCGGTACCAAACCACACCAAAACGGTGCAATTCCGTACTAGTACATCCATACGGAACCAAACCACACCAAAACGGTGCAATTCCGTAAGAGTACATCCATACGGTACCAAACCACACCAAAACGGTGCAATACCGTACGAGTACATCCATACGGTACCAAACCACACCAAAACGTCACAATACCGTACGAGTACTTCGTTACGGTACCAAACCACACCAAAACGGTACAATACCGTACGAGTACTTCGTTACGGAACCAAACCACACGAAAATGGTGCAATACCGTACGAGTACATCCATACGGTACCAAACCACACCAAAACGGTGCAATACCGTACGAGTACTTCGTTACGGTACCGAACCACACCATAAGGGTACAATACCGTACGAGTACTTCGTTACGGTACTAATCCACACCAAAACGGTACAATACCGCACGAGTACATCCATACGGTACCAAACCACACCAAAACGGTACAATACCGTACGAGTACTTCGTTACGGTACCAAACCACACCAAAACGGTGCAATTCCGTACGAGTACATCCATACGGTACCAAACCACACCAAAACGGTGCAATACCGTACGAGTACATCCATACGGTACCAAACCACACCAAAACGTTACAATACCGTACGAGTACTTCGTTACGTTACCAAACCACAGCAAAACGGTACAATACCGTACGAGTACTTCGTTACGGTACCAAACCACACCAAAATGGTACAATACCGTACGACCACATCCATACGGTACCAAACCACACCAAAACGGTACAATACCGTACGAGTACTTCGTTACGGTACCAAACCACACGAAAATGGTGCAATACCGTACGAGTACATCCATACGGTACCAAACCACACCAAAACGGTGCAATACCGTACGAGTCCTTCGTTACGGTACCAAACAACACCATAAGGGTACAATACCGTACGAGTACTTCGTTAGGGTACCAAACCACACCAAAACGGTACAATACCGCACGAGTACATCCATACGGTACCAAACCACACCAAAACGGTATAATACCGTATGAGTACTTCGTTACGGTACCAACCCACACCAAAACGGTACAATACCATGCAACCACATCCATATGGTACCAAACCACACCAAAACGGTGCAATACCGTACGAGTACATTGTTACGGTACCAAACCACACCAAAACGGTACAATACCGTAAGAGGACTTCGTTACGGTACCAAACGAAACAAAAACGGTGCAATACCGTACGAGTACTTCGTTACGGTACCTAACCACACCAAAACGGTACAATACCGTACGACCACATCCATATGGTACCAAACCACACCAAAACGGTGCAATACTGTACGAGTACTTTGTTACGGTACCAAACCACACCAAAACGGTACAATATCGTACCAGGACTTCGTTACGGTACCAAACCTCACCAAAACGGTGCAATTCCGTACGAGTACATCAATACGGTACCAAACCACACCGAAACGGTGCAATACCGTACGAGTATATCCATACGGTACCAAACCACACCAAAACGGTGCATTACCGTACGAGTACTTCGTTACGGTACCAAACCACACCAAAACGGTGCAATAGCGTACGAGTACATCCATACGGTACAAAACCACACAAACGTTGCAATTCCGTACGAGTACATCCATACGGTACCAAACCACACCAAAACGGTGCAATACCGTACGAGTACATCCATACAGTACCAAACCACACCAAAAAGGTGCAATTTCTTACGAGTACTTCGTTACGGTACCAAACCACACCATGAGGGTACAATACCGTACGAGTACTTCCTTACGGTACCAAACCATACCAAAACGGTACAATACCGCACGAGTACATCCATACGGTACCAAACCACACCAAAACGGTAGAATACCATACGAGTACTTCGTTACGGTACCAAACCACACCACACCAAAACGGTGCAATACCGTACGAGTACTTCGTTACGGTACAAAACCACACCAAAACGGTACAATACCGTACGACCACATCCATATGGTACCAAACCACACCAAAACAGTGCAATACCGTACGAGTACTTTGTTATGGTACCAAACCACACCAAAACGATACAATACCGTACGAGGTCTTCGTTACGATACCAAACCACACCAAAACGGTGCAATACCGTACGAGTACTTCGTTACGGTACCAAACCACACCAAAACGGTACAATACCGTACGACCACATCCATATGGTACCAAACCACACCAAAACGGTGCAATTCCGTACGAGTACATCAATACGGTACCAAACTACACCAAAACGGTGCAACACCGTACGAGTACATCCATACGGTACCAAACCACACCAAAACGGTGCAATACCGTACGAGTACTTCGTTACGGTACCAAACCACACCAAAACGGTTCAATACCGTACGAGTACTTCGTTACGGTACCAAACCACACCAAAACGGTACAATACCGTACGACCACATCCAGATGGTACCAAACCACACCAAAACAGTGCAATACCGTATGAGTACTTTGTTACGGTACCAAACCACACTAAATCGGTACAATGCCGTACGAGGACTTCGTTACGGTACTAAATCACACCAAAACGGTGCAATTCAGTACGAGTACATCCATACGGTACCAATCCACACCAAAACGGTGCAATACCGTACGAGTACATCCATACGGTACCAAACCACACCAAAACGGTGCAATACCGTGCGAGTACATTCATACATTACCAAACCACACCAAAACGGTGCAATACCGTACGAGTACATCCATACGGTACCGAACAACACCAAAACGTTCCAATACCGTACGAGTACTTCGTTACGGAACCAAACCACATAAAAACGGTGCAATTCCGTACGAGTACATCCATACGGTACCAAACAACACGAAAATGGTGCAATACCATACGAGTACATCCATACGGTACCAAACCACACCAAAACGTTACAATACCGTACGAGTACTTCGTTACGTTACCAAACCACACCAAAACGGTACAATACCGTACGAGTAATTCGTTACGGTACCAAACCACACGAAAATGGTTCAATACCGTATGAGTACATCAATACGGTACCAAACCACACCAAAACGGTGCAATACCGTACGAGTACTTCGTTACGGTACCAAACCACACCATGAGGGTACAATACCGTACGAGTACTTCCTTACGGTACCAAACCACCCCAAAACGGTACAATACCGCACGAGTACATCCATACGGTACCAAACCACACCAAAACGGTACAATACCGTACGAGTACTTCGTTACGGTACCAAACGACACCAAAACGGTGCAATTCCGTACGAGTACATCCATACGGTACCAAACCACACCAAACCGGTGAAATACCGTACGAGTACATCCATACGGTACCAAACCACACCAAAACGTTACAATACCGTACGAGTACTTCGTTACGTTACCAAACCACAGCAAAACGGTACAATACCGTACGAGTACTTCGTTACGGTACCAAACCACACCAAAATGGTACAATACCGTACGACCACATCCATACGGTACCAAACCACACCAAAACGGTACAATACCGTACGAGTACTTCGTTACGGTACCAAACCACACGAAAATGGTGCAATACCGTACGAGTACATCCATACGGTACCAAACCACACCAAAACGGTGCAATACCGTACGAGTCCTTCGTTACGGTACCAAACCACACCATAAGGGTACAATACCGTACGAGTACTTCGTTAGGGTACCAAACCACACCAAAACGGTACAATACCGCACGAGTACATCCATACGGTACCAAACCACACCAAAACGGTACAATACCGCACGAGTACATCCATACGGTACCAAACCACACCAAAACGGTACAATACCGCACGAGTACATCCATACGGTACCAAACCACACCAAAACGGTATAATACCGTATGAGTACTTCGTTACGGTACAAACCCACACCAAAACGGTACAATACCATGCAACCACATCCATATGGTACCAAACCACACCAAAACGGTGCAATACCGTACGAGTACATTGTTACGGTACCAAACCACACCAAAACGGTACAATACCATAAGAGGACTTCGTTACGGTACCAAACGAAACAAAAACGGTGCAATACCGTACGAGTACTTCGTTACGGTACCTAACCACACCAAAACGGTACAATACCGTACGACCACATCCATATGGTACCAAACCACACCAAAACGGTGCAATACTGTACGAGTACTTTGTTACGGTACCAAACCACACCAAAACGGTACAATACCGTAGCAGGACTTCGTTACGGTACCAAACCTCACCAAAACGGTGCAATTCCGTACGAGTACATCAATACGGTACCAAACCACACCGAAACGGTTCAATACCGTACGAGTATATCCATACGGTACCAAACCACACCAAAACGGTGCATTACCGTACGAGTACTTCGTTACGGTACCAAACCACACCAAAACGGTGCAATAGCGTACGAGTACATCCATACGGTACAAAACCACACCAAAACGTTGCAATTCCGTACGAGTACATCCATACGGTACCAAACCACACCAAAACGGTGCAATACCGCACGAGTACATCCATACAGTACCAAACCACACCAAAAAGGTGCAATTTCTTACGAGTACATCCATACGGTACCAAACCACACCGAAACAATACAATACCGTATGAGTACTTCGTTACGGTACCAAACCACACCAAAACGGTACAATACCGTACGAGTACTTCGTTACGGTACCAAACCACACGAAAATGGTGCAATACCGTATGAGTACATCAATACGGTACCAAACCACACCAAAACGGTGCAATACCGTACGAGTACTTCGTTACGGTACCAAACCACACCATGAGGGTACAATACCGTACGAGTACTTCCTTACGGTACCAAACCATACCAAAACGGTACAATACTGCACGACTACATCCATACGGTACCAAACCACACCAAAACGGTAAAATACCATACGAGTACTTCGTTACGGTACCAAACCACACCACACCAAAACGGTGCAATACCGTACGAGTACTTCGTTACGGTACAAAACCACACCAAAACGGTACAATACCGTACGACCACATCCATATGGTACCAAACCACACCAAAACAGTGCAATACCGTACGAGTACTTTGTTATGGTACCAAACCACACCAAAACGATACAATACCGTACGAGGACTTCGTTACGATACCAAACCACACCAAAACGGTGCAATACCGTACGAGTACTTCGTTACGGTACCAAACCACACCAAAACGGTACAATACCGTACGACCACATCCATATGGTACCAAACCACACCAAAACGGTGCAATTCCGTACGAGTACATCAATACGGTACCAAACTACACCAAAACGGTGCAACACCGTACGAGTACATCCATACGGTACCAAGCCACACCAAAACGGTGCAATACCGTACGAGTACTTCGTTACGGTACCAAACCACACCAAAACGGTTCAATACCGTACGAGTACTTCGTTACGGTACCAAACCACACCAAAACGGTACAATACCGTACGACCACATCCAGATGGTACCAAACCACACCAAAACAGTGCAATACCGTATGAGTACTTTGTTACGGTACCAAACCACACCAAATCGGTACAATGCCGTACGAGGACTTCGTTACGGTACTAAACCACACCAAAACGGTGCAATTCAGTACGAGTACATCCATACGGTACCAATCCACACCAAAACGGTGCAATACCGTACGAGTACATCCATACGGTACCAAACCACACCAAAACGGTGCAATACCGTGCGAGTACATTCATACATTACCAAACCACACCAAAACGGTGCAATACCGTACGAGTACATCCATACGGTACCGAACAACACCAAAACGTTCCAATACCGTACGAGTACTTCGTTACGGAACCAAACCACATAAAAACGGTGCAATTCCGTACGAGTACATCCATACGGTACCAAACAACACGAAAATGGTGCAATACCAGACGAGTACATCCATACGGTACCAAACCACACCAAAACGTTACAATACCGTACGAGTACTTCGTTACGTTACCAAACCACACCAAAACGGTACAATACCGTACGAGTAATTCGTTACGGTACCAAACCACACGAAAATGGTTCAATACCGTATGAGTACAGCAATACGGTACCAAACCACACCAAAACGGTGCAATACCGTACGAGTACTTCGTTACGGTACCAAACCACACCATGAGGGTACAATACCGTACGAGTACTTCCTTACGGTACCAAACCACCCCAAAACGGTACAATACCGCACGAGTACATCCATACGGTACCAAACCACACCAAAACGGTACAATACCGTACGAGTACTTCGTTACGGTACCAAACGACACCAAAATGGTGCAATTCCGTACGAGTACATCCATACGGTACCAAACCACACCAAAACGGTGCAATACCGTACGAGTACATCCATACGGTACCAAACCACACCAAAACGTTACAATACCGTACGAGTACTTCGTTACGTTACCAAACCACAGCAAAACGGTACAATACCGTACGAGTACTTCGTTACGGTACCAAACCACAACAAAATGGTACAATACCGTACGACCACATCCATACGGTACCAAACCACACCAAAACGGTACAATACCGTACGAGTACTTCGTTACGGTACCAAACCACACGAAAATGGTGCAATACCGTACGAGTACATCCATACGGTACCAAACCACACCAAAACGGTGCAATACCGTACGAGTCCTTCGTTACGGTACCAAACCACACCATAAGGGTACAATACCGTACGAGTACTTCGTTAGCGTACCAAACCACACCAAAACGGTACAATACCGCACGAGTACATCCATACGGTACCAAACCACACCAAAACGGTATAATACCGTATGAGTACTTCGTTACGGTACCAACCCACACCAAAACGGTACAATACCATGCAACCACATCCATATGGTACCAAACCACACCAAAACGGTGCAATACCGTACGAGTACATTGTTACGGTACCAAACCACACCAAAACGGTACAATACCGTAAGAGGACTTCGTTACGGTACCAAACGAAACAAAAACGGTGTAATACCGTACGAGTCCTTCGTTACGGTACCTAACCACACCAAAACGGTACAATACCGTACGACCACATCCATATGGTACCAAACCACACCAAAACGGTGCAATACTGTACGAGTACTTTGTTACGGTACCAAACCACACCAAAACGGTACAATACCGTAGCAGGACTTCGTTACGGTACCAAACCTCACCAAAACGGTGCAATTCCGTACGAGTACATCAATACGGTACCAAACCACACCGAAACGGTTCAATACCGTACGAGTATATCCATACGGTACCAAACCACACCAAAACGGTGCATTACCATACGAGTACTTCGTTACGGTACCAAACCACACCAAAACGGTGCAATAGCGTACGAGTACATCCATACGGTACAAAACCACACCAAAACGTTGCAATTCCGTACGAGTACATCCATACGGTACCAAACCACACCAAAACGGTGCAATACCGCACGAGTACATCCATACAGTACCAAACCACACCAAAAAGGTGCAATTTCTTACGAGTACATCCATACGGTACCAAACCACACCGAAACAATACAATACCGTATGAGTACTTCGTTACGGTACCAAACCACACCAAAACGGTACAATACCGTACGAGTACTTCGTTACGGTACCAAACCACACGAAAATGGTGCAATACCGTATGAGTACATCAATACGGTACCAAACCACACCAAAACGGTGCAATACCGTACGAGTACTTCGTTACGGTACCAAACCACACCATGAGGGTACAATACCGTACGAGTACTTCCTTACGGTACCAAACCATACCAAAACGGTACAATACCGCACGAGTACATCCATACGGTACCAAACCACACCAAAACGGTAAAATACCATACGAGTACTTCGTTACGGTACCAAACCACACCACACCAAAACGGTGCAATACCGTACGAGTACTTCGTTACGGTACAAAACCACACCAAAACGGTACAATACCGTACGACCACATCCATATGGTACCAAACCACACCAAAACAGTGCAATACCGTACGAGTACTTTGTTATGGTACCAAACCACACCAAAACGATACAATACCGTACGAGGACTTCGTTGCGATACCAAACCACACCAAAACGGTGCAATACCGTACGAGTACTTCGTTACGGTACCAAACCACACCAAAACGGTACAATACCGTACGACCACATCCATATGCTACCAAACCACACCAAAACGGTGCAATTCCGTACGAGTACATCAATACGGTACCAAACTACACCAAAACGGTGCAACACCGTACGAGTACATCCATACGGTACCAAGCCACACCAAAACGGTGCAATACCGTACGAGTACTTCGTTACGGTACCTAACCACACCAAAACGGTTCAATACCGTACGAGTACTTCGTTACGGTACCAAACCACACCAAAACGGTACAATACCGTACGACCACATCCAGATGGTACCAAACCACACCAAAACAGTGCAATACCGTATGAGTACTTTGTTACGGTACCAAACCACACCAAATCGGTACAATGCCGTACGAGGACTTCGTTACGGTACTAAACCACACCAAAACGGTGCAATTCAGTACGAGTACATCCATACGGTACCAATCCACACCAAAACGGTGCAATACCGTACGAGTACATCCATACGGTACCAAACCACACCAAAACGGTGCAATACCGTGCGAGTACATTCATACATTACCAAACCACACCAAAACGGTGCAATACCGTACGAGTACATCCATACGGTACCGAACAACACCAAAACGTTCCAATACCGTACGAGTACTTCGTTACGGAACCAAACCACATAAAAACGGTGCAATTCCGTACGAGTTCATCCATACGGTACCAAACAACACGAAAATGGTGCAATACCATACGAGTACATCCATACGGTACCAAACCACACCAAAACGTTACAATACCGTACGAGTACTTCGTTACGTTACCAAACCACACCAAAACGGTACAATACCGTACGAGTAATTCGTTACGGTACCAAACCACACGAAAATGGTTCAATACCGTATGAGTACATCAATACGGTACCAAACCACACCAAAACGGTGCAATACCGTACGAGTACTTCGTTACGGTACCAAACCACACCATGAGGGTACAATACCGTACGAGTACTTCCTTACGGTACCAAACCACCCCAAAACGGTACAATACCGCACGAGTACATACATACGGTACCAAACCACACCAAAACGGTACAATACCGTACGAGTACTTCGTTACGGTACCAAACGACACCAAAACGGTGCAATTCCGTACGAGTACATCCATACGGTACCAAACCACACCAAAACGGTGCAATACCGTACGAGTACATCCATACGGTACCAAACCACACCAAAACGTTACAATACCGTACGAGTACTTCGTTACGTTACCAAACCACAGCAAAACGGTACAATACCGTACGAGTACTTCGTTACGGTACCAAACCACACCAAAATGGTACAATACCGTACGACCACATCCATACGGTACCAAACCACACCAAAACGGTACAATACCGTACGAGTACTTCGTTACGGTACCAAACCACACGAAAATGGTGCAATACCGTACGAGTACATCCATACGGTACCAAACCACACCAAAACGGTGCAATACCGTACGAGTCCTTCGTTACGGTACCAAACCACACCATAAGGGTACAATACCGTACGAGTACTTCGTTAGGGTACCAAACCACACCAAAACGGTACAATACCGCACGAGTACATCCATACGGTACCAAACCACACCAAAACGGTACAATACCGCACGAGTACATCCATACGGTACCAAACCACACCAAAACGGTATAATACCGTATGAGTACTTCGTTACGGTACCAACCCACACCAAAACGGTACAATACCATGCAACCACATCCATATGGTACCAAACCACACCAAAACGGTGCAATACCGTACGAGTACATTGTTACGGTACCAAACCACACCAAAACGGTACAATACCGTAAGAGGACTTCGTTACGGTACCAAACGAAACAAAAACGGTGCAATACCGTACGAGTACTTCGTTACGGTACCTAACCACACCAAAACGGTACAATACCGTACGACCACATCAATATGGTACCAAACCACACCAAAACGGTGCAATATTGTACGAGTACTTTGTTACGGTACCAAACCACACCAAAACGGTACAATACCGTACCAGGACTTCGTTACGGTACCAAACCTCACCAAAACGGTGCAATTCCGTACGAGTACATCAATACGGTACCAAACCACACCGAAACGGTGCAATACCGTACGAGTATATCCATACGGTAGGAAACCACACCAAAACGGTGCATTACCGTACGAGTACTTCGTTACGGTACAAACCCCACCAAAACGGTGCAATAGCGTACGAGTACATCCATACGGTACAAAACCACACCAAAACGTTGCAATTCCGTACGAGTACATCCATACGGTACCAAACCACACCGAAACGGTGCAATACCGTACGAGTACATCCATACAGTACCAAACCACACCAAAAAGGTGCAATTTCTTACGAGTACATCCATACGGTACCAAACCACACCGAAACCATACAATACCGTATGAGTACTTCGTTACGGTACCAAACCACACCAAAACGGTACAATACCGTACGAGTACTTCGTTACGGTACCAAACCACACGAAAATGGTGCAATACCGTATGAGTACATCAATACGGTACCAAACCACACCAAAACGGTGCAATACCGTACGAGTACTTCGTTACGGTACCAAACCACACCATGAGGGTACAATACCGTACGAGTACTTCCTTACGGTACCAAACCATACCAAAACGGTACAATACCGCACGAGTACATCCATACGGTACCAAACCACACCAAAACGGTACAATACCATACGAGTACTTCGTTACGGTACCAAACCACACCACACCAAAACGGTGCAATACCGTACGAGTACTTCGTTACGGTACAAAACCACACCAAAACGGTACAATACCGTACGACCACATCCATATGGTACCAAACCACACCAAAACAGTGCAATACCGTACGAGTACTTTGTTATGGTACCAAACCACACCAAAACGATACAATACCGTACGAGGACTTCGTTACGATACCAAACCACACCAAAACGGTGCAATACCGTACGAGTACTTCGTTACGGTACCAAACCACACCAAAACGGTACAATACCGTACGACCACATCCATATGGTACCAAACCACACCAAAACGGTGCAATTCCGTACGAGTACATCAATACGGTACCAAACTACACCAAAACGGTGCAACACCATACGAGTACATCCATACGGTACCAAACCACACCAAAACGGTGCAATACCGTACGAGTACTTCGTTACGGTACCAAACCACACCAAAACGGTTCAATACCGTACGAGCACTTCGTTACGGTACCAAACCACACCAAAATTGTACAATACCGTACGACCACATCCAGATGGTACCAAACCACACCAAAACAGTGCAATACCGTATGAGTACTTTGTTACGGTACCAAACCACACCAAATCGGTACAATGCCGTACGAGGACTTCGTTACGGTACTAAACCACACCAAAACGGTGCAATTCAGTACGAGTACATCCATACGGTACCAATCCACACCAAAACGGTGCAATACAGTACGAGTACATCCATACGGTACCAAACCACACCAAAACGGTGCAATACCGTGCGAGTACATTCAAACATTACCAAACCACACCAAAACGGTGCAATACCGTACGAGTACATCCATACGGTACCGAACAACACCTAAACGTTCCAATACCGTACGAGTACTTCGTTACGGAACCAAACCACATAAAAACGGTGCAATTCCGTACGAGTACATCCATACGGTACCAAACAAAACGAAAATGGTGCAATACCATACGAGTACATCCATACGGTACCAAACCACACCAAAACGTTACAATACCGTACGGGTACTTCGTTACGTTACCAAACCACACCAAAACGGTACAATACCGTACGAGTAATTCGTTACGGTACCAAAGCACACGAAAATGGTTCAATACCGTATGAGTACATCAATACGGTACCAAACCACACCAAAACGGTGCAATACCGTACGAGTGCTTCGTTACGGTACCAAACCACACCATGAGGGTACAATACCGTACGAGTACTTCCTTACGGTACCAAACCACCCCAAAACGGTACAATACCGCACGAGTACATCCATACGGTACCAAACCACACCAAAACGGTACAATACCGTACGAGTACTTCGTTACGGTACCAAACGACAACAAAACGGTGCAATTCCGTGCGAGTACATCCATACGGTACCAAACCACACCAAAACGGTGCAATACCGTACGAGTACATTCATACGGTACCAAACCACACCAAAACGTTACAATACCGTACGAGTACTTCGTTACGTTACCAAACCACAGCAAAACGGTACAATACCGTACGAGTACTTCGTTACGGTACCAAACCACACCAAAATGGTGCAATACCGTACGAGTACATCCATACGGTACCAAACCACACCAAAACGGTGCAATACCGTACGAGTCCTTCGTTACGGTACCAAACCACACCATAAGGGTACAATACCGTACGAGTACTTCGTTAGGGTACCAAACCACACCAAAACGGTACAATACCGCACGAGTACATCCATACGGTACCAAACCACACCAAAACGGTACAATACCGCACGAGTACATCCATACGGTACCAAACCACACCAAAACGGTATAATACCGTATGAGTACTTCGTTACGGTACCAACCCACACCAAAACGGTACAATACCATGCAACCACATCCATATGGTACCAAACCACACCAAAACGGTGCAATACCGTACGAGTACATTGTTACGGTACCAAACCACACCAAAACGGTACAATACCGTAAGAGGACTTCGTTACGGTACCAAACCAAACAAAAACGGTGCAATACCGTACGAGTACTTCGTTACGGTACCAAACCACACCAAAACGGTACAATATCGTACCAGGACTTCGTTACGGTACCAAACCTTACCAAAACGGTGCAATTCCGTACGAGTACATCAATACGGTTCCAAACCACACCGAAACGGTGCAATACCGTACGAGTATATCCATACGGTACCAAACCACACCAAAACGGTGCATTACCGTACGAGTACTTCGTTACGGTACCAAACCACACCAAAACGGTGCAATTCCGTACGAGTACATCCATACGGTACCAAACCACACCAAAACGTTGCAATTCCGTACGAGTACATCCATACGGTACCAAACCACACCAAAACGGTGCAATACCGTACGAGTACATCCATACGGTACCAAACCACACCAAAAAGGTGCAATTTCTTACGAGTACATCCATACGGTACCAAACCACACCGAAACGTTACAATCCCGTACGAGTACTTCGTTACGGTACCAAACCACACCAAAACGGTACAATACCGTACGAGTACTTCGTTACGGTACCAAACCACACGAAAATGGTGCAATACCGTATGAGTACATCAATACGGTACAAAACCACACCAAAACGGTGCAATACCGTACGAGTACTTCGTTACGGTACCAAACCACACCATGAGGGTACAATACCTTACGAGTACTTCCTTACGGTACCAAACCATACCAAAACGGTACAATACCGCACGAGTACATCCATACGGTACCAAACCACACCAAAACGGTATAATACCGTATGAGTACTTCGTTACGGTACCAACCCACACCAAAACGGTACAATACCATGCAACCACATCCATATGGTACCAAACCACACCAAAACGGTGCAATACCGTACGAGTACATTGTTACGGTACCAAACCACACCAAAACGGTACAATACCGTAAGAGGACTTCGTTACGGTACCAAACGAAACAAAAACGGTGCAATACCGTACGAGTACTTCGTTACGGTACCTAACCACACCAAAACGGTACAATACCGTACGACCACATCCATATGGTACCAAACCACACCAAAACGGTGCAATATTGTACGAGTACTTTGTTACGGTACCAAACCACACCAAAACGGTACAATACCGTACCAGGACTTCGTTACGGTACCAAACCTCACCAAAAGGGTGCAATTCCGTACGAGTACATCAATACGGTACCAAACCACACCGAAACGGTGCAATACCGTACGAGTATATCCATACGGTAGGAAACCACACCAAAACGGTGCATTACCGTACGAGTACTTCGTTACGGTACAAACCCCACCAAAACGGTGCAATAGCGTACGAGTACATCCATACGGTACAAAACCACACCAAAACGTTGCAATTCCGTACGAGTACATCCATACGGTACCAAACCACACCGAAACGGTGCAATACCGTACGAGTACATCCATACAGTACCAAACCACACCAAAAAGGTGCAATTTCTTACGAGTACATCCATACGGTACCAAACCACACCGAAACCATACAATACCGTATGAGTACTTCGTTACGGTACCAAACCACACCAAAACGGTACAATACCGTACGAGTACTTCGTTACGGTACCAAACCACACGAAAATGGTGCAATACCGTATGAGTACATCAATACGGTACCAAACCACACCAAAACGGTGCAATACCGTACGAGTACTTCGTTACGGTACCAAACCACACCATGAGGGTACAATACCGTACGAGTACTTCCTTACGGTACCAAACCATACCAAAACGGTACAATACCGCACGAGTACATCCATACGGTACCAAACCACACCAAAACGGTACAATACCATACGAGTACTTCGTTACGGTACCAAACCACACCACACCAAAACGGTGCAATACCGTACGAGTACTTCGTTACGGTACAAAACCACACCAAAACGGTACAATACCGTACGACCACATCCATATGGTACCAAACCACACCAAAACAGTGCAATACCGTACGAGTACTTTGTTATGGTACCAAACCACACCAAAACGATACAATACCGTACGAGGACTTCGTTACGATACCAAACCACACCAAAACGGTGCAATACCGTACGAGTACTTCGTTACGGTACCAAACCACACCAAAACGGTACAATACCGTACGACCACATCCATATGGTACCAAACCACACCAAAACGGTGCAATTCCGTACGAGTACATCAATACGGTACCAAACTACACCAAAACGGTGCAACACCATACGAGTACATCCATACGGTACCAAACCACACCAAAACGGTGCAATACCGTACGAGTACTTCGTTACGGTACCAAACCACACCAAAACGGTTCAATACCGTACGAGCACTTCGTTACGGTACCAAACCACACCAAAATTGTACAATACCGTACGACCACATCCAGATGGTACCAAACCACACCAAAACAGTGCAATACCGTATGAGTACTTTGTTACGGTACCAAACCACACCAAATCGGTACAATGCCGTACGAGGACTTCGTTACGGTACTAAACCACACCAAAACGGTGCAATTCAGTACGAGTACATCCATACGGTACCAATCCACACCAAAACGGTGCAATACAGTACGAGTACATCCATACGGTACCAAACCACACCAAAACGGTGCAATACCGTGCGAGTACATTCAAACATTACCAAACCACACCAAAACGGTGCAATACCGTACGAGTACATCCATACGGTACCGAACAACACCTAAACGTTCCAATACCGTACGAGTACTTCGTTACGGAACCAAACCACATAAAAACGGTGCAATTCCGTACGAGTACATCCATACGGTACCAAACAAAACGAAAATGGTGCAATACCATACGAGTACATCCATACGGTACCAAACCACACCAAAACGTTACAATACCGTACGGGTACTTCGTTACGTTACCAAACCACACCAAAACGGTACAATACCGTACGAGTAATTCGTTACGGTACCAAAGCACACGAAAATGGTTCAATACCGTATGAGTACATCAATACGGTACCAAACCACACCAAAACGGTGCAATACCGTACGAGTGCTTCGTTACGGTACCAAACCACACCATGAGGGTACAATACCGTACGAGTACTTCCTTACGGTACCAAACCACCCCAAAACGGTACAATACCGCACGAGTACATCCATACGGTACCAAACCACACCAAAACGGTACAATACCGTACGAGTACTTCGTTACGGTACCAAACGACAACAAAACGGTGCAATTCCGTGCGAGTACATCCATACGGTACCAAACCACACCAAAACGGTGCAATACCGTACGAGTACATCCATACGGTACCAAACCACACCAAAACGTTACAATACCGTACGAGTACTTCGTTACGTTACCAAACCACAGCAAAACGGTACAATACCGTACGAGTACTTCGTTACGGTACCAAACCACACCAAAATGGTACAATACCGTACGACCACATCCATACGGTACCAAACCACACCAAAACGGTACAATACCGTACGAGTACTTCGTTACGGTACCAAACCACACGAAAATGGTGCAATACCGTACGAGTACATCCATACGGTACCAAACCACACCAAAACGGTGCAATACCGTACGAGTCCTTCGTTACGGTACCAAACCACACCATAAGGGTACAATACCGTACGAGTACTTCGTTAGGGTACCAAACCACACCAAAACGGTACAATACCGCACGAGTACATCCATACGGTACCAAACCACACCAAAACGGTACAATACCGCACGAGTACATCCATACGGTACCAAACCACACCAAAACGGTATAATACCGTATGAGTACTTCGTTACGGTACCAACCCACACCAAAACGGTACAATACCATGCAACCACATCCATATGGTACCAAACCACACCAAAACGGTGCAATACCGTACGAGTACATTGTTACGGTACCAAACCACACCAAAACGGTACAATACCGTAAGAGGACTTCGTTACGGTACCAAACCAAACAAAAACGGTGCAATACCGTACGAGTACTTCGTTACGGTACCAAACCACACCAAAACGGTACAATATCGTACCAGGACTTCGTTACGGTACCAAACCTTACCAAAACGGTGCAATTCCGTACGAGTACATCAATACGGTTCCAAACCACACCGAAACGGTGCAATACCGTACGAGTATATCCATACGGTACCAAACCACACCAAAACGGTGCATTACCGTACGAGTACTTCGTTACGGTACCAAACCACACCAAAACGGTGCAATTCCGTACGAGTACATCCATACGGTACCAAACCACACCAAAACGTTGCAATTCCGTACGAGTACATCCATACGGTACCAAACCACACCAAAACGGTGCAATACCGTACGAGTACATCCATACGGTACCAAACCACACCAAAAAGGTGCAATTTCTTACGAGTACATCCATACGGTACCAAACCACACCGAAACGTTACAATCCCGTACGAGTACTTCGTTACGGTACCAAACCACACCAAAACGGTACAATACCGTACGAGTACTTCGTTACGGTACCAAACCACACGAAAATGGTGCAATACCGTATGAGTACATCAATACGGTACAAAACCACACCAAAACGGTGCAATACCGTACGAGTACTTCGTTACGGTACCAAACCACACCATGAGGGTACAATACCTTACGAGTACTTCCTTACGGTACCAAACCATACCAAAACGGTACAATACCGCACGAGTACATCCATACGGTACCAAACCACACCAAAACGGTACAATACCATACGAGTACTTCGTTACGGTACCAAACCACACCAAAACGGTGCAATACCGTACGAGTACTTCGTTACGGTACCAAACCACACCAAAATGGTACAATACCGTACGACCACATCCATACGGTACCAAACCACACCAAAACGTTACAATACCGTACGAGTACTTCGTTACGGTACCAAACCACACCAAAACGGTTCAATACCGTACGAGTACTTCGTTACGGTACCAAACCACACCAAAACGGTACAATACCGTACGACCACATCCATATGGTACCAAACCACACCAAAACAGTGCAATACCGTACGAGTACTTTGTTACGGTACCAAACCACACCAAAACGATACAATACCGTACGAGGACTTCGTTACGGTACCAAACCACACCAAAACGGTGCAATACCGTACGAGTACTTCGTTACGGTACCAAACCACACCAAAACGGTACAATACCGTACGACCACATCCATATGGTACCAAACCACACCAAAACGGTGCAATTCAGTACGAGTACATCTATACGGTACCAAACTACACCAAAACGGTGCAACACCGTACGAGTACATCCATACGGTACCAAACCACACCAAAACGGTGCAATACCGTACGAGTACTACGTTACGGTACCAAACCACACCAAAACGGTTCAATACCGTACGAGTACTTCGTTACGGTACCAAACCACACCAAAACGGTTCAATACCGTACGAGTACATCCATATGGTACCAAACCACACCAAAACAGTGCAATACCGTATGAGTACTTTGTTACGGTACCAAACCACACCAAATCGGTACAGTGCTGTACGAGGACTTCGTTACGGTACCAATCCACACCAAAACGGTGCAATTCAGTACTAGTACATCCATACGGTACCAAACCACACCAAAACGGTGCAATACCGTGCGAGTACATTCATACATTACCAAACCACACCAAAACGGTGCAATACCGTACGAGTACATCCATACGGTACCAAACAACACCAAAACGTTCCATTACCGTACGAGTACTTCGTTACGGAAGCAAACCACATAAAAACGGTGCAATTCCGTACGAGTACATCCATACGGTACCAAACCACACCAAAACGGTGCAATTCCGTACGAGTACATCCATACGGTACCAAACAACACGAAAATGGTGCAATACCATACGAGCACATCCATACGGTACCAAACCACACCAAAACGTTACAATACCGTACGAGTACTTCGTTACGTTACCAAACCACACCAAAACGGTACAATACCGTACGAGTAATTCGTTACGGTACCAAACCACACGAAAATGGTTCAATACCGTATGAGTACATCAATACGGTACCAAACAACACCAAAACGGTGCAATACCGTACGAGTACATCCATACGGTACCAAACCACACCAAAACGGTGCAATACCTTTCGAATCCATCCATACGGTACCAAACAACACCAAAACGGTGCAATGCTTTACGAGTACATCGATACAGTACCAAACCAAACCAAAACAGTGCAATACCGTACGAGTACATCCATACGGTTCCAAACCACACCAAAACGGTGCAATATCGTACGAGTACATCCATACGGTACCAAACCACACCAAAACGGTGCAATACCGTACGAGTTCATCGATACGGTACCAAACCACACAAAACGGTGCAATACCGTACGAGTACATCCATACGGTACCAAACCACACCAAAACGGTGCAATACCTTACGAGTACATCCATACGGTACCAATCCACACCAAAACGGTGCAATACCGTACGAGTACATCCATACGGTACCAAACCACATCAAAACGGTGCAATACCGTACGAGTACATCCATACGGTACCAAACCACACCAAAACGGTGCAATACCGTACGAGTACTTCGTTACGGTACCAAACCCCACCAAAACGGTGCAATACCATACGAGTACTTTGTTACGGTACCTAACCACACCAAAACGGTGCAATACGGAATGAGTACATCCATACGGTACCAAACCACACCAAAACGGTGCAATACCGTACGAGTACATCCATACGGTACCAAACCACACCAAAACGGTGCAATACCGTACGAGTACATCCATATGGTACCAAACCACACCAAAACGGTACAATACTGTACGAGTACTTCGTTACGGTACCAAACCACACCAAAACGGTACAATACCGTACGAGTACTTCGTTACGGTACCAAACCACACGAAAATGGTGAAATACCGTACGAGTACATCCATACGGTACCAAACCAGCCCAAAACGGTGCAATACCGTACGAGCACTTCGTTACGGTACCAAACCACACCAAAACGGTACAATACCGTACGACCACATCCTTATGGTACCAAACCACACCAAAACGGTGCAATACCGTACGAGTACTTTGTTACTGTACCAAACCACACCAAAACGGTACAATACCGTACGAGGACTTCGTTACGGTACCAAACCAATCCAAAACGGTGCAATACCGTACGAGAACATCCATACGGTACGAAATAACCCCAAAACGGTGCAATAACGTACGTGCACATCCATACGGTACCAAACCACACCAAAACGGTTCAATACCGTACGAGTACATCCATACGGTACCAAACCAGACCAAAACGTTACAATACCGTACGAGTACTTCGTTACGGTACCAAACCACACCAAAACGGTACAATACCGTACGAGTACTTCGTTACGGTACCAAACCAAACGAAAAACGGTACAATACCGTACGAGTACATCCATACGGTACCAAACCACACCAAAACGGTGCAATACCGTACGAGTACTTCGTTACGGTACCAACCCACACCAAAACCGTACAATACCGTACGAGTACTTCGTTACGGTACCAAACCACACCAAAACGGTGCAATACCGTAGGAGAACTTCGTTATGGTACCAAACCACACCAAAACGGTACAATACCTTACGACCACATCCATATGGCACCAAACCACACCAAAACGGTGCAATACCGTACGAGTACTTTATTACGGTACCAAACCACACCAAAACGGTAAAATACCGTACGAGGACTTCGTTACGGTACCAAACGAATCCAAAACTGTGCAATACCGTACGAGCACATCCAATCGGTACAAAACAACCCCAAAGCGGTGCAATACCGTACGAGCACATCCATACGGTACCAAACCACACCAAAACGGTGCAATACCGTATGAGTACATCCATACGGTACCATACCACACCAAAACGGTGCAATACCGTACGAGTACATCCATACGGAACCAAACCACGCCAAAACGGTGCAATACCGTACGAGTACATCCATACGTTACCAAACCACACCAAAACGGTGCAATACCGTACGAGTACATCCATACGGTACCAAACCACACCAAAACGGTTCAATCCCGTACGAGTACTTCGTTACGGTACCAAACCGCACCAAAAGCGTACAATACCGTACGAGTACATCCATACGGTACCAAAACCCACCAAAACGGTACAATACCGTACGAGTACTTCGTTATGGTACCAAACCGCACCAAAAGAGTACAATACCGTACGAGTACCTCCATACAGTACCAAACCCCACCAAAACGGTGCAATACCGTACGAGTTCATCGATACGGTACCAAACCACACAAAACGGTGCAATACCGTACGAGTACATCCATACGGTTCCAAACCACACCAAAACGGTGCAATACCGTACGAGTACTTCATTACGGTACCAAACCCCACCAAACCGGTGCAATACCTTACGAGAACTTCGTTACGGTACCTAACCACACCAAAACGGTGCAATACGGAACGAGTACATCCATACGGTACCAAACCACACCAAAACGGTGCAATACCTTACGAGTACATCCATACGGTACCAATCCACACCAAAACGGTGCAATACCGTACGAGTACATCCATACGGTACCAAACCACATCAAAACGGTGCAATACCGTACGAGTACATCCATACGGTACCAAACCACACCAAAACGGTGCAATACCGTACGAGTACTTCGTTACGGTACCAAACCCCACCAAAACGGTGCAATACCATACGAGTACTTCGTTACGGTACCTAACCACACCAAAACGGTGCAATACGGAAAGAGTACATCCATACGGTACCAAACCACACCAAAACGGTGCAATACCGTACGAGTTCATCGATACGGTACCAAACCACACAAAACGGTGCAATACCGTACGAGTACATCCATACGGTACCAAACCACACCAAAACGGTGCAATACCGTACGAGTACATCCATATGGTACAAAACCACACCAAAACGGTGCAATACCGTACGAGTACATCCATACGGAACCAAACCACACCAAAACGGTGCAATACCGTACGAGTACATCCATACGTTACCAAACCACACCAAAACGGTGCAATACCGTACGAGTACATCCATACGATACCAAACCACACCAAAACGGTTCAATCCCGTACGAGTACTTCGTTACGGTACCAAACCGCACCAAAAGCGTACAATACCGTACGAGTACATCCATACGGTACCAGAACCCACCAAAACGGTACAATACCGTACGAGTACTTCGTTATGGTACCAAACCGCACCAAAAGAGTACAATACCGTACGAGTACTTCCATACAGTACCAAACCCCACCAAAACGGTGCAATACCGTACGAGTACATCCATACGGTACCAAACCACACCAAAACGGTGCAATACCTTACGAGTACATCCATACGGTACCAAACCACACCAAAACGGTGCAATACCGTACGAGTACATCCATACAGTACCAAACCACACATAAATGGTACAATACCGTACGAGTATTTCGTTACGGCACTAAACCGCACCAAAAGAGTACGATACCGTACAAGTACATCCATACGGTACGAAACCACCCCAAAACGGTGCAATATCGTACGAGTACATCCATACGGTACCAAACCACACCAAAACGGTGCAATACCGTACGAGTACTTCGTTACGGTACCAAACCCCACCAAACCGGTGCAATACCGTACGAGTACTTCGTTACGGTACCTAACCACACCAAAACGGTGCAATACGGAACGAGTACATCCATACGGTACCAAACCACACCAAAACGGTGCAATACCTTACGAATACATCCATACGGTACCAAACCACACCAAAACGGTGCAATACCTTACGAGTACATCCATACATTACCAAACCAAACCAAAACAGTGCAATACCGTACGAGTACATCCATACGGTACCAAACCACACCAAAACGGTGCAATACCGTACGAGTACATCCATACGGTTCCAAACCACACCAAAACGGTGCAATATCGTACGAGTACATCCATACGGTACCAAACCACACCAAAACGGTGCAATACCGTACGAGTACATCGATACGGTACCAAACCACACAAAATGGTGCAATACCGTACGAGTACATCCATACGGTACCAAACCACACCAAAACGGTGCAATACCGTACGAGTACATCCATACGGTTCCAAACCACACCAAAACGGTGCAATACCGTACGAGTACATCCATACGGAACCAAACCACACCAAAACGGTGCAATACCGTACGAGTACTTCGTTACGGTACCAAACCCCACCAAAACGGTGCAATACCGTACAAGTACTTCGTTACGGTACCTAACCATACCAAAACTGTGAAATACGGAACGAGTACATCCATACGGTACCAAACCACACCAAAACGGTGCAATACCTTTCGAATCCATCCATACGGTACCAAACAACACCAAAACGGTGCAATACCTTACGAGTACATCCATACAGTACCAAACCAAACCAAAACAGTGCAATACCGTACGAGTACATCCATACGGTACCAAACCACACCAAAACGGTGCAATACTGTACGAGTACATCCATACGGTTCCAAACCACACCAAAACGGTGCAATATCGTACGAGTACATCCATACGGTACCAAACCACACCAAAACGGTGCAATACCGTACGAGTTCATCGATACGGTACCAAACCACACAAAACGGTGCAATACCGTACGAGTACATCCATACGGTACCAAACCACACCAAAACGGTGCAATACCTTACTAGTACATCCATACGGTACCAATCCACACCAAAACGGTGCAATACCGTACGAGTACATCCATACGGTACCAAACCACACCAAAACGGTGCAATACCGTACGAGTACATCCATACGGTACCAAACCACACCAAAACGGTGCAATACCGTACGAGTACATCCATACCGTACCAAACCACACCAAAACGGTACAATACCGTACGAGTACTTCGTTACGGTACTAAACCGCACCAAAAGAGTACGATACCGTACAAGTACATCCATACGGTACGAAACCACACCAAAACGGTGCAATATCGTACGAGTACATCCATACGGTACCAAACCACACCAAAACGGTGCAATACCGTACGAGTACTTCGTTACGGTACCAAACCCCACCAAAACGGTGCAATACCGTACAAGTACTTCGTTACGGTACCTAACCATACCAAAACGGTGAAATACGGAACGAGTACATCCATACGGTACCAAACCACACCAAAACGGTGCAATACCTTTCGAATCCATCCATACGGTACCAAACAACACCAAAACGGTGCAGTGCTTTACGAGTACATCCATACAGTACCAAACCAAACCAAAACAGTGCAATACCGTACGAGTACATCCATACGGTACCAAACCACACCAAAACGGTGCAATAACGTACGAGTACATCCATACGGTACCAAACCACACCAAAACGGTGCAATGCCGTACGAGTTCATCGATACGGTACAAAACCACACAAAACGGTGCAATACCGTACGAGTACATCCATATGGTACCAAACCACACCAAAACGGTGCAATACCGTACGAGAACTTCGTTACGGTACCAAACCACACCAAAACGGTACAATACCTTACGACCACATCCATATGGCACCAAACCACACCAAAACGGTGCAATACCGTACGAGTACTTTATTGCGGTACCAAACCACACCAAAACGGTACAATACCGTACGAGGACTTCGTTACGGTACCAAACGAATCCAAAACTGTGCAATACCGTACGAGCACATCCAATCGGTACGAAACAACCCCAAAGCGGTGCAATACCGTACGAGCACATCCATACGGTACCAAACCACACCAAAACGGTGCAATACCGTACGAGTTCATCCATACGGTACCAAACCACACCAAAACGGTGCAATACCGTACGAGTACATCCCTACGGAACCAAACCACACCAAAACGGTGCAATACCGTACGAGTACATCCATACGTTACCAAACCACACCAAAACGGTGCAATACCGTACGAGTACATCCATACGGTACCAAACCACACCAAAACGGTTCAATCCCGTACGAGTACTTCGTTACGGTACCAAACCGCACCAAAAGCGTACAATACCGTACGAGTACATCCATACGGTACCAAAACCCACCAAAACGGTACAATACCGTACGAGTACTTCGTTATGGTACCAAACCGCACCAAAAGAGTACAATACCGTACGAGTACTTCCATACAGTACCAAACCCCACCAAAACGGTGCAATACCGTACGAGTTAATCGATACGGTACCAAACCACACAAAACGGTGCAATACCGTACGAGTACATCCATACGGTTCCAAACCACACCAAAACGGTGCAATACCGTACGAGTACTTCGTTACGGTACCAAACCCCACCAAACCGGTGCAGTACCGTACGAGTACTTCGTTACGGTACCTAACCACACCAAAACGGTGCAATACGGAACGAGTACATCCATACGGTACCAAACCACACCAAAAAGGTGCAATACCGTACTAGTACTTCGTTACGGTACCAAACCAAACCAAAAACGGTACAATACCGTACGAGTACATCCATACGGTACCAAACCACACAAAAACGGTGCAATACCGTACGAGTACTTCGTTACGGTACCAACCCACACCAAAACCGTACAATACCGTACGAGTACTTCGTTACGGTACCAAACCACACCAAAACGGTGCAATACCGTACGAGAACTTCGTTACGGTACCAAACCACACCAAAACGGTACAATACCTTACGACCACATCCATATGGCACCAAACCACACCAAAACGGTGCAATACCGTACGAGTACTTTATTACGGTACCAAACCACACCAAAACGGTACAATACCGTACGAGGACTTCGTTACGGTACCAAACGAATCCAAAACTGTGCAATACCGTACGAGCACTTCCAATCGGTACGAAACAACCCCAAAGCGGTGCAATACCGTACGAGCACATCCATACGGTACCAAACCACACCAAAACGGTGCAATACCGTACGAGTACATCCATACGGTACCAAACCACACCAAAACGGTGCAATACCGTACGAGTACATCCATACGGAACCAAACCACACCAAAACGGTGCAATACCGTACGAGTACATCCATACGTTACCAAACCACACCAAAACGGTGCAATACCGTACGAGTACATCCATACGGTACCAAACCAAACCAAAACGGTTCAATCCCATACGAGTACTTCGTTACGGTACCAAACCGCACCAAAAGCGTACAATACCGTACGAGTACATCCATACGGTACCAAAACCCACCAAAACGGTACAATACCGTACGAGTACTTCGTTATGGTACCAAACCGCACCAAAAGAGTACAATACCGTACGAGTACTTCCATACAGTACCAAACCCCACCAAAACGGTGCAATACCGTACGAGTTCATCGATACGGTACCAAACCACACAAAACGGTGCAATACCGTACGAGTACATCCATACGGTTCCAAACCACACCAAAACGGTGCAATACTGTACGAGTACTTCGTTACGGTACCAAACCCCACCAAACCGGTGCAATACCGTACGAGTACATCCATACGGTACCAAACCACACAAGAACGGTACAATACCGTATGAGTACTTAGTTTATGTACCAAACCGCATCAAAAGAGTACAATACCGTATGAGTACATCCATACGGTACCAAACCACACCAAAACGGTGCAATACCGTACGAGTACATCCATACGGTACCAAACCACACCAAAATGGTGCAATACCGCACGAGTACATCCATACGGTACCAAACCACACCAAAAGGGTACAATACCGTACGAGTACTTCGTTACGGTAACAAACCGCACCAAAAGAGTACGATACCGTACGAGTACATCCATACGGTACCAAACCACACCAAAACGGTTCAATACTGTACGAGTACATCCATACGGTACCAAACCACACCAAAACGGTGCAATACCGTACGAGTACTTCGTCACGGTACCAAACCACACCAAAATGGTGCAATACCGTACGAGTACTTCGTTACGGTACCTAACCACACCAAAAGGGTGCAATACGGAACGAGTACATCCATACAGTGCCAAACCACACCAAAACGGTGCAATACCTTACGAATACATCCATACGGTACCAAACAACACCAAAACGGTGCAATACCTTACGAGTACATCCATACTGTACCAAACCAAACCAAAACAGTGCAATACCGTATGAGTACATCCATACGGTACCAAACCAGACCAAAATGGTGCAATACCGTACGAGTACATCGATACGGCACCAAACCACACCAAAACGGTGCAATACCGTACGAGTTCATCGCTACGGTACCAAACCACACAAAACGGTGCAATACCGTACGAGTACATCCATACGGTACCAAACCGCACCAAAACGGTGCAATACCTTACGAGTACATCCATACGGGACCAAACCCCACCAAAACGGTGCAATACCTTACGAGTACATCCATACAGTACCAAACCACACCAAAACGGTGCAATACCGTACGATTACATCCATACGGCACCAAACCACACCAAAACGGTGCAATATCGTACCAGTACATCCATACGGTACCAAACCACACCAAAACGGTGCAATACCGTACGAGTACATCCATACGGTACCAAACCACACCAAAACGGTTCAATACCGTACGAGTACTTCGTTACGGTACCAAACCACGCCAAAACGGTGCAATACCGTACGAGTACATCCATACGGTACCAAACCACACCAAAACGGTACAATACCGTACGAGTACTTCGTTACGGTACCAAACCGCACCAAAATAGTACAATACCGTACGAGTACATCCATACGGTACCAAACGACACCACACCAAAACGATGCAATACCGTACGAGTACTTCGTTACGGTACCTAACCCCACCAAAACGGTGCAATACGGAATGAGTACAACCATACGGTACCAAACCACACCAAAACGGTGCAATACCTTACGAATACATCCATACGGTACCAAACCTCACCAAAATGGTGCAATACCTTACGAGTACATCCATAGGGTTCCAAACCAAACCAAAACGGTACAATACCGTACGAGTACTTCGTTACGGTAACAAACCGCACCAAAAGCGTACAATACCGTACGAGTACTTCCATACGGTATGAAACCACACCAAAACGGTGCAATACCGTACGAGTACAACCATACGGTACCAAACCACACCAAAACGGAGCAATCCCGTACGAGTACTTCGTTACGGTTCCAAACCGCACCAAAAGCGTACAATACCGTACGAGTACATCCATACGGTACCAAACCCCACCAAAACGGTGCAATACCGTACGAGTACGTCCATACGGTACCAAACCCCACCAAAACGGTACAATACCGTACGAGTACTTCGTTATGGTACCAAACCGCACCAAAAGAGTACAATACCGTACAAGTACTTCCATACGGTACCAAACCCCACCAAAACGGTGCAATACCGTACGAGTACATCCATATGGTACCAAACCACACCAAAATGGTGCAATACTGTACGACTACATCCATACGGTACCAAACCACACAAAAACGGTGCAATACCGTACGAGTACTTCGTTACGGTACCAAACCACACCAAAACGGTGCAATAGCGTACGAGTACTTCGTTACGGTACCTAACCACACGAAAAGGGTGCAATACGGAACGAGTACATCCATACGGTACCAAACCACACCAAAACGGTGCAATACCTTACGAATACATCCATACGGTACCAAACAACACAAAAACGGTGCAATACCTTACGAGTACATCCATACAGTACCAAACCAAACCAAAACAGTGCAATACTGTACGAGTACATCCATACAGTACCAGACCAGACCAAAACGGTGCAATACCGTACGAGTACATCCATACGGTACCAAACCACACCAAAACGGTGCAATACCGCACGAGTACATCCATACGGTACCAAACCACACCAAAAGGGTACAATACCGTACGAGTACTTCGTTACGGTACCAAACTGCACCAAAAGAGTACGATACCGTACGAGTACATCCATACGGTACCAAACCACACCAAAACGGTGCAATACCGTACGAGTACTTCGTTACGGTACCAAACCACACCAAAACGGTGCAATACCGTACGAGTACTTCGTTACGGTACCTAACCACACCAAAAGGGTGCAATACGGAACGAGTACATCCATACGGTACCAAACCACACAAAAATGGTGCAATACCGTACGAGTACATCCATACGGTACCAAACCACACCAAAACGGTGCAATACCGTACGAGTACATCCATACGGTACCAAACCACACAAAAACGGTACAATACCATATGAGTACTTCGTTACGGTACCAAACCGCATCAAAAGAGTACAATACCGTACGAGTACATCCATACGGTACCAAACCACACCAAAACGGTGCAATACCGTACGAGTACATCCATACGGTACCAAACAACACCAAAACGGTGCAATACCTTACGAGTACATCCATACGGTACCAATCAGGCCAAAACAGTGCAATACCGTACGAGTACATCCATACGGTACCAAACCACACCAAAACGGTGCAATACCATACGAGTACATCCATACGGTACCAAATCACACCAAAACGGTACAATACCGTACGAGTACATCCATACGGTACCAAACCACACCAAAACGGTGCAATACCGTACGAGTACGTCCATACGGTACCAAATCACACCAAAACGGTGCAATACCGTACGAGTACATCCACACGGTACCAAACCACACAAAAACGGTACAATACCGTATGAGTACTTCGTTACGGTACCAAACCGCATCAAAAGAGTACAATACCGTACGAGTACATCCATACGGTACCAAACCACACCAAAACGGGGTAATACCGTACGAGTACATCCATACGGTACCAAACTGTAGGTGGATAAATTCAAGTAGTGCTTTAAACAGCACTGGAATGCAACGGCTTCACGTGCCTCTTGAACGTAACCCTAATTTGTCAATGAAACCCCTGTCCTGCAAAACAGACAGGGAGTGAGTGCACCTTTGCCTCTCATGGCAAAGGCCCTCCGATGCCTTTGTTAGTATCACGTACTAGCATTCAAACCCTAATTATCAATAGGAAAGCAAATAGAATGCAGTGTATTGCGTACCTCTCACCTCTAGGTTTACCTCATATTTATAGATTTATGGATGCTTGCTGTCCAAGCATCCATGTTACCATAGGATTCCTAACTCGTATAGGAAACCCAGGATATCAAGGAGTCTCGTTTCCTTTATCAGTTTATGGAAAAGAGTCCTTTTAGGATTCTTTTCCTTTAAGAGCCGAACATCCCATATTCGTTGGGTATCTTTCTCAGATCCTATATTCTGGGGATCTTTATCCCTTTATGGGACATGACTACTCTGGAACCTCCCAGAATGTTCCCTCAAATAGTACTTCTCTCTCTGTTCGGCCATCTCATGGCCGAACAGATGGCCTGGACCAATTACCTCACGTGTTACTGGTCCTAAGGAAACAATTTGAACCATATCCTTTGTAAGGAACTCTCCTCCTGTTCGGCTCTCTCTTGCCGAACAAGTTTCTATGAACAGTGGCATCTCATGTCATTTTCCTTGTATATGGTCCTAATAACGTCTCATGTTATTGCACCGAGAATCGTACAACCTCTCTGGACCATTGACTTCTCATATCACTGGTCCACAGTGCGTTGACCCTTTGTTGACCGTGCTCGGGCTCATTTTGCACCTGTTCGGGAATACCTCCCTACACAAACCACACCAACACGGTGCAATACCGTACGAGTACATCAATACGGTACCAAACCACACCAAAACGGTGCAATACCGTACGAGTTCATCGATACGGTACCAAACCACACCAAAGCAGTGCAATACCGTACGAGTACATCAATACGGTACCAAACCACACCAAAACAGTGCAATACCTTATGAGGACATCCATACGGTACCAAACCACACCAAAACGGTGCAATACCTTACGAGCACATCCATACGGTACCAATCCACACCAAAACGGTGCAATACCTTATGAGTACATCCATACGGTACCAAACCACACCAAAACGGTGCAATACCGTACGAGTACATCCATATGGTACCAAACCACACCAAAACGGTACAATACCGTACGAGTACTTTGTTACGGTACCAAACCGCACCAAAAGAGTACAATACCGTACGAGTACATCCATACGGTACCAAACCGTACCAAAACGGTGCAATACCGTACGAGTACATCGTTACGGTACCTAACCACACCAAAACGGTGCAATACCGTACGAGTACATCCATACGGTACCAAACCACACCAAAACGGTGCAATACCTTACGAATACATCCATACGATACCAAACAACACCAAAACAGTGCAATACCTTATGAGTACATCCATACGGTACAAAACCAGACCAAAACAGTGCAATACCGTACGAGTACTTCGTTACGGTACCAAACCACACCAAAACGGTGCAATACCGTGCGAGTACATCCATACGGTACCAAACCACACCAAAACGGTGCAATACCGTACGAGTACATCCATACGGTACTAAACCAAACCAAAACGGTACAATACCGTACGAGTACTTCGTTACGGTACCAAACCGCACCAAAAGAGTACAATACCGTACGAGTACATCCATACGGTACCAAACCACACCAAAATGGTACAATACCGTACGAGTACATAAATACGGAACCAAACCACACCAAAACGGTGCAATACCGTACGAGTACATCCATACGGAACCAAACCACACCAAAACCAAAACGGTGCAATACCGTATGAGTACATCCATACGGTACCAAACCACACCAAAACCAAAACGGTGCAATACCGTACGAGTACATCCATACGGTACCAAACCACACGAAAACGGTTCAATACCGTACGAGTACTTCGTTACGGTACCAAACCACACCAAAACGGTGCAATACCGTACGAGTACATCCATACGGTACCAAACCACACCAAAATGGTGCAATACCGCACGACAACGGTTCAATACCGCACGAGTACTTCGTTACGGTACCAAACCACACCAAAACGGTGCAATACCGTACGAGTACATCCATACGGTACCAAACCACACCAAAATGGTGCAATACCGCACGACAACGGTTCAATACCGTATGAGTACTTCGTTACGGTACCAAACCACACCAAAACGGTGCAATACCGTACGAGTACATCCATACGGTACATAACCACACCAAAATGGTGCAATACCGTACGAGTACATCCATACGGTACCAAACCACACCAAAACGGAACAATACCGTACGAGTACTTCGTTACGGTACCAAACCGCACCAAAAGAGTACAATACCGTACGAGTACATCCATAAGGTACCAAACCACACCAAAATGGTACAATACCGTACGAGTACATCCATACGGAACCAAACCACACCAAAAGGGTGCAATACCGTACGAGTACATCCATACGTTACCAAACCACACCAAAAGGGTGCAATACCGTACGAGTACATCCATACGGTACTAAACCACACCAAAACAGTGCAATACCGTACGAGTACATCCATACGGTACCAAACCACACCAAAATGGTGCAATACCGTACGAGTACTTCGTTACGGTACCAAACCGCACCAAAAGAGTGCAATACCGTACGAGTACATCCATACGGTTCCAAACCCCACCAAAACGGTGCAATACCGTACGAGTACATCCATACGGTACCGAACCACACCAAAACGGTGCAATACCGTACGAGTACATCCATACGGTACCAAACCACACCAAAACGGTGCAATACCGTACTAGTACATCCATACGGTACCAAACCACACCAAAACGGTTCAATACCATACGAGTTCTTCGATACGGTACCAAACCACACCAAAACGGTGCAATACCGTACTAGTACTTCGTTACGGTACGAAACCACACCAAAACGGTGCAATACAGTACGAGTACATCCATACGGTACCAAACCACACCAAAACGGTGCAATACCTTACGAATACATCCATACGATACCAAACAACACCAAAACAGTGCAATACCTTATGAGTACATCCATACGGTACAAAACCAGACCAAAACAGTGCAATACCGTACGAGTACTTCGTTACGGTACCAAACCACACCAAAACGGTGCAATACCGTGCGAGTACATCCATACGGTACCAAACCACACCAAAACGGTGCAATACCGTACGAGTACATCCATACGGTACTAAACCAAACCAAAACGGTACAATACCGTACGAGTACTTCGTTACGGTACCAAACCGCACCAAAAGAGTACAATACCGTACGAGTACATCCATACGGTACCAAACCACACCAAAATGGTACAATACCGTACGAGTACATAAATACGGAACCAAACCACACCAAAACGGTGCAATACCGTACGAGTACATCCATACGGTACCAAACCACACCAAAACCAAAACGGTGCAATACCGTATGAGTACATCCATACGGTACCAAACCACACCAAAACCAAAACGGTGCAATACCGTACGAGTACATCCATACGGTACCAAACCACACGAAAACGGTTCAATACCGTACGAGTACTTCGTTACGGTACCAAACCACACCAAAACGGTGCAATACCGTACGAGTACATCCATACGGTACCAAACCACACCAAAATGGTGCAATACCGCACGACAACGGTTCAATACCGCACGAGTACTTCGTTACGGTACCAAACCACACCAAAACGGTGCAATACCGTACGAGTACATCCATACGGTACCAAACCACACCAAAATGGTGCAATACCGCACGACAACGGTTCAATACCGTATGAGTACTTCGTTACGGTACCAAACCACACCAAAACGGTGCAATACCGTACGAGTACATCCATACGGTACATAACCACACCAAAATGGTGCAATACCGTACGAGTACATCCATACGGTACCAAACCACACCAAAACGGAACAATACCGTACGAGTACTTCGTTACGGTACCAAACCGCACCAAAAGAGTACAATACCGTACGAGTACATCCATAAGGTACCAAACCACACCAAAATGGTACAATACCGTACGAGTACATCCATACGGAACCAAACCACACCAAAAGGGTGCAATACCGTACGAGTACATCCATACGTTACCAAACCACACCAAAAGGGTGCAATACCGTACGAGTACATCCATACGGTACTAAACCACACCAAAACAGTGCAATACCGTACGAGTACATCCATACGGTACCAAACCACACCAAAATGGTGCAATACCGTACGAGTACTTCGTTACGGTACCAAACCGCACCAAAAGAGTGCAATACCGTACGAGTACATCCATACGGTTTCAAACCCCACCAAAACGGTGCAATACCGTACGAGTACATCCATACGGTACCGAACCACACCAAAACGGTGCAATACCGTACGAGTACATCCATACGGTACCAAACCACACCAAAACGGTGCAATACCGTACTAGTACATCCATACGGTACCAAACCACACCAAAACGGTTCAATACCATACGAGTTCTTCGATACGGTACCAAACCACACCAAAACGGTGCAATACCGTACTAGTACTTCGTTACGGTACGAAACCACACCAAAACGGTGCAATACAGTACGAGTACATCCATACGGTACCAAACCACACCAAAACGGTGCAATACCGTACGAGTACATCCATACGGTACCAAACCACACTAAAACGGTACAATACCGTACGAGTACATCCGTACGGTACCAAACGACACCAAAACGGTGCAATACCGTACGAGTACATCCATACGGTACCAAACCACACCAAAACGGTGCAATACCGTACGAGTAAATCCATACGGTACCAAACCACACCAAAACGGTACAATACTGTACGAGTACATCCATACGGAACCAAACCCCACCAAAACGGTGCAATACCGTACGAGTACATCCATACGTTACCAAACCACACCAAAACGGTGCAATACCGTACGAGTACATCCATACGGTACCAAACCACACCAAAACGGTGCAATACCGTACGAGTACATCCATACGGTACCAAACCACACCAAAACGGTACAATACCGTACGAGTACTTCGTTACGGTACCAAACCGCACCAAAAGAGAACAATACCGTACGAGTACATCCATACGGTACCAAACCACACCAAAATGGTGCAATACCATACGAGTACATCCATACAGTACCAAACCACACCAAAACGGTGCAATACTGTACGAGTACATCCATACGGTAACAAACCACACCAAAACGGTTCAATACCGTATGAGTACTTCCATACGGTACCGAACCCCACCAAAACGGTGGAATACCGTACGAGTACATCCATACGGTACCAAACCACACCAAAACGGTGCAATACCGTACGAGTACATCCATACGGTACCAAACCACACCAAAACGGTCCATTACCGTACGAGTACATCCATACGGTACCAAACCAAACAAAAACGGTGCAAAACCGTACGAGTATATCCATACGGTACCAAACCACACCAAAACGGTGCACTACCGTACGAGTACATCCATACGGTACCAAACGACACCAAAACGGTACAATACCGTACGAGTACTTCGTTATGGTACCAAACCGCACCAAAAGAGTACAATACCGTACGAGTACTTCCATACGGTACTAAACCACACCAAAACGGTGCAATACCGTACGAGTACATCGATACGGGACCAAACCACACCAAAACGGTGCAATACCGTACGAGTACATCCATACGGCACCAAACGACACCAAAACGGTGCAATACCGTACGAGTACATCCATACGGTACCAAACCTCACCAAAACGGTGCAATACCGTACGAGTACATCCATACGGTACCAAACCACACCAAAACGGTCCAATACCGTACGAGTACTTCGTTACGGTACCAAACCACACCAAAACGGTGCAATACCGTATGTGTAATTCGTTACGGTACCAAACCACACCAAAACGGTGTAATACCGTACGAGTACATCCATACGGTACCAAACCACACCAAAACGGTGCAATACCGTACTAGTACATCCATACGGTACCAAACCACACCAAAACGGTACAATACCGTACGGGTACTTTGTTACGGTACCAAACCGCACCAAAAGAGTACAATACCGTACGAGTACTTCCATACGGTACTAAACCACACCAAAACGGTTCAATACCGTACGAGTACATCGATACGGGACCAAACCACACCAAAACGGTGCAATACCGTACGAGTACATCCATACGGTACCAAACCACACCAAAACGGTGCAATACCGTACGAGTACTTTGTTACGGTACCTAACCACACCAAAACGGTGCAATACCGTACGAGTACATCCATACAGTACCAAACCACACCAAAACGGTGCAATACCGTACGAGTACATCCATACGGTGCCAAACCACACCAAAACGGTCCAATACCGTACGAGTACTTCGTTACCGTACCTAACCGCCCGAAAAGAGTACAATACCGTACGACTACTTCCGTACGGTGCCAAACCACACCAAAACGGTGCAATACCGTACGAGCACATCCATACGGTACCAAACCACACCAAAACGGTCCATTACCGTACGAGTACATCCATACGGTACCAAACCAAACCAAAACGGTGCAAAACCGTACGAGTACATCCATACAGTACCAAACCACACCAAAACAGTGCAATACCGTACGAGTACATCCATACGGTACCAAACCACACCAAAACGGTACAATACCGTACGAGTACTTCGTTATGGTACCAAACCGCACCAAAAGAGTACAATACCGTACGAGTACTTCCATACGGTACCAAACCCCCCGAAAACGGTGGAATACCGTACGAGTACATCCATACGGTACCAAACCCAACCAAAACGGTGCAATACCGTACGAGTACATCCATACGGTACCAAACCAAACCAAAACGGTGCAATACCGTACGAGTACATCCATACGGTGCCAAACCACACCAAAATGGTACAATACCGTATGAGTACTTCGTTACGGTACAAAACCACAGCAAAACGGTGCAATACTGTACGAGTACTTCGTTACGGTACCAAACCACACCAAAACAGTGCAATACCGTACGAGTACATCCAAACGGTACCAAACCACACCAAAACGGTGCAATACCGTATGAGTACATCGATACGGTACCAAACCACACCAAAACGGTGCAATACCGTACGAGTACATTCATACGGTACCAAACCACACCAAAACGGTGCAATACCTTACAAGTACATCCATACGGTACCAAACCACACCAAAACGGGGCAATACCTTACGAGTACATCCATACGGTACCAATCCACACCAAAACGGTGCAATACCGTACGAGTACATCCATTCGTTTCCAAACCACACCAAAACATTGCAATACCGTACGAGTACATCCATACGGTACCAAACCACACCAAAACGGTGCAATACCTTACGAGTACATCCATACAGTACCAAACCACACCAAAACGGTGCAATACCGTACGAGTACATCCATACGGTACCAAACCACACCAAAACGGTTCAATCCCGTACGAGTACTTCGTTACGGTACCAAACCACACCAAAACGGTGCAATACTGTACGAGTACTTCGTTACGGTACCAAACCACACCAAAACAGTGCAATACCGTACGAGTACATCCAAACGGTACCAAACCACACCAAAACGGTGCAATACCGTACGAGTACATCGATACGGTACCAAACCACACCAAAACGGTGCAATACCGTACGAGTACATTCATACGGTACCAAACCACACCAAAACGGTGCAATACCTTACGAGTACATCCATACGGTACCAAACCACACCAAAACGGGGCAATACCTTACGAGTACATCCATACGGTACCAATCCACACCAAAACGGTGCAATACCGAACGAGTACATCCATACGGTACCAAACCACACCAAAACGATGCAATTCCGTACGAGTACATCCATACGGTACCAAACCACACCAAAACCAAAATGGTGCAATACCGTACGAGTACATCCATACGGTACCAAACCACACTAAAACGGTGCAATACCGTACGAGTACTTTGTTACGGTACCTAACCACACCAAAACGGTGCAATACCGTACGAGTACTTCGTTACGGTACCAAACCACACCAAAACGGTTCAATACCGTACGAGTACATCCATACGGTGCCAAACCACACCAAAACGGTCCAATACCGTACGAGTACTTCGTTACCGTACCTAACCGCCCGAAAAGAGTACAATACCGTACGACTACTTCCGTACGGTGCCAAACCACACCAAAACTGTGCAATACCGTACGAGCACATCCATACGGTACCAAACCACACCAAAACGGTCCATTACCGTACGAGTACATCCATACGGTACCAAACCAAACCAAAACGGTGCAAAACCGTACGAGTACATCCATACGGTACCAAACCACACCAAAACGGTGCAATACCGTACGAGTACATCCATACGGTACCAAACCACACCAAAACGGTACAATACCGTACGAGTACTTCGTTATGGTACCAAACCGCACCAAAAGAGTACAATACCGTACGAGTACTTCCATACGGTACCGAACCCCCCGAAAACGGTGGAATACCGTACGAGTACATCCATACGGTACCAAACCCAACCAAAACGGTGCAATACCGTACGAGTACATCCATACGGTACCAAACCAAACCAAAACGGTGCAATACCGTACGAGTACATCCATACGGTGCCAAACCACACCAAAATGGTACAATACCGTATGAGTACTTCGTTACGGTACCAAACCACAGCAAAACGGTGCAATACTGTACGAGTACTTCGTTACGGTACCAAACAACACCAAAACAGTGCAATACCGTACGAGTACATCCAAACGGTACCAAACCACACCAAAACGGTGCAATACCGTACGAGTACATCGATACGGTACCAAACCACACCAAAACGGTGCAATACCTTACGAGTACATCCATACGGTACCAAACCACACATAAACGGTGCAATACCGTACGAGTACATCCATACGGTACCAATCCACACCAAAACTGTGCAATACCGTACGAGTACATCCATACGGTACCAAACCACACCAAAACGGTGCAATACCGTACGAGTACTTCGTTACGGTACCAAACCACACCAAAACGGTGCGATACCATACGAGTACTTCGTTACGGTACCAAACCACACCAAAATGGTGCAATACCGTACGAGTACATCCATACGGTACAAAACCACACCAAAACGGTCCAATACCGTACGAGTACATCCATACGGTACCAAACCACACCAAAACGGTGCAAAACCGTACGAGTACATCCATACGGTACCAAACCACACCAAAACGGTACAATACCGTACGAGTACTTCGTTATGGTACCAAACCGCACCAAAAGAGTACAATACCTTACGTGTACTTCCATACGGTACTAAACCACACCAAAACGGTGCAATACCGTACGAGTACATCGATACGGGACCAAACCACACCAAAACGGTGCAATACCGTACGAGTACATCCATACGGTACCAAACCACACCAAAACGGTGCAATACCGTACGAGTACATCCATACGGTACCAAACCACACCAAAACGGTGCAATACCGTACGAGTACTTCATTACGGTACCAAACCACACCAAAACGATGCTGTACCGTATGAGTAATTCGTTACGGTACCAAACCACACCAAAACGGTGTAATACCGTACGAGTACATCCATACGGTACCAAACCACACCAAAATGGTGCAATACCGTACGAGTACATCCATACGGTACCAAACCACACCAAAACGGTGCAATACCGTACGAGTACTTCGTTACGGTACCAAACCACACCAAAACGGTGCAATACCGTACGAGTACTTCGTTACGGTACCAAACCACACCAAAACGGTGCGATACCGTACGAGTACTTCGTTACGGTACCAAACCACACCAAAATGGTGCCATACCGTACGAGTACATCCATACGGTACAAAACCACACCAAAACGGTCCAATACCGTACGAGTACATCCATACGGTACCAAACCACACCAAAACGGTGCAAAACCGTACGAGTACATCCATACGGTACCAAACCACACCAAAACGGTGCAAAACCGTACGAGTACATCCATACTGTACCAAACCACACCAAAACGGTGCAATACCTTACGAGTACATCCATACGGTACCATTCCACACCAAAACGGTGCAATACCGTACGAGTACATCCATACGGTACCAAACAACACCAAAACGGTGCAATACCTTACGAGTACATCCATACGGTACCAATCCACACCAAAACGGTGCAATACCGTACGAGTACATCCATACGGTACCAAACCACACCAAAACGGTGCAATACCGTACGAGTACTTCGTTACGGTACCAAACCACACCAAAACGGTGCAATACCGTACGAGTACTTCGTTACGGTTCCAAACAACACCAAAACGGTGCAATACCGTACGAGTACATCCATACGGTACCAAACCACACCAAAACGGTGCAATACCGTACGAGTACATCCATTCGGTACCAAACCACACCAAAACGGTGCAATACCGTACGAGTACTTCGTTACGATACCAAACCGCATGAAAAGAGTACAATACCGTACGAGTACATCCATACGGTACCAAACCACACCAAAACAGTGCAATACCGTACGAGTACATCCATACGTTACCAAACCACACCAAAACGGTGCAATACCGTACGAATACATCCATACGGTACCAAACCACACCAAAACGGTGCAATACCGTACGAGTACTTCGATACGTTATCAAACCACACCAAAACGGTGCAATACCGTACGAAAACGGTGCAATACCGTACGAGTACATCCATACGGTACCAAACCACACCAAAACGGTGCAATACCGTACAAGTACTTCGTTACGGTACCAAACCACACCAAAACGGTGCAATACCGTACGAGTATTTCGTTACGGTACCAAGCCACACCAAAACGGTGCAATACCTTACGAGTACATCAATACGGTACCATTCCACACCAAAACGGTGCAATACCTTACGAGTACATCCATACGGTACCAATCCACACCAAAACGGTGCAATACCGTACGAGTACATCCATACGGTACCAAACCACACCAAAACGGTGCAATACCGTACGAGTACTTCGTTACGGTACCAAACCACACCAAAACGGTGCAATACTGTACGAGTACTTCGTTACGGTACCAAACCACACCAAAACGGTGCGATACCGTACGAGTACTTCGTTACGGTACCAAACCACACCAAAATGGTGCCATACCGTACGAGTACATCCATACGGTACAAAACCACACCAAAACGGTCCAATACCGTACGAGTACATCCATACGGTACCAAACCACACCAAAACGGTGCAAAACCGTACGAGTACATCCATACGGTACCAAACCACACCAAAACGGTGCAATACCTTACGAGTACATCCATACGGTACCATTCCACACCAAAACGGTGCAATACCTTACGAGTACATCCATACGGTACCAAACCACACCAAAACGGTGCAATACCGTACGAGTACTTCGTTACGGTACCAAACCACACCAAAACGGTGCAATACCGTACGAGTACTTCGTTACGGTTCCAAACAACACCAAAACGGTGCAATACCGTACGAGTACATCCATACGGTACCAAACCACACCAAAACGGTGCAATACCGTACGAGTACATCCATTCGGTACCAAACCACTCCAAAACGGTACAATACCGTACGAGTACTTCGTTACGATACCAAACCGCATGAAAAGAGTACAATACCGTACGAGTACATCCATACGGTACCAAACCACACCAAAACAGTGCAATACCGTACGAGTACATCCATACGTTACCAAACCACACCAAAACGGTGCAATACCGTACGAATACATCCATACGGTACATAACCACACCAAAACGGAGCAATACCGTACGAGTACTTCGTTACGTTATCAAACCACACCAAAACGGTGCAATACCGTACGAAAACGGTGCAATACCGTACGAGTACATCCATACGGTACCAAACCACACCAAAACGGTGCAATACCGTACAAGTACTTCGTTACGGTACCAAACCACACCAAAACGGTGCAATACCGTACGAGTATTTCGTTACGGTACCAAGCCACACCAAAACGGTGCAATACCTTACGAGTACATCCATACGGTACCATTCCACACCAAAACGGTGCAATACCTTACGAGTACATCCATACGGTACCAATCCACACCAAAACGGTGCAATACCGTACGAGTACATCCATACGGTACCAAACCACACCAAAACGGTGCAATACCGTACGAGTACTTCGTTACGGTACCAAACCACACCAAAACGGTGCAATACCGTACGAGTACTTCGTTACGGTACCAAACCACATCAAAACGGTGCGATACCGTACGAGTACTTCGTTACGGTACCAAACCACACCAAAATGGTGCCATACCGTACGAGTACATCCATACGGTACAAAACCACACCAAAACGGTCCAATACCGTACGAGTACATCCATACGGTACCAAACCACACCAAAACGGTGCAAAACCGTACGAGTACATCCATACGGTACCAAACCACACCAAAACGGTGCAAAACCGTACGAGTACATCCATACGGTACCAAACCACACCAAAACGGTGCAATACCTTACGAGTACATCCATACGGTACCATTCCACACCAAAACGGTGCAATACCGTACGAGTACATCCATACGGTACCAAACCACACAAAAACGGTGCAATACCTTACGAGTACATCCATACGGTACCAATCCACACCAAAACGGTGCAATACCGTACGAGTACATCCATACGGTACCAAACCACACCAAAACGGTGCAATACCGTACGAGTACTTCGTTACGGTACCAAACCACACCAAAACGGTGCAATACCGTACGAGTACTTCGTTACGGTTCCAAACAACACCAAAACGGTGCAATACCGTACGAGTACATCCATACGGTACCAAACCACACCAAAACGGTGCAATACCGTACGAGTACATCCATTCGGTACCAAACCACTCCAAAACGGTACAATACCGTACGAGTACTTCGTTACGATACCAAACCGCATGAAAAGAGTACAATACCGTACGAGTACATCCATACGGTACCAAACCACACCAAAACAGTGCAATACCGTACGAGTACATCCATACGTTACCAAACCACACCAAAACGGTGCAATACCGTACGAATACATCCATACGGTACCAAACCACACCAAAACGGTGCAATACCGTACGAGTACTTCGTTACGTTATCAAACCACACCAAAACGGTGCAATACCGTACGAAAACGGTGCAATACCGTACGAGTAAATCCATACGGTACCAAACCACACCAAATTGGTGCAATACCGTACAAGTACTTCGTTACGGTACCAAACCACACCAAAACGGTGCAATACCGTACTAGTATTTCGTTACGGTACCAAGCCACACCAAAACGGTGCAATACCGTACGAGTACTTCCTTATGGTACCAAACCACACCAAAACGGTGCAATACCTTACGAGTACATCCATACGGTACCATTCCACACCAAAATGGTGCAATACCTTACGAGTACATCCATACGGTACCAATCCACACCAAAACTGTTCAATACCGTACGAGTACATCCATACGGTACCAAACCACACCAAAACGGTGCAATACCGTACGAGTACTTCATTACGGTACCAAACCACACCAAAACGGTGCAATACCGTACGAGTACTTCGTTACGGTACCAAACCACACCAAAACGGTGCGATACCATACGAGTACTTCGTTACGGTACCAAACCACACCAAAATGGTGCAATACCGTACGAGTACATCCATACGGTACAAAACCACACCAAAACGGTCCAATACCGTACGAGTACATCCATACGGTACCAAACCATACCAAAACGGTGCAAAACCGTACGAGTACATCCATACGGTACCAAACCACACCAAAACGGTGCAAAACCGTACGAGTACATCCATACGGTACCAAACCACACCAAAACGGTGCAATACCTTACGAGTACATCCATACGGTACCATTCCACACCAAAACGGTGCAATACCGTACGAGTACATCCATACGGTACCAAACCACACCAAAACGGTTCAATACCTTACGAGTACATCCATACGGTACCAATCCACACCAAAACGGTGCAATACCGTACGAGTAGATCCATACGGTACCAAACCACACCAAAACGGTGCAATACCGTACGAGTACTTCGTTACGGTACCAAACCACACCAAAACGGTGCAATACCGTACGAGTACTTCGTTACGGTTCCAAACAACACCAAAACGGTGCAATACCGTACGAGTACATCCATACGGTACCAAACCACACCAAAACGGTGCAATACCGTACGAGTACATCCATTCGGTACCAAACCACTCCAAAACGGTACAATACCGTACGAGTACTTCGTTACGATACCAAACCGCATGAAAAGAGTACAATACCGTACGAGTACATCCATACGGTACCAAACCACACCAAAACAGTGCAATACCGTACGAGTACATCCATACGTTACCAAACCACACCAAAACGGTGCAATACCGTACGAATACATCCATACGGTACCAAACCACACCAAAACGGTGCAATACCATACGAGTACTTCGTTACGTTATCAAACCACACCAAAACGGTGCAATACCGTACGAAAACGGTGCAATACCGTACGAGTACATCCATACGGTACCAAACCACACCAAAACGGTGCAATACCGTACAAGTACTTCGTTACGGTACCAAACCACACCAAAACGGTGCAATACCGTACGAGTATTTCGTTACGGTACCAAGCCACACCAAAACGGTGCAATACCGTACGAGTACTTCGTTACGGTACCAAACCACACCAAAACGGTGCAATACCTTACGAGTACATCCATACGGTACCATTCCACACCAAAACGGTGCAATACCTTACGAGTACATGCATACGGTACCAATCCACACCAAAACGGTGCAATACCGTACGAGTACATCCATACGGTACCAAACCACACCAAAACGGTGCAATACCGTACGAGTACTTCGTTACGGTACCAAACCACACCAAAACGGTGCAATACCGTACGAGTACTTCGTTACGGTACCAAACCACACCAAAACGGTGCAATACCGTACGAGTACTTCGTTACGGTACCAAACCACACCAAAACGGTGCGATACCGTACGAGTACTTCGTTACGGTACAAAACCACACCAAAACGGTCCAATACCGTACGAGTACATCCATACGGTACCAAACCACACCAAAACGGTGCAAAACCGTACGAGTACGTCCATACGGTACCAAACCACACCAAAACGGTGCAAAACCGTACGAGTACATCCATACGGTACCAAACCACACCAAAACGGTGCAATACCTTACGAGTACATCCATACGGTACCATTCCACACCAAAACGGTGCAATACCGTACGAGTACATCCATACGGTACCAAACCACACCAAAACGGTGCAATACCTTACGAGTACATCCATACAGTACCAATCCACACCAAAACGGTGCAATACCGTACGAGTACATCCATACGGTACCAAACCACACCAAAACGGTGCAATACCGTACGAGTACTTCGTTACGGTACCAAACCACACCAAAACGGTGCAATACCGTACGAGTACTTCGTTACGGTTCCAAACAACACCAAAACGGTGCAATACCGTACGAGTACATCCATACGGTACCAAACCACACCAAAACGGTGCAATACCGTACGAGTACATCCATTCGGTACCAAACCACTCCAAAACGGTACAATACCGTACGAGTACTTCGTTACGATACCAAACCGCATGAAAAGAGTACAATACCGTACGAGTACATCCATACGGTACCAAACCACACCAAAACAGTGCAATACCGTACGAGTACATCCATACGATTCCAAACCACACCAAAACGGTGCAATACCGTACGAATACATCCATACGGTACCAAACCACACCAAAACGGTGCAATACCGTACGAGTACTTCGTTACGTTATCAAACCACACCAAAACGGTGCAATACCGTACGAAAACGGTGCAATACCGTACGAGTACATCCATACGGCACCAAACCACACCAAAACGGTGCAATACCGTACAAGTACTTCGTTACGGTACCAAACCACACCAAAACGGTGCAATACCATACGAGTATTTCGTTACGGTACCAAGCCACACCAAAACGGTGCAATACCGTACGAGTACATCCATACGGTACCAAACCACACCAAAACGGTGCAATACCGTACGAGTACATCCATTCGGTACCAAACCACTCCAAAACGGTACAATACCGTACGAGTACTTCGTTACGATACCAAACCGCATGAAAAGAGTACAATACCGTACGAGTACATCCATACGGTACCAAACCACACCAAAACAGTGCAATACCGTACGAGTACATCCATACGTTACCAAACCACACCAAAACGGTGCAATACCGTACGAATACATCCATACGGTACCAAACCACACCAAAACGGTGCAATACCGTACGAGTACTTCGTTACGTTATCAAACCACACCAAAACGGTGCAATACCGTACGAAAACGGTGCAATACCGTACGAGTACATCCATACGGTACCAAACCACACCAAAACGGTGCAATACCGTACAAGTACTTCGTTACGGTACCAAACCACACCAAAACGGTGCAATACCGTACGAGTATTTCGTTACGGTACCAAGCCACACCAAAACGGTGCAATACCGTACGAGTACTTCGTTACGGTACCAAACCACACCAAAACGGTGCAATACCTTACGAGTACATCCATACGGTACCATTCCACACCAAAACGGTGCAATACCTTACGAGTACATCCATACGGTACCAATCCACACCAAAACGGTGCAATACCGTACGAGTACATCCATACGGTACCAAACCACACCAAAACGGTGCAATACCGTACGAGTACTTCGTTACGGTACCAAACCACACCAAAACGGTGCAATACCGTACGAGTACTTCGTTACGGTACCAAACCACACCAAAACGGTGCGATACCGTACGAGTACTTCGTTACGGTACCAAACCACACCAAAATGGTGCAATACCGTAAGAGTACATCCATACGGTACAAAACCACACCAAAACGGTCCAATACCGTACGAGTACATCCATACGGTACCAAACCACACAAAAACGGTGCAAAACCGTACGAGTACATCCATACGGTACCAAACCACACCAAAACGGTGCAAAACCGTACGAGTACATCCATACGGTACCAAACCACACCAAAACGGTGCAATACCTTACGAGTACATCCATACGGTACCAATCCACACCAAAACGGTGCAATACCTTACGAGTACATCCATACGGTACCAAACCACACCAAAACGGTGCAATACCGTACGAGTACTTCGTTACGGTTCCAAACAACACCAAAACGGTGCAATACCGTACGAGTACTTCGTTACGGTACCAAACCACACCAAAACGGTGCAATACCGTACGAGTACTTCGTTACGGTTCCAAACAACACCAAAACGGTGCAATACCGTACGAGTACATCCATACGGTACCAAACCACACCAAAACGGTGCAATACCGTACAAGTACTTCGTTACGGTACCAAACCACACCAAAACGGTGCAATACCGTACTAGTATTTCGTTACGGTACCAAGCCACACCAAAACGGTGCAATACCGTACGAGTACTTCGTTACGGTACCAAACCACACCAAAACGGTGCAATACCTTACGAGTACATCCATACGGTACCATTCCACACCAAAACGGTGCAATACCTTACGAGTACATCCATACGGTACCAATCCACACCAAAACTGTGCAATACCGTACGAGTACATCCATACGGTACCAAACCACACCAAAACGGTGCAATACCGTACGAGTACTTCGTTACGGTACCAAACCACACCAAAACGGTGCAATACCGTACGAGTACTTCGTTACGGTACCAAACCACACCAAAACGATGCGATACCATACGAGTACTTCGTTACGGTACCAAACCACACCAAAATGGTGCAATACCGTACGAGTACTTCGTTACGGTACCAAACCACACCAAAACGGTGCAATACCGTACGAGTACTTCGTTACGGTACCAAACCACACCAAAACGGTGCAATACCGTACGAGTACTTCGTTTCGGTTCCAAACAACACCAAAACGGTGCAATACCGTACGAGTACATCCATACGGTACCAAACCACACCAAAACGGTGCAATACCGTACGAGTACATCCATACGGTACCAAACCACACCAAAACGGTGCAATACCGTACGAGTACTTCGTTACGGTACCAAACCACACCAAAACGGTGCGATACCATACGAGTACTTCGTTACGGTACCAAACCACACCAAAAGGGTGCAATACCGTACGAGTACTTCGTTACGGTACCAAACCACACCAAAACGGTGCAATACCGTACGAGTACTTCGTTACGGTACCAAACCACACCAAAACGGTGCGATACCATACGAGTACTTCGTTACGGTACCAAACCACACCAAAACGGTGCAATACCGTACGAGTACTTCGTTACGGTACCAAACCACACCAAAACGGTGCGATACCATACGAGTACTTCGTTACGGTACCAAACCACACCAAAATGGTGCCATACCGTACGAGTACATCCATACGGTACAAAACCACACCAAAACGGTCCAATACCGTACGAGTACATCCATACGGTACCAAACCACACCAAAACGGTGCAAAACCGTACGAGTACATCCATACGGTACCAAACCACACCAAAACGGTGCAAAACCGTACGAGTACATCCATACGGTACCAAACCACACCAAAACGGTGCAATACCGTACGAGTACATCCATACGGTACCAATCCACACCAAAACGGTGCAATACCGTACGAGTACATCCATACGGTACCAAACCACACCAAAACGGTGCAATACCGTACGAGTACTTCGTTACGGTACCAAACCACACCAAAACGGTGCAATACCGTACGAGTACTTCGTTACGGTACCAAACCACACCAAAACGGTGCGATACCGTACGAGTACTTCGTTACGGTACCAAACCACACCAAAATGGTGCAATACCGTAAGAGTACATCCATACGGTACAAAACCACACCAAAACGGTCCAATACCGTACGAGTACATCCATACGGTACCAAACCACACAAAAACGGTGCAAAACCGTACGAGTACATCCATACGGTACCAAACCACACCAAAACGGTGCAAAACCGTACGAGTACATCCATACGGTACCAAACCACACCAAAACGGTGCAATACCTTACGAGTACATCCATACGGTACCAATCCACACCAAAACGGTGCAATACCTTACGAGTACATCCATACGGTACCAAACCACACCAAAACGGTGCAATACCGTACGAGTACTTCGTTACGGTTCCAAACAACACCAAAACGGTGCAATACCGTACGAGTACTTCGTTACGGTACCAAACCACACCAAAACGGTGCAATACCGTACGAGTACTTCGTTACGGTTCCAAACAACACCAAAACGGTGCAATACCGTACGAGTACATCCATACGGTACCAAACCACACCAAAACGGTGCAATACCGTACAAGTACTTCGTTACGGTACCAAACCACACCAAAACGGTGCAATACCGTACTAGTATTTCGTTACGGTACCAAGCCACACCAAAACGGTGCAATACCGTACGAGTACTTCGTTACGGTACCAAACCACACCAAAACGGTGCAATACCTTACGAGTACATCCATACGGTACCATTCCACACCAAAACGGTGCAATACCTTACGAGTACATCCATACGGTACCAATCCACACCAAAACTGTGCAATACCGTACGAGTACATCCATACGGTACCAAACCACACCAAAACGGTGCAATACCGTACGAGTACTTCGTTACGGTACCAAACCACACCAAAACGGTGCAATACCGTACGAGTACTTCGTTACGGTACCAAACCACACCAAAACGATGCGATACCATACGAGTACTTCGTTACGGTACCAAACCACACCAAAATGGTGCAATACCGTACGAGTACTTCGTTACGGTACCAAACCACACCAAAACGGTGCAATACCGTACGAGTACTTCGTTACGGTACCAAACCACACCAAAACGGTGCAATACCGTACGAGTACTTCGTTTCGGTTCCAAACAACACCAAAACGGTGCAATACCGTACGAGTACATCCATACGGTACCAAACCACACCAAAACGGTGCAATACCGTACGAGTACATCCATACGGTACCAAACCACACCAAAACGGTGCAATACCGTACGAGTACTTCGTTACGGTACCAAACCACACCAAAACGGTGCGATACCATACGAGTACTTCGTTACGGTACCAAACCACACCAAAAGGGTGCAATACCGTACGAGTACTTCGTTACGGTACCAAACCACACCAAAACGGTGCAATACCGTACGAGTACTTCGTTACGGTACCAAACCACACCAAAACGGTGCGATACCATACGAGTACTTCGTTACGGTACCAAACCACACCAAAACGGTGCAATACCGTACGAGTACTTCGTTACGGTACCAAACCACACCAAAACGGTGCGATACCATACGAGTACTTCGTTACGGTACCAAACCACACCAAAATGGTGCCATACCGTACGAGTACATCCATACGGTACAAAACCACACCAAAACGGTCCAATACCGTACGAGTACATCCATACGGTACCAAACCACACCAAAACGGTGCAAAACCGTACGAGTACATCCATACGGTACCAAACCACACCAAAACGGTGCAAAACCGTACGAGTACATCCATACGGTACCAAACCACACCAAAACGGTGCAATACCTTACGAGTACATCCATACGGTACCATTCCACACCAAAACGGTGCAATACCGTACGAGTACATCCATACGGTACCAAACCACACCAAAACGGTGCAATACCATACGAGTACATCCATACGGTACCAAACCACACCAAAACGGTGCAATACTGTACGAGTACTTCGTTACGGTACCAAACCACACCAAAACGGTGCAATACCGTACGAGTACTTCGTTACGGTTCCAAACAACACCAAAACGGTGCAATACCGTACGAGTACATCCATACGGTACCAAACCACACCAAAACGGTGCAATACCGTACGAGTACATCCATTCGGTACCAAACCACACCAAAACGGTACAATACCGTACGAGTACTTCGTTACGATACCAAACCGCATGAAAAGAGTACAATACCGTACGAGTACATCCATACGGTACCAAACCACACCAAAACAGTGCAATACCGTACGAGTACATCCATACGTTACCAAACCACACCAAAACGGTGCAATACCGTACGAATACATCCATACGGTACCAAACCACACCAAAACGGTGCAATACCGTACGAGTACTTCGTTACGTTATCAAACCACACCAAAACGGTGCAATACCGTACGAAAACGGTGCAATACCGTACGAGTACATCCATACGGTACCAAACCACACCAAAACGGTGCAATACCGTACGAGTACTTCGTTACGGTACCAAACCACACCAAAACGGTGCAATACCGTACGAGTACTTCGTTACGGTACCAAACCACACCAAAACGGTGCAATACCGTACGAGTACTTCGTTACGGTTTCAAACAACACCAAAACGGTGCAGTACCGTTCGAGTACATCCGTACGGTACCAAACCACACCAAAACGGTGCAATACCGTACGAGTACATCCATACGGTACCAAACCACACCAAAACGGTACAATACCGTACGAGTACTTCGTTACGATACCAAACCGCATGAAAAGAGTACAATACCGTACGAGTACATCCATACGGTACTAAACCACACCAAAACGGTGCAATACCGTACGAGTACATCCATACGGTACCAAACCACACCAAAACGGTGCAATACCTTACGAGTACATCCATACGGTACCAAACCACACCAAAACGGTGCAATACCGTACGAGTACTTCGTTACGGTACCAAACTACACCAAAACGGTGCAATACCGTACGAGTACTTCGTTACGGTACCAAACAGCACCAAAATGGTGCAATACCGCACGAGTACATCCATATCGTACCAAACCACACCAAAACGGTGCAATACCGTACGAGTACATCCATACGGTACCAAACCACACCAAAACGGTGCAATACCATACGAGTACATCCATACGGTACCAAACCACACCAAAACGGTGCAATACAGTACGAGTACTTCGTTACGGTACCAAACTACACCAAAACGGTGCAATCCCGTACGAGTACTTCGTTACGGTACCAAACCACACCAAAACGGTGCAATACCGTACGAGTACATCCATACGGTACCAAACCACACCAAAACGGTGCAATACCTTACGAGTACATCCATACGGTACCAAACCACACCAAAACGGTGCAATACCGTACGAGTACTTCGTTACGGTACCAAACTACACCAAAACGGTGCAATACCGAACGAGTACTTCGTTACGGTACCAAACAACCCCAAAATGGTGCAATACCGCACGAGTACATCCATATGGTACCAAACCACACCAAAACGGTGCAATACCGTACGAGTACATCCATACGGTACCAAACCACACCAAAACAGTACAATACCGTACGAGTACTTCGTTACGGCACCAAACCGCATCAAAAGAGTACAATAACGTACGAGTACATCCATACGGTACCAAACCACACCAAAACGGTCCAATACCGAACGAGTACATCCATACGAAACCAAACCACAACAAAACGGTGCAAAACCGTACGAGTACATCCATACGGTACAAAACAACACCAAAACGGTGCAATACCTTACGAGTACATCCATACGGTACCAATCCACACCAAAACGGTGCAATACCGTAGGAGTACATCTATACGGTACCAAACCACACCAAAACGGTGCAATACCGTACGAGTACATCCATTCGGTACCAAACCACACCAAAACGGTACAATACCGTACGAGTACTTCGTTACGGCACCAAACCGCACCAAAATAGTACAATACCGTACGAGTACATCCATACGGAACCAAACCACACCAAAATGGTGCAATACCTTACGAGTACATCCATACGGTACCAATCCACACCAAAACGGTGCAATACCGTACGAGTACATCCATACGGTACCAAACCACACCAAAACGGTGCAATACCATACGAGTACGTCCATACGGTACCAAACCACACCAAAACGGTGCAATACCTTACGAGTACATCCATACGGTACCAATTCACACCAAAACGGTGCAATACCGTACGAGTACGTCCATACGGTACCAAACCACACGAAAACGGTGCCATAGCGTACGAGTACTTCGTTACGGTGCCAAACCACACGAAAACGGTGCAATACCGTACGAGTACTTCGTTACGGTACCAAACAACACCAAAACGGTGCAATACCGTACGAGTACATCCATACGGTACCAAACAACACCAAAACGGTGCAATACCGTACGAGTACATCCATACGGTACCAAACAACACCAAAACGGTGCAATACCGTACGAGTACATCCATACGGTACCAAACAACACCAAAACGGTGCAATACCGTACGAGTACATCCATACGGTACCAAACCACACCAAAACGGTACAATACCGTACAAGTACATCGTTACGATACCAAACCGCATCAAAAGAGTACAATACCGTACGAGTACATCCATACGGTACCAAACCACACCAAAACGGTGCAATACCGTTCGAGTACATCCATACGTTTCTAAACCACACAAAAACGGTGCAATACCGTACGAATACATCCATACGGTACCAAACCACACCAAAACGGTGCAATACTGTACGAGTACTTCGTTACGGTATCAAACCACACCAAAACGGTGCAATACCGTACGAGTACTTCGTTATGGTACCAAACCACACCAAAACGGTGCAAAACCGTACGAGTAAAACGGTCCAATACCGTACGAGTACATCCATACGGTACCAAACCATACCAAAACGGTGCAATACCTTACGAGTACATCCATACGGTACCAATCCACACCAAAACGGTGCAATTCCGTAGATGTACATCGATACGGTTCCAAACCACACCAAAACGGTGCAATACCGTACGAGTACATCCATACGGTACCAAACCACACAAAAACGGTACAATACCGTACGAGTACTTCGTTACGGCACCAAATCGCACCAAAATAGTACAATACCGTACGAGTATAACCATACGGTACCAAACCGCACAAACACGGTGGAATACCGTACGAGTACATCCATACGGTACCAAACAAAACCAAAACGGTTGAATACCGTACGAGTACATCCATACGGTACCAAACCACACCAAAGCGGTGCAATACCGTACGAGTACATCCATACGGTACCAAACCACACGAAAACGGTGCAATACCGTACGAGTACTTCGTTACGGTACCAAACCACACCAAAACGGTGAAATACCCTACGAGTACTTCGTTACGGTACCAAACCACACCAAAACGGTGCAATACCGTACGAGTACATCGATACGGTACCAAACCACACCAAAACCGTCCAATACCGTACGAGTACATCCATACGGTACCAAACCACACCAAAACGGTGCAAAACCGTACGAGTACATCCATACGGTACCAAACCACACCAAAACGGTGCAAAACCATACGAGTACATCCATACGGTACCAAACTACTCCAAAACGGTGCAATACCTTACGAGTACATCCATACGGTACCAATCCACACCAAAACGGTGCAATACCGTACGAGTACATCCATACGGTACCAAACCAAACCAAAACGGTGCAATACCGTACGAGTACGTCCATACGGTACCAAACCACACCAAAACGGCGCAATACCTTACGAGTACATCCATACGGTACCAAACCACACCAAAACGGTACAATACGTACGAGTACATCGTTACGATACCAAACCGCATCAAAAGTGTACAATACCAAACGAGTACATCCATACGGTACCAAACCACACCAAAACGGTGCAATACCGTACGAGTACTTCCATACGGTACCAAACCACACCAAAACGGTACAATACCGTACGAGTACTTCGTTACGGCACCAAACCGCACCAAAATAGTACAATACCGTACGAGTACATCCATACGGTACCAAACCACACCAAAACAGTGCAATACTGTACGAGTACATCCATACGGTACCAAACCACACCAAAATGGTGCAATACCTTACGAGTACATCCATACGGTACCAATCCACACCAAAACGGTGCAATACCGTACGAGTACATCAATACGGTACCAAACCAAACCAAAACGGTGCAATACCGTACGACTACGTCCATACGGTACCAAACCACACCAAAACGGTGCAATACCTTACGAGTACATCCATACGGTACCAATCCACACCAAAACGGTGCAATACCATACGAGTACGTCCATAAGGTACCAAACCACACCAAAACGGTGCCATACCGTACGAGTACTTCGTTACGGTGCCAAACCACACGAAAACGATGCAATACCGTACGAGTACTTCGTTACGGTACCAAACAACACCAAAACGGTGCAATACCGTACGAGTACATCCATACGGTACCAAAACACCAAAACGGTACAATACCGTACGAGTACTTCGTTACGGCACCAAACCGCACCAAAATAGTACGATACCGTACGAGTACAACCATACGGTACCACACCACACAAAAACGGTGGAATACCGTACGAGTACATCCATACGGTACCAAACAAAACCAAAACGGTTGAATACCGTACGAGTACATCCATACGGTACCAAACCACACCAAAGCGGTGCAATACCGTACGAGTACATCCATACGGTACCAAACCACACGAAAACGATGCAATACCGTACGAGTACTTCGTTACGGTACCAAACCACACCAAAACTTTGCAATACCGTACGAGTACTTCAGTACGGTACCAAATCACACCAAAACGGTGCAATACCGTACGAGTACATCCATACGGTACCAAACCACACGAAACGGTGCAATACCGTACGAGTACTTTGTTATGGTACCAAACCACACCAAAACGGTGCAATACCGTACGAGTACTTCGTTACGGTACCAAACCACACCAAAACGGTGCAATACCGTACGAGTACTTCGTTACGGTACCAAACCACACCAAAACGGTGCAATACCGTACGAGTACATCCATACAGTACCAAACCACACCAAAACAGTCCAATACCGTACGAGTACATCCATACGGTACCAAACCACACCAAAACGGTGCAAAACCGTACGAATACATCCATACGGTACCAAACCACACCAAAACGGTGCAAAACCGTACGAGTACATCCATACGGTACCAAACCACACAAAAACGGTGCAAAACCGTATGAGTACATCCATACGGTACCAATCCACACCAAAACGGTGCAATACCGTACGAGTACATCCATACGGTACCAAACCACACCAAAACGGTGCGATACCGTACGAGTACATCCATACGGTACCAAACCACACAAAAACGGTACAATACCGTTCGAGTACTTCGTTACGCTACCAAACCGCACCAAAAGAGTACGATACCGTACGAGTACATCCATACGGTACCAAACCACACCAAAACGGTGCAATACCGTACGAGTACATCCATACGGTACCAAACCACACCAAAACGGTGCAATACCGTACGAGTACTTCGTTACGGTACCAAACCACACCAAAACGATGCAATACCGTACGAGTACATCCATACGGTACCAAACCACACCAAAACGGTCCAATACCGTACGAGTACATCCATACGGTACCAAACCACACCAAAACGGTGCAAAACCATACGAGTACATCCATACGGTACCAAACCACACCAAAACGGTGCAATACCGTACGAGTACTTCGTTACGGTACCAAACAACACCAAAATGGTGCAATACCGCACGAGTACTTCCATACGGTACCAAACCACACCAAAACGGTGCAATACCGTACGAGTACATCCATACGGTACCGAACCACACCAAAACGGTACAATACCGTACGAGTACTACGTTACAGCACCAAACCGCATCAAAAAAATACAATACCGTACGAGTACATCCATACGGTACCAAACCACACCAAAACGGTCCAATACCATACGAGTACATCCATACGAAACCAAACCACACCAAAACGGTGCAAAACCGTACGAGTACATCCATACGGTACCAAACCACACCAAAACGGTGCAATACCGTACGAGTACATCCATACGTTACCAAACCACACCAAAACGGTGCAATAGCGTACGAATACATCCATACGGTACCAAACCACACCAAAACGGTGCAATACCGTACGAGTACTTCATTACGGTATGAAACCACACCAAAATGGTGCAATACCGTACGAGTACTTCGTTACGGTACCAAACCACACCAAAACGGTCCAATACCGTACGAGTACATCCATACGGTACCAAACCACACCAAAACGGTGCAATACCATACGAGTACATCCATACGGTACCAAACCACACCAAAACGGTGCAATACCGTACGAGTACATCCATACGGTACCAAACCACACCAAAACGGTGCAATACCGTACGAGTATATCGATACGGTACCAAACCTCACCAAAACGGTGCAATACCGTACGAGTACATCCATACGGTACCAAACCACACCAAAACGGTGCAATACCGTACGAGTACTTCGTTACGGTACCAAACCGCACCAAAAGAGTACGATACCGTACGAGTACAACCATACGGTACGAAACCACACCAAAACGGTGCAAAACCGTACGAGTACATCCATACGGTACGAAACCACACCAAAACGGTGCAAAACCATACGAGTACATCCATACGGTACCAAACCACACCAAAACGGTGCAATACCGTACGAGTACATCCATACGGTACCAAACCACACCAAAACGGTGCAATACCGTACGAGTATATCGATACGGTACCAAACCTCACCAAAACGGTGCAATACCGTACGAGTACATCCATACGGTACTAAACCACACCAAAACGGTGCAATACCGTACGAGTACTTCGTTACGGTACCAAACCGCACCAAAAGAGTACGATACCGTACGAGTACAACCATACGGTACGAAACCACACCAAAACGGTGCAATACCGTATGAGTACATCCATACGGTACCAAACCACACCAAAACGGTGCAATACCGTACGAGTACATCCATACGGTACCAAAAAACACAAAAACGGTACAATACCGTACGAATACTTCATTACTGCACCAAACCGCACCAAAATAGTACAATACCGTACGAGTACATCCATACGGTACCAAACCACACCAAAACGGTGGAATACCGTACGAGTACATCCATAAGGTACCAAACCACACCAAAACGGTTGAATACCGTACGAGTACATCCATACGGTACCAAACCACACCAAAGCGGTGCAATACCGTACGAGTACATCCATACGGTACCAAACCACACCAAAACGGTGCAATACCGTACGAGTACATCCATACGAGTACAACCATACGGTACCAAACCACAGCAAAACGGTGCAATACCATACGAGTACATCCATACGGTACCAAACCACTCCAAAACGGTTCAATACCGAACGAGTACTTCGTTACGGTACCAAACCACACCAAAACGGTGCAATACCGTACGAGTACTTCGTTACAGTACCAAACAACACCAAAACGGTGCAATACCGTATGAGTACATCCATACGGTACCAAACGACACCAAAACGGTGCAATATCGTACGAGTACATCCATTCGGTACCAAACCACACCAAAACGGTGCAATACCGTACGAGTACATCCATACGGTACCAAAAAACACAAAAACGGTACAATACCGTACGAATACTTCATTACCGCACCAAACCGCACCAAAATAGTACAATACCGTACGAGTACATCCATACGGTACCAAACCACACCAAAACGGTGGAATACCGTCCGAGTACATCCATACGGTACCAAACCACACCAAAACGGTTTAATACCGTACGAGTACATCCATACGGTACCAAACCACACCAAAACGGTGCAATACCGTACGAGTACATCCATACGGTACCAAACCAAAACGGTGCAATACCGTACGAGTACTTCCTAACAGTACCAAACCACACCAAAACGGTGCAATACCGCACGAGTACTTCGTTACGGTACCAAACAACACCAAAACGGTGCAATACCGTATGAGTACATCCATACGGTACCAAACGACACCAAAACGGTGCAATATCGTACGAGTACATCCATATGGTACCAAACCACACCAAAACGGTACAATACCGTACGAGTACTTCGTTACGATACCAAACCGCATCAAAATAGTACAATACCGTACGAGTACATCCATACGGTACCAAACCACACCAAAACGGTGCAATACCGTAGGAGTACATCCATACGGTACCAAACCACACCAAAATGGTACAATACCGTACGAGTACTTCGTTACGGTACCAAACCGCATCAAAAGAGTACAATACCGTACGAGTACATCCATACGTTACCAAACCACAACAAAACGGTACAATAGCGTACGAGTATTTCGTTACGGTACCAAACCGCTCCAAAAGAGTACGATACCGTACGAGTACATCCATACGGTACCAAAGCACACCAAAACGGTGCAATACGGTACGAGTACATCCATACGGTACGAGTACAGCCATATGGTACCAAACCACACAAAAACGGTACAATACCCTACGAGTACTTCGTTACGGTACCAAACCGCACCAAAAGAGTACGATACCGTACGAGTACATCCATACGGTACGAAACCACACCAAAACGGTGCAATACCGTCTGAGTACATCCATACGGTACCAAACCACACCAAAACGGTGCAATACCGTACGAGTACATCGATACGGTACCAAAAAACAAAAAAACGGTACAATACCGTACGAATACTTCATTAATGCACCAAACCGCACCAAAATAGTACAATACCGTACGAGTACATCCATACGGTACCAAACCACACCAAAACGGTGGAATACCGTACGAGTACATCCATAAGGTACCAAACCACACCAAAACGGTTGAATACCGTACGAGTACATCCATACGGTACCAAACCACACCAAAGCGGTGCAATACCGTACGAGTACATCCATACGGTACCAAAGCACACCAAAACGGTGCAATACGGTACGAGTACATCCATACGGTACGAGTACAGCCATATGGTACCAAACCACACAAAAACGGTACAATACCCTACGAGTACTTCGTTACGGTACCAAACCGCACCAAAAGAGTACGATACCGTACGAGTACATCCATACGGTACGAAACCACACCAAAACGGTGCAATACCGTCTGAGTACATCCATACGGTACCAAACCACACCAAAACGGTGCAATATCGTACGAGTACATCCATTCGGTACCAAACCACACCAAAACGGTGCAATACCGTACGAGTACATCCATACGGTACCAAAAAACACAAAAACGGTACAATACCGTACGAATACTTCATTACCGCACCAAACCGCACCAAAATAGTACAATACCGTACGAGTACATCCATACGGTACCAAACCACACCAAAACGGTGGAATACCGTCCGAGTACATCCATACGGTACCAAACCACACCAAAACGGTTTAATACCGTACGAGTACATCCATACGGTACCAAACCACACCAAAACGGTGCAATACCGTACGAGTACATCCATACGGTACCAAACCAAAACGGTGCAATACCGTACGAGTACTTCCTAACAGTACCAAACCACACCAAAACGGTGCAATACCGCACGAGTACTTCGTTACGGTACCAAACAACACCAAAACGGTGCAATACCGTATGAGTACATCCATACGGTACCAAACGACACCAAAACGGTGCAATATCGTACGAGTACATCCATATGGTACCAAACCACACCAAAACGGTACAATACCGTACGAGTACTTCGTTACGATACCAAACCGCATCAAAATAGTACAATACCGTACGAGTACATCCATACGGTACCAAACCACACCAAAACGGTGCAATACCGTAGGAGTACATCCATACGGTACCAAACCACACCAAAATGGTACAATACCGTACGAGTACTTCGTTACGGTACCAAACCGCATCAAAAGAGTACAATACCGTACGAGTACATCCATACGTTACCAAACCACAACAAAACGGTACAATAGCGTACGAGTATTTCGTTACGGTACCAAACCGCTCCAAAAGAGTACGATACCGTACGAGTACATCCATACGGTACCAAAGCACACCAAAACGGTGCAATACGGTACGAGTACATCCATACGGTACGAGTACAGCCATATGGTACCAAACCACACAAAAACGGTACAATACCCTACGAGTACTTCGTTACGGTACCAAACCGCACCAAAAGAGTACGATACCGTACGAGTACATCCATACGGTACGAAACCACACCAAAACGGTGCAATACCGTCTGAGTACATCCATACGGTACCAAACCACACCAAAACGGTGCAATACCGTACGAGTACATCGATACGGTACCAAAAAACAAAAAAACGGTACAATACCGTACGAATACTTCATTAATGCACCAAACCGCACCAAAATAGTACAATACCGTACGAGTACATCCATACGGTACCAAACCACACCAAAACGGTGGAATACCGTACGAGTACATCCATAAGGTACCAAACCACACCAAAACGGTTGAATACCGTACGAGTACATCCATACGGTACCAAACCACACCAAAGCGGTGCAATACCGTACGAGTACATCCATACGGTACCAAACCACACCAAAACGTTGCAATACCGTACGAGTACATCCATACGGTGCCAAACCAAACCAAAACGGTGCAATACCGTACGAGTACATCCGTACGTTACCAAACCACACCAAAACGGTGCAATACCGTACGAGTACATCCATACGGTACCAAACCACACCAAAACGGTACAATACCGTACGAGTACTTCGTTACGATACCAAACCGCATCAAAATAGTACAATACCGTACGAGTACATCCATACGGTACCAAACCACACAAAAACGGTGCAATACCGTAGGAGTACATCCATACGGTACCAAACCACACCAAAATGGTACAATACCGTACGAGTACTTCGTTACGGTACCAAACCGCATCAAAAGAGTACAATACCGTACGAGTACATCCATACGTTACCAAACCACAGCAAAACGGTACAATAGCGTACGAGTATTTCGTTACGGTACCAAACCGCTCCAAAAGAGTACGATACCGTACGAGTACATCCATACGGTACCAAAGCACACCAAAACGGTGCAATACGGTACGAGTACATCCATACGGTACGAGTACAGCCATATGGTACCAAACCACACAAAAACGGTACAATACCCTACGAGTACTTCGTTACGGTACCAAACCGCACCAAAAGAGTACGATACCGTACGAGTACATCCATACGGTACGAAACCACACCAAAACGGTGCAATACCGTCTGAGTACATCCATACGGTACCAAACCACACCAAAACGGTGCAATACCGTACGAGTACATCGATACGGTACCAAAAAACAAAAAAACGGTACAATACCGTACGAATACTTCATTAATGCACCAAACCGCACCAAAATAGTACAATACCGTACGAGTACATCCATACGGTACCAAACCACACCAAAACGGTGGAATACCGTACGAGTACATCCATAAGGTACCAAACCACACCAAAACGGTTGAATACCGTACGAGTACATCCATACGGTACCAAACCACACCAAAGCGGTGCAATACCGTACGAGTACATCCATACGGTACCAAACCACACCAAAACGGTGCAATACCGTACGAGTACATCCATACGAGTACAACCATACGGTACCAAACCACAGCAAAACGGTGCAATACCATACGAGTACATCCATACGGTACCAAACCACTCCAAAACGGTTCAATACCGAACGAGTACTTCGTTACGGTACCAAACCACACCAAAACGGTGCAATACCGTACGAGTACTTCGTTACAGTACCAAACAACACCAAAACGGTGCAATACCGTATGAGTACATCCATACGGTACCAAACGACACCAAAACGGTGCAATATCGTACGAGTACATCCATTCGGTACCAAACCACACCAAAACGGTGCAATACCGTACGAGTACATCCATACGGTACCAAAAAACACAAAAACGGTACAATACCGTACGAATACTTCATTACCGCACCAAACCGCACCAAAATAGTACAATACCGTACGAGTACATCCATACGGTACCAAACCACACCAAAACGGTGGAATACCGTCCGAGTACATCCATACGGTACCAAACCACACCAAAACGGTTTAATACCGTACGAGTACATCCATACGGTACCAAACCACACCAAAACGGTGCAATACCGTACGAGTACATCCATACGGTACCAAACCAAAACGGTGCAATACCGTACGAGTACTTCCTAACAGTACCAAACCACACCAAAACGGTGCAATACCGCACGAGTACTTCGTTACGGTACCAAACAACACCAAAACGGTGCAATACCGTATGAGTACATCCATACGGTACCAAACGACACCAAAACGGTGCAATATCGTACGAGTACATCCATATGGTACCAAACCACACCAAAACGGTACAATACCGTACGAGTACTTCGTTACGATACCAAACCGCATCAAAATAGTACAATACCGTACGAGTACATCCATACGGTACCAAACCACACCAAAACGGTGCAATACCGTAGGAGTACATCCATACGGTACCAAACCAAACCAAAATGGTACAATACCGTACGAGTACTTCGTTACGGTACCAAACCGCATCAAAAGAGTACAATACCGTACGAGTACATCCATACGTTACCAAACCACACCAAAACGGTGCAATACCGTACGAGTACTTCGTTACGGTACCAAACCACACCAAAACAGTGCAATACCGTACGAGTACTTCGTTACGGTACCAAACCACACCACAACGGTGCAATACCGTACGAGTACATCCATACGGTATCAAACCACACCAAAACGGTCCAATACCCTACGAGTACATCCATATGGTACCAAACCACACAAAAACGGTGCAATACCGTAAGAGTACTTCGTTACGGTACCAAACCACACCAAAACGGTGCAATACCTTACAAGTACATCCATACGGTACCAATCCACACCAAAACGGTGCAAAACCGTATGAGTACATCCATACTGTACCAAACCACACCAAAACAGTGCAATACCGTACGAGTACATCCATACGGTACCAAACAACACCAAAACAGTACAATACCGTACGAGTACTTCGTTACGGCACCAAACCGCACCAAAATAGTACAATACCGTACGAGTACATCCAGACGGTACCAAACCACTCCAAAACGGTGCAATACCGTACGAGTACATCCATACGCTACCAAACCACACCAAAACGGTTGAATACCGTATGAGTACATCCATACGGTACCAAACCACACCAAAGCAGTGCAATACCGTACGAGTACATCCATACGGTACCAAACCACACCAAAACGGTGCAATACCGTACGAGTACATCCATACGGTACCAAACCACACCAAAACGGTGCAATACCGTACGAGTACATCCGTAGGTACCAAACCACACCAAAACGGTGCAACACCGTACGAGTACTTCGTTATGGTACCAAACCGCACCAAAAGAGTACAATACCGTACTAGTACTTCCATACCGTACCAAATCACACCAAAACGGTGCAATACCGTACGAGTACATCCATACGGTACCAAACCACACCAAAACGGTGCAACACCGTACGAGTACTTCGTTATGGTACCAAACCGCACCAAAAGAGTACAATACCGTACTAGTACTTCCATACCGTACCAAATCACACCAAAACGGTGCAATACCGTACCAGTACATCCATACGGTACCAAACCACACCAAAACGATCCAATACCGTACGAGTACATCCATACGGTACCAAACCACACCAAAACGGTGCAATACCGTACGAGTACTTCGTTACGGTACCAAACCACACCAAAACGGTGCAATACCGTACGAGTCCTTCGTTACGGTAGCAAACCACACCAAAACGGTGCAATACCGTACGAGTACATCGTTACGGTACCAAACAACACCAAAACGGTGCAATACCGTACGAGTACATCCATACGATACCAAACCACACCAAAACGGTGCAATACCGTACGAGTACATCCATACGGTACCAAACCACACCAAAATGGTACAATACCGTACGAGTACTTCGTTACGGTACCAAACCGCATCAAAAGAGTACAATACCGTACGAGTACATCCATACGGTACCAAACCACACCAAAACGGTCCAATACCGTACGAGTACATCCATACGAAACCAAACCACACCAAAACGGTGCAAAACCGTAGGAGTACATCCATACGGCACCAAACCACACCAAAACGGTGCAAAACCATACGAGTACATCCATACGGTACCAAACCACACCAAAACGGTTGAATACCGTACGAGTACATCCATACGGTACCAAACCACACCAAAGCGGTGCAATACCGTACGAGTACATCCATACGGTACCAAACCACACCAAAACGGTGCAATACCGTACGAGTACATCCGTACGAGTACCAAACCACACCAAAACGGTGCAATACCATACGAGTACATCCATACGGTACCAAACCCCTCCAAAACGGTGCAATACCGTACGAGTACTTTGTTCCGGCACCAAACCACACCAAAACGGTGCAATACCGTACGAGTACTTCGTTACGGTACCAAACAACACCAAAACGGCGCAATACCGTATTAGTACATCCATACGGTACCAAACGACACCAAAACGGTGCAATATCGTACGAGTACATCCATACGGTACCAAACCACACCAAAATGGTACAATACCGTACGAGTGCTTCGTTACGATACCAAACCGCATCAAAATAGTACAATACCGTACGAGTACATCCATACGGTACCAAACCACACCAAAACGGTGCAATACCGTACGAGTACATCCATACGTTACCAAACCACACCAAAACGGTGCAATACCGTACGAGTACATCCATACGTTACCAAACCACACCAAAACGGTGCAATACCGTACGAGTACTTCGTTACGGTACCAAACCACACCAAAACGGTGCAATACCATACGAGTACTTCGTTACGGTACCAAACCATACCAAAACGGTGCAATACCGTACGAGTACATCCATACGGTATCAAACCACACAAAAACGGTCCAATACCCTACGAGTACATCCATACGGTACCAAACCACACCAAAACGGTGCAATACCGTAAGAGTACTTCGTTACGGTACCAAACCACACCAAAACGGTGCAATACCTTACAAGTACATCCATACGGTACCAATCCACACCAAAACGGTGCAAACCGTATGAGTACATCCATACTGTACCAAACTACACCAAAACGGTGCAATACCGTACGAGTACATCCATACGGTACCAAACAACACCAAAACAATACAATACCGTACGAGTACTTCGTTACGGCACCAAACCACACCAAAATAGTACAATACTGTACAAGTACATCCATACGGTACCAAACCACACCAAAACGGCGCAAAACCATACGAGTACATCCATACGGTACCAAACCACACCAAAACGGTGCAATACCATACGAGTACATCCATACGGTACCAAACCCATCCAAAACGGTGCAATACCGTACGAGTACGAGTACTTTGTTACGGTACCAAACCACACCAAAACGGTGCAATACCGTACGAGTACTTCGTTACGGTACCAAACAACACCAAAACGGTGCAATACCGTACGAGTACATCCATATGGTACCAAACCACACCAACACGGTTGAATACCGTACGAGTACATCCATACGGTACCAAACCACACAAAAACGGTACAATACCCTACGAGTACTTCGTTACGGTACCAAACCGCACCAAAAGAGTACGATACTGTACGAGTACATCCATACGGTACGAAACCACACCAAAACGGTGCAATATCGTGTGAGTACATCCATACGGTACCAAACCACACCAAAACGGTGCAATACCGTACGAGTACAACCATACGGTACCAAACCACATTAAAACGGTTGAATACCGTACGAGTACGTCCATACGGTACCAAACCACACCAAAGCGGTGCAATACCGTACTAGTACATCAATACGGTACAAAACCACACCAAAACAGTGCAATACCGTACGAGTACTTCGTTACGGTACCAAACCGCGCCAAAAGAGCACGTTAGCGTACGAGTACATCCATACGGTACCAATCCATACCAAAACGGTGCAAAACCGTATGAGTACATCCATACGGTACCAAACCACACCAAAACGATGCAATACCGTACGAGTACTTCGTTACAGTACCAAACAACACCAAAACAGTACAATACCGTACGAGTACTTCGTTACGGCACCAAACCGCACCAAAATAGTACAATACCGTACGAGTACATCCATACGGTACCAAACCACACCAAAACGGTGCAATACCGTACGAGTACATCCATACGGTACCAAACCACACCAAAACGGTTGAATACCTTACGAGTACATCCATACGGTGCCAAACCACACCAAAGCGGTGCAATACCGTACTAGTACATCCATACAGTACCAAACCACACCAAAACGGTGCAATACCGTACGAGTACATCCATACGGTACCAAACCACACCAAAACGGTTCAATACCGTACGAGTACTTCGTTACGGTACCAAACCACACCAAAACGGTGCAATACCATACGAGTACTTCGTTACGGTACCAAACAACACCAAAACGGTGCAATACCATACGATTACATCCATAAGGTACCAAACGACACCAAAACGGTGCAATATCGTACGAGTACATCCATATGGTACCAAACCACACCAAAACGGTACAATACCGTACGAGTACTTCGTTACGATACCAAACCGCATCAAAAGAGTACAATACCGTACGAGTACATCCATACGGTACCAAACCACACCAAAACGGTGCAATACCGTACGAGTACTTCGTTACGGTACCAAACCATACCAAAATGGTGCAATACCGTACGAGTACATCCGTACGAGTACCAAACCACACCAAAACGGTGCAATACCATACGAGTACATCCATACGGTACCAAACCCCTCCAAAACGGTGCAATACCGTACGAGTACTTTGTTACGGTACCAAACCACACCAAAATGGTGCAATACCGTACGAGTACTTCGTTACGGTACCATACAACACAAAAACGGCGCAATACCGTATGAGTACATCCATACGGTACTAAACGACACCAAAACGGTGCAATATCGTACGAGTACATCCATATGGTACCAAACCACACCAAAACGGTACAATACCGTACGAGTACTTCGTTACGATACCAAACCGCATCAAAAGAGTACAATACCGTACGAGTACATCCATACGGTACCAAACCACACCAAAACGGTGCAATACCGTACGAGTACTTCGTTACGGTACCAAACCACACCAAAACGGTGCAATACCGTACGAGTACTTCGTTACGGTACCAAACCATACCAAAACGGTGCAATACCGTACGAGTACATCCGTACGAGTACCAAACCACACCAAAACGGTGCAATACCATACGAGTACATCCATACGGTACCAAACCCCTCCAAAACGGTGCAATACCGTACGAGTACTTTGTTACGGTACCAAACCACACCAAAACGGTGCAATACCGTACGAGTACTTCGTTACGGTACCAAACAACACAAAAACGGCGCAATACCGTATGAGTACATCCATACGGTACTAAACGACACCAAAACGGTGCAATATCGTACGAGTACATCCATACGGTACCAAACCACACCAAAACGGTACAATACCGTACGAGTGCTTCGTTACGATACCAAACCGCATCAAAATAGTACAATACCGTACGAGTACATCCATACGGTACCAAACCACACCAAAACGTTGCAATACCGTACGAGTACTTCGTTACGGTACCAAACCACACCAAAACGGTGCAATACCGTACGAGTACTTCGTTACGGTACCAAACCATACCAAAACGGTGCAATACCGTACGAGTACATCCGTACGAGTACCAAACCACACCAAAACGGTGCAATACCATACGAGTACATCCATACGGTACCAAACCCCTATAAAACGGTGCAATACCGTACGAGTACTTTGTTACGGTACCAAACCACACCAAAACGGTGCAATACCGTACGAGTACTTCGTTACGGTACCAAACAACACAAAAACGGCGCAATACCGTATGAGTACATCCATACGGTACTAAACGACACCAAAACGGTGCAATATCGTACGAGTACATCCATACGGTACCAAACCACACCAAAACGGTACAATACCGTACGAGTGCTTCGTTACGATACCAAACCGCATCAAAATAGTATAATACCGTACGAGTACATCCATACGGTACCAAACCGCACCAAAACGGTGCAATACCGTACGAGTACATCCATACGTTACCAAACCCCACCAAAACGGTGCAATACCGTACGAGTACATCCATACGTTACCAAACCACACCAAAACGGTGCAATACCGTACGAGTACTTCGTTACGGTACCAAACCACACCAAAACGGTGCAATACCGTACGAGTACTTCGTTACGGTACCAAACCATACCAAAACGGTGCAATACCGTACGAGTACATCCATACGGTATCAAACCACACCAAAACGGTCCAATACCCTACGAGTACATCCATACGGTACCAAACCACACCAAAACGGTGCAATAGCGTAAGAGTACTTCGTTACGGTACCAAACCACACCAAAACGGTGCAATACCTTACAAGTACATCCATACGGTACCAATCCACACCAAAACGGTGCAAACCGTATGAGTACATCCATACTGTACCAAACTACACCAAAACGGTGCAATACCGTACGAGTACATCCATACGGTACCAAACAACACCAAAACAATACAATACCGTACGAGTACTTCGTTACGGCACCAAACCACACCAAAATAGTACAATACTGTACGAGTACATCCATACGGTACCAAACCACACCAAAACGGTGCAAAACCATACGAGTACATCCATACGGTACCAAACCACACCAAAACGGTGCAATACCGTACGACTACTTCGTCACGGTACCAAACCACACCAAAACGGTGCAATACCATACGAGTACATCCATACGGTACCAAACCCATCCAAAACGGAGCAATACCGTACGAGTACGAGTACTTTGTTACGGTACCAAACCACACCAAAACGGTGCAATACCGTACGAGTACTTCGTTACGGTACCAAACAACACCAAAACGGTGCAATACCGTACGAGTACATCCATATGGTACCAAACCACACCAAAACGGTTTAATACCGTACGAGTACATCCATACGGTACCAAACCACACAAAAACGGTACAATACCCTACGAGTACTTCGTTACGGTACCAAACCGCACCAAAAGAGTACGATACCGTACGAGTACATCCATACGGTACGAAACCACACCAAAACGGTGCAATATCGTATGAGTACATCCATACGGTACCAAACCACACCAAAACGGTGCAATACCGTACGAGTACATCCATACGGTACCAAACCACACCAAAACGGTTGAATACCGTACGAGTACGTCCATACGGTACAAAACAACACCAAAGCGGTGCAATACCGTACTAGTACATCCATACGGTACCAAACCACACCAAAACAGTGCAATACCGTACGAGTACTTCGTTACGGTACCAAACCACACCAAAACGGTGCAATACCGTACGACTACTTCGTTACGGTACCAAACCGCGCCAAAAGAGTACGATACCGTACGAGTACATCCATACGGTACCAATCCATACCAAAACGGTGCAAAACCGTATGAGTACATCCATACGGTACCAAACCACACCAAAACGGTGCAATACCGTACGAGTACTTCGTTACAGTACCAAACAACACCAAAACAGTACAATACCGTACGAGTACTTCGTTACGGCACCAAACCGCACCAAAATAGTACAATACCGTACGAGTACATCCATACGGTACCAAACCACACCAAAACGGTGCAATACCGTACGAGTACATCCATACGGTACCAAACCACACCAAAACGGTTGAATACCTTACGAGTACATCCATACGGTGCCAAACCACACCAAAGCGGTGCAATACCGTACGAGTACATCCATACGGTACCAAACCACACCAAAATGGTGCAATACCGTACGAGTACATCCATACGGTACCAAACCACACCAAAACGGTGCAATACCGTACGAGTACTTCGTTACGGTACCAAACGACACCAAAACGGTGCAATACCATACGAGTACTTCGTTACGGTACCAAACAACACCAAAACGGTGCAATACCATACGATTACATCCATAAGGTACCAAACAACACCAAAACGGTGCAATATCGTACGAGTACATCCATATGGTACCAAACCACACCAAAACGGTACAATACCGTACGAGTACTTCGTTACGATACCAAACCGCATCAAAAGAGTACAATACCGTACGAGTACATCCATACGGTACCAAACCACACCAAAACGGTGCAATACCGTACGAGTACATCCATACGGTACCAATCCACACCAAAACGGTGCAATACCGTACGAGTACATCTATATGGTACCAAACCACACAAAAATAGTACAATACCGTACGAGTACTTCGTTACTGCACCAAACCGCACCAAAATAGTACAATACCGTACGAGTATATCCATACGGTACCAAACCACACCAAAACGGTGCAATACCGTACGAGTACATCCATACGGTACCAAACCACACCAAAACGGTGCAATACCGTACGAGTACATCCATACGGTACCAAACCACAACAAAACAGTGCAATACCATACGAGTACATCCATACGGTACCAAACCACTCCAAAACGGTGCAATACCGTACGAGTACATCCATACGGTACCAAACCACACCAAAACGGTGCAATATCGTACGAGTACTTCGTTACGGTACCAAACCACACCAAAACGGTGCAATATCGTACGAGTACTTCGTTACGGTACCAAACCACACCAAAACGGTGCAATACCGTACGAGTACTTCGTTACGGTACCAAACCATACCAAAACGGTGCAATACCGTACGAGTACATCCATACGGTATCAAACCACACCAAAACGGTCCAATACCCTGCGAGTACATCCATACGGTACCAAACCACACCAAAACGGTGCAATAGCGTAAGAGTACTTCGTTACGGTACCAAACCACACCAAAACGGTGCAATACCTTACAAGTACATCCATACGGTACCAATCCACACCAAAACGGTGCAAACCGTATGAGTACATCCATACTGTACCAAACTACACCAAAACGGTGCAATACCGTACGAGTACATCCATACGGTACCAAACAACCCCAAAACAATACAATACCGTACGAGTACTTCGTTACGGCACCAAACCACACCAAAATAGTACAATACTGTACGAGTACATCCATACGGTACCAAACCACACCAAAACGGTGCAAAACCATACGAGTACATCCATACGGTACCAAACCACACCAAAACGGTGCAATACCGTACGACTACTTCGTCACGGTACCAAACCACACCAAAACGGTGCAATACCATACGAGTACATCCATACGGTACCAAACCCATCCAAAACGGAGCAATACCGTACGAGTACGAGTACTTTGTTACGGTACCAAACCACACCAAAACGGTGCAATACCGTACGAGTACTTCGTTACGGTACCAAACAACACCAAAACGGTGCAATACCGTACGAGTACATCCATATGGTACCAAACCACACCAAAACGGTCGAATACCGTACGAGTACATCCATACGGTACCAAACCACACAAATACGGTACAATACCCTACGAGTACATCGTTACGGTACCAAACCGCACCAAAAGAGTACGATACCGTACGAGTACATCCATACGGTACGAAACCACACCAAAACGGTGCAATATCGTATGAGTACATCCATACGGTACCAAACCACACCAAAACGGTGCAATACCGTACGAGTACATCGATACGGTACCAAACCACACCAAAACGGTTGAATACCGTACGAGTACGTCCATACGGTACCAAACCACACCAAAGCGGTGCAATACCGTACTAGTACATCCATACGGTACCAAACCACACCAAAACAGTGCAATACCGTACGAGTACTTCGTTACGGTACCAAACCACACCAAAATGGTGCAATACCGTACGAGTACTTCGTTACGGTACCAAACCGCGCCAAAAGAGTACGATACCGTACGAGTACATCCATACGGTACCAATCCATACCAAAACGGTGCAAAACCGTATGCGTACATCCATACGGTACCAAACCACACCAAAACGGTGCAATACCGTACGAGTACTTCGTTACAGTACCAAACAACACCAAAACAGTACAATACCGTACGAGTACTTCGTTACGGCACCAAACCGCACAAAAATAGTACAATACCGTACGAGTACATCCATACGGTACCAAACCACACCAAAACGGTGCAATACCGTACGAGTACATCCATACGGTACCAAACCACACCAAAACGGTTGAATACCTTACGAGTACATCCATACGGTGCCAAACCACACCAAAGCGGTGCAATACCGTACGAGTACATCCATACGGTACCAAACCACACCAAAACGGTGCAATACCGTACGAGTACATCCATACGGTACCAAACCACACCAAAACGGTGCAATACCGTACGAGTACTTCGTTACGGTACCAAACGACACCAAAACGGTGCAATACCATACGAGTACTTCGTTACGGTACCAAACAAAACCAAAACGGTGCAATACCATACGATTACATCCATAAGGTACCAAACAACACCAAAACGGTGCAATATCGTACGAGTACATCCATATGGTACCAAACCACACCAAAACGGTACAATACCGTACGAGTACTTCGTTACGATACCAAACCGCATCAAAAGAGTACAATACCGTACGAGTACATCCATACGGTACCAAACCACACCAAAACGGTGCAATACCGTACGAGTACATCCATACGGTACCAATCCACACCAAAACGGTGCAATACCGTACGAGTACATCTATATGGTACCAAACCACACAAAAATAGTACAATACCGTACGAGTACTTCGTTACTGCACCAAACCGCACCAAAATAGTACAATACCGTACGAGTATATCCATACGGTACCAAACCACACCAAAACGGTGCAATACCGTACGAGTACATCCATACGGTACCAAACCACACCAAAACGGTGCAATACCGTACGAGTACATCCATACGGTACCAAACCACAACAAAACAGTGCAATACCATACGAGTACATCCATACGGTACCAAACCACTCCAAAACGGTGCAATACCGTACGAGTACATCCATACGGTACCAAACCACACCAAAACGGTGCAATATCGTACGAGTACTTCGTTACGGTACCAAACCACACCAAAACGGTGCAATATCGTACGAGTACTTCGTTACGGTACCAAACCACACCAAAACGGTGCAATACCGTACGAGTACTTCGTTACGGTACCAAACAACACCAAAACGGTGCAATACCGTACGAGTACATCCATACGGTACCAAACCACACCAAAACGGTGCAATACCGTTCGAGTACATCCATACGGTACCAAACCACACCAAAACGGTGCAATACCGTTCGAGTACATCCATACGGTACCAATCCACACCAAAACGGTCCAATACCGTACGAGTACATCCATACGGTACCAAACCACACAAAAACGGTGCAATACCGTACGAGTACATCCATACGGTACCAAACCACACCAAAACGGTGCAATACCGTACGAGTACTTCGTTACGGTACCAAACCACACCAAAACGGAGCAATACCGTACGAGTACTTCGTTACGGTACCAAATCACACCAAAATTGTGCAATACCGTACGAGTACATCCATACGGTACCAAACCACACGAAAACGGTGCAATACTGTACGAGTACATCCATACGGTACCAAACCACACCAAAACGGTGCAATACCGTACGAGTACATCCATACGGTACCAAACCACACAAAAACGGTACAATACCGTACGAATACTTCGTTACGGTACCAAACCGCACCAAAAGAGTACGATACCGTACGAGTACATCCATACGGTACCATACCACACCAAAACGGTGCAATACCTTACGAGTACATCCATACGGTAGCAGTCCACACCAAAACGGTGCAATACCGTACGAGTACATCCATACGGTACCAAACCACACCAAAACGGTGCAATACCTTCTGAGTACATCCATACGGTACCAATCCACACCAAAACGTTGCAATACCGTACGAGTACATCCATACGGTACCAAACCACACCAAAACGGTGCAATACCGTACGAGTTTATCCATACGGTACCAAACCACGCCAAAACGGTACAATACCGTACGAGTACTTCGTTACGATACCAAACCGCATCAAAAGAGTACAATACCGTACGAGTACATCCATACGGTACCAAACCACACCAAAACGGTGCAATACCGTACGAGTACATCCATACGGTACCTAACCACACCAAAACGGTGCAATACCTTACGAGTACATCCATACGGTACCAATCCACACCAAAACGGTGCAATACCGTAGGATTACATCCATACGGTACCAAACCACACCAAAACGGTGCAATACCGTACGAGTACATCCATACGGTACCAAACCACACAAAAACGGTACAATACCGTACGAGTACTTCGTTACGGCACCAAACCGCACCAAAACAGTACAATACCGTACGAGTACATCCATACGGTACCAAACCACACCAAAACAGTGCAATACCGTACGAGTACATCCATACGGTACCAAACCACACCAAAACAGTGCAATACCGTACGAGTACATCCATACGGTACCAAACCACACCAAAACGGTGCAATACCGTACGAGTACTTCGTTACGGTATCAAACCACAACAAAACGGTGCAATACCGTACGAGTACTTCGTTACGGTACCAAACCACAACAAAACGGTGCAAAACCGTACGAGTAAAACGGTCCAATACCGTCCGAGTACATCCATACGGTACCAAACCACACCCAAACGGTGCAATACCTTACGAGTACATCCATACGGTACCAATCCACACCAAAACGGTGCAATACCGTACGAGTACATCCGTACGGTACCAAACCACACCAAAACGATACAATACCGTACGAGTACTTTTTTACGGTACCAAACCGCCCCAAAAGAGTACGATATCGTACGAGTACATCCATACGGTACCAAACCACACCAAAACGGTGCAATACCGTACGAGTACATCCATACGGTACCAAACCACACCAAAACGGTGCAATATCGTACGAGTACTTCGTTACGGTACCAAACCACACCAAAACGGTGCAATATCGTACGAGTACTTCGTTAGGGTACCAAACCACACCAAAACGGTGCAATACCTTACGAGTACTTCGTTACGGTACCAAACAACACCAAAACGGTGCAATACCGTACGAGTACATCCATACGGTACCAAACCACACCAAAACGGTGCAATACCGTTCGAGTACATCCATACGGTACCAATCCACACCAAAACGGTCCAATACCGTACGAGTACATCCATACGGTCCAAACCACACAAAAACGGTGCAATACCGTACGAGTACATCCATACGGTACCAAACCACACCAAAACTGTGCAATACCGTACGAGTACATCCATACGGTACCAAACCACACCAAAACGGTGCAATACCTTACGAGTACATCCATACGGTACCAATCCACACCAAAACGGTGCAATACCATACGAGTACATCCATACAGTACCAAACCACAGCAAAACGGTGCAATACCGTACGAGTACATCCATACGGTACCAAACCACACCAAAACGGGGCAATACCGTACGAGTACTTCGTTACGGTACCAAACCACACCAAAACGGTGCAATACTGTACGAGTACTTCGTTACGGTACCAAATCACACCAAAATGGTGCAATTCCGTACGAGTACATCCATACGGTACCAAACCACACCAAAACGGTGCAATATCGTACGAGGACTTCGTTACGGTACCAAACCACACCAAAACGGTGCAATACCGTACGAGTACTTCGTTACGGTACCAAACAATACCAAAACGGTGCAATACCGTACGAGTACATCCTTACGGTACCAAACCACACCAAAACGGTGCAATACCGTTCGAGTACATCCATACGGTACCAATCCACACCAAAACGGTCCAATACCGTACGAGTACATCCATACGGTACCAAACCACACCAAAACGGTGCAATACCGTACGAGTACTTCGTTACGGTACCAAATCACACCAAAAGGGTGCAATACCGTACGAGTACATCCATACGGTACCAAACCACACGAAAACGGTGCAATACCGTACGAGTACATCCATACGGTACCAAACCACACCAAAACGGTGCAATACCGTACGAGTACATCCTTACGGTACCAAACCACACCAAAACGGTGCAATACCGTACGAGTATTTCGTTACGGTACCAAACCACACCAAAACGGTGCAATACCGTACGAGTACTTCGTTACGGTACCAAACCACAGCAAAATGGTGCAATACCGTACGAGTACATCCATACGGTACCATACCACACCAAAACGGTGCAATACCATACGAGTACATCCATACGGTACCAAACCACACCAAAACGGTGCAATACCATACGAGTACTTCGTTACGGTACTAAAACCACACCAAAACGGTGCAAAACCGTACGAGTACTTCGTTACGGTACCAAACCACACCAAAACGGTGCAATACCGCACGAGTACTTCGTTACGGTACCAAACAACACCAAAACGGTGCAATATCGTACGAGTACATCCATACGGTACCAAACCACACCAAAACGGTGCAATACCGTACGAGTACTTCGTTACGTTATCAAACCACACCAAAACGGTGCAAAACCGTACGAGTACATCCATACGGTACCAAACCACACCAAAACGGTGCAATACCGTACGAGTACTTCGTTACGTTATCAAACCACACCAAAACGGTGCAATACCGTACGAGTACATCCATACGGTACCAAACCACACCAAAACGGTGCAATACCGTACGAGTACTTCGTTACGGTACCAAACCACACCAAAATGGTGCAATACCGTACGAGTACATCCATACGGTACCAAACCACACGAAAACGGTGCAATACTGTACGAGTACATCCATACGGTACCAAACCACACCAAAATGGTGCAATACCGTACGAGTACTTCGTTACGGTACCAAACCACACCAAAATGGTGCAATACCGTACGAGTACTTCGTTACGATACCAAACAACGCCAAACCGGTGCAATACCGTACGAGTACATCCATACGGTACCAAACCACACCAAAACGGTGCAATACCGTACGAGTACATCCATACAGTACCAAACCACACCAAAACGGTACAATACCGTAAGAGTACTTCGTTACGGCACCAAACCGCATGAAAAGAGTACAATACCGTACGAGTACATCCATACGGTACCAAACCACACCAAAACGGTGCAATACCGTACGAGTACATCCATACGGTACCAAACCACACAAAAACGGTGCAATACCTTACGAGTACATCCATACGGTACCAATCCACACCAAAACGGTGCAATACCGTCCGAGTACATCCATACGGTACCAAACCATAGCAAAACGGTGCCATACCCTACGAGTACTTCGTTACGGTACCAAATCACACCAAAACGGTGCAATACCGTACGAGTACATCCATACGGTACCATACCACACCAAAACGGTGCAATACCGTACGAGTACATCCATACGGTACCAAACCACACCAAAACGGTGCAATACCGTACGAGTACTTCGTTACGGTACCAAACCACAACAAAACGGTGCAATACCGTACGAGTACTTCGTTACGGTACCAAATCACACCAAAACGGTGCAATACCGTATGAGTACATCCATACGGTACCAAACCACACCAAAACGGTGCAATACCGTACGAGTACATCCATACGGTACCAAACCACACAAAAACGGTACAATACCGTACGAGTACTTCGTTACGGCACGAAACCGCCCCAAAATAGTACAATACCGTACGAGTACATCCATACGGTACCAAACCACACCAAAACGGTGGAATACCGTACGAGTCCATCCATACGGTACCAAACAAAACCAAAACGGTTGAATACCGTACGAGTACATCCATACGGTACCAAACCACACCAAAGCGGTGCAATACCGTACGAGTACATCCATACGGTACCAAAACACACGAAAACGGTGCAATACCGTACGACTACTTCGTAACGGTACCAAACCACACCAAAACGGTGCAATACCGTACGAGTACTTCGTTACGGTACCAAATCACTCCAAAACGGTGCAATACCGTACGAGTACATCCATACGGTACCAAACCACACCAAAATGGTGTAATACCGTACGAGTACATCCATACGGTACCAAACCACACAAAAACGGTACAATACCGTTTGAGTACTTCGTTACGGTACTAAACCGCACCAAAAGAGTACGATACCGTACGAGTACATCCATACGGTACCATACCACACCAAAACGGTGAAATACCATACGAGTACATCCATACGGTACCAAACCACACCAAAATGGTGCAATACCGTACGAGTACTTCGTTACGGTACCAAACCACACCAAAACGGTGCAATACCGTACGAGTACTTCGTTACGATACCAAACAACGCCAAACCGGTGCAATACCGTACGAGTACATCCATACGGTACCAAACCACACCAAAACGGTGCAATACCGTACGAGTACATCCATACAGTACCAAACCACACCAAAACGGTACAATACCGTAAGAGTACTTCGTTACGGCACCAAACCGCATGAAAAGAGTACAATACCGTACGAGTACATCCATACGGTACCAAACCAAACCAAAACGGTCCAATACCGTACGAGTACATCCATACGAAACCAAACCACACCAAAACGGTGCAAAACTGTACGGGTACATCCATACGGTACCAAACCACACCAAAACGGTGCAATACCTTACGAGTACATCCATACGGTACCAATCCACACCAAAACGGTGCAATACCGTACGAGTACTTCGTTACGATACGAAACCGCATGAAAAGAGTACAATACCGTACGAGTACATCCATACGGTACCAAACCACACAAAAGCGGTGCAATACCGTACGAGTACTTCGTTACGGTACTAAACCACACCAAAACGGTGCAATACCGTACGAGTACTTCGTTACGATACCAAACCACACCAAAACGGTGCAATACCGTACGAGTACATCCATACGGTACCAAACCACACCAAAACGGTGCAAAACCGTACGAGTACATCCATACGGTACCAAACCACACCAAAACGGTGCAAAACCGTACGAGGACATCCATACGGTACCAAACCACGCACAAACGGTGCAAAACCGTACGAGCACATCCATACGGTACCAAACCACACCCAAACTGTACAATACCGTACGAGTACTTCGTTACGATACGAAACCGCATGAAAAGAGTACAATACCGTACGAGTACATCCATACGGTACCAAACCACACAAAAGCGGTCCAAAACCTTACGAGTACATCCATACGGTACCAATCCACACCAAAACGGTGCAATACCGTACGAGTACATCCATACGATACCAAACCACACCAAAACGGTGCAATACCGTACTAGTACATCCATACGGTACCAAACCACACCTAAACGGTGCAATACCGTACGAGTACTTCGTTACGGTACCAAACCACACCAAAACGTTGCAGTACCGTACGAGTACTTCGTTACGGTACCAAACAACACCAAAACAGTGCAATACCGTACGAGTACATCCATACGGTACCAAACCACACCAAAACGGTGCAATACCGTACCGTACGAGTACATCCATACGGTACCAAACCACTCCAAAACGGTGCAATACCGTACGAGTACATTCATACGGTACCAAACCACACCAAAACGGTGCAATACCGTACGAGTACATCCATACGGTACCAAACCACACCAAAACGGTGCAATACCGTACTAGTATATCCATACGGTACCAAACCACACCAAAACGGTGCAATACCGTACGAGTACATCCATACCGTACAAAACCACACAAAAACGGTACAATACCGTTTGAGTACTTCGTTACGGTACCAAACCGCACCAAAAGAGTACGATACCGTACGAATACATCCATACGGTACTAAACCACACCAAAACGGTGCAATACCGTACGAGTACATCCATACGGTACCAAACCACACCAAAACGGTGCAATACCGTACGAGTACTTGGTTACGGTACCTAACCACACCAAAACGGTGCAATACCGTACGAGTACTTCGTTACGGTACCAAACCACACCAAAACGGTGCAATACCGTACGAGTACATCCATACGGTACCAAACCACACCAAAACGGTTCAAAACCGTACGAGTATATCCATACGGTACCAAACCACACCGAAACGGTGCAAAACCATACGAGCACATCCATACGGTACCAAACCACACCAAAACTGTACAATACCGTAAGAGTACTTCGTTACGGCACCAAACCGCATGAAAAGAGTAAAATACCGTACGAGTACATCCATACGGTATCAAACCAAACCAAAACGGTCCAATACCGTACGAGAACATCCATACGAAACCAAACCACACCAAAACGGTGCAAAACCGTACGGGTACATCCATACGGTACTAAACCACACCAAAACGGTGCAATACCTTACGAGTACATCCATACGGTACCAAACCACACCAAAACGGTGCAATACCGTACGAGTACTTCGTTACGGTACCAAACCACACCAAAACGGTGCAATACCGTACGAGTACTTCGTTACGATACCAAACCACACCAAAACGGTGCAATACCGTACGAGTACATCCATACGGTACCAAACCACACCAAAACGGTGCTAAACCGTACGAGTACATCCATACGGTACCAAACCACACCAAAACGGTGCAAAACCGTACGAGGACATCCATACGGTACCAAACCACACCAAAACGGTGCAAAACCGTACGAGCACATCCATACGGTACCAAACCACACCAAAACTGTACAATACCGTACGAGTACTTCGTTACTATACGAAACCGCATGAAAAGAGTACAATACCGTACGAGTACATCCATACGGTACCAAACCACACAAAAGCGGTCCAAAACCTTACGAGTACATCCATACGGTACCAATCCACACCAAAACGGTGCAATACCGTACGAGTACATCCATACGGTACCAAACCACACCAAAACGGTGCAATACCGTACTAGTACATCCATACGGTACCAAACCACACCTAAACGGTGCAATACCGTACGAGTACTTCGTTACGGTACCAAACCACACCAAAACGTTGCAGTACCGTACGAGTACTTCGTTACGGTACCAAACAACACCAAAACAGTGCAATACCGTACGAGTACATCCATACGGTACCAAACCACACCAAAACGGTGCAATACCGTACCGTACGAGTACATCCATACGGTACCAAACCACACCAAAACGGTGCAATACCGTACGAGTACATCCATACGGTACCAAACAACACCAAAACGGTGCAATACCGTACGAGTACTTCGTTACGGTACCAAACCACACCAAAACGGTGCAATACCGTACGAGTACATCCATACGGTACCAAACCACACCAAAATGGTGTAATACCGTACGAGTACATCCATACGGTACCAAACCACACAAAAACGGTACAATACCGTTTGAGTACTTCGTTACGGTACTAAACCGCACCAAAAGAGTACGATACCGTACGAGTACATCCATACGGTACCATACCACACCAAAACGGTGCAATACCATACGAGTACATCCATACGGTACCAAACCACACCAAAACGGTGCAATACCGTACGAGTACTTCGTTACGGTACCAAACCACACCAAAACGGTGCAATACCGTACGAGTACTTCGTTACGGCACCAAACAACGCCAAACCGGTGCAATACCGTACGAGTACATCCATACGGTACCAAACCACACCAAAACGGTGCAATACCGTACGAGTACATCCATACGGTACCAATCCACACCAAAACGGTGCAATACTGTACGAGTACATCCATACGGTACCAAACCACACCGAAACGGTGCAATACCGTACGAGTACATCCATACGGTACCAAACCACACCAAAACGGTGCAATACCGTACTAGTATATCCATACGGTACCAAACCACACCTAAACGGTGCAATACCGTACGAGTACTTCGTTACGGTACCAAACCACACCGAAACGGTGCAGTTCCGTACGAGTACTTCGTTACGGTACCAAACAACACCAAAACGGTGCAATACCGTACGAGTACATCCATACGGTACCAAACCACACCAAAACGGTGCAATACCGTACGAGTACATCCATAGGGTACCAAACCACACCAAAACGGTACAATACCGTACGAGTACTACGTTACGGCACCAAACCGCATCAAAAGAGTACAATACCGTACGAGTACATCCATACGGTACCAAACCAAACCAAAACGGTCCAATACCGTACGAGTACATCCATACGAAACCAAACCACACCAAAACGGTGCAAAACCGTACGAGTACATCCATACGGTACCAAACCACACCAAAACGGTGCAATACCTTACGAGTACATCCATACGGTACCAATCCACACCAAAACGGTGCAATACCGTAGGATTACATCCATACGGTACCAAACCACACCAAAACGGTGCAATACCGTACGAGTACATCCATACGGTACCAAACCACACCAAAACGGTACAATACCGTACGAGTACTTCGTTACGGCACCAAACCGCACCAAAACAGTACAATACCGTACGAGTACATCCATACGGTACCAAACCACACCAAAACAGTGCAATACCGTACGAGTACATCCATACGGTACCAAACCACACCAAAACGGTGCAATACCGTACGAGTACTTCGTTACGGTATCAAACCACAAAAAAACGGTGCAATACCGTACGAGTACTTCGTTACGGTACCAAACCACAACAAAACGGTGCAAAACCGTACGAGTAAAACGGTCCAATACCGTCCGAGTACATCCATACGGTACCAAACCACACCAAAACGGTGCAATACCTTACGAGTACATCCATACGGTACCAATCCACACCAAAACGGTGCAATACCGTACGAGTACATCCGTACGGTACCAAACCACACCAAAACGATACAATACCGTACGAGTACTTTTTTACGGTACCAAACCGCCCCAAAAGAGTACGATATCGTACGAGTACATCCATACGGTACCAAACCACACCAAAACGGTGCAATACCGTACGAGTACATCCATACGGTACCAAACCACACCAAAACGGTGCAATACCGTACGAGTACTCCATACGGTACCAATCCACACCAAAACGGTGCAATACCGTACGAGTACATCCATACGGTACCAGACCACACCAAAACGGTGCAATACCGTACGAGTACTTCGTTACGGTACCAAACTACACCAAAACGGTGCAATACCGCACGAGTACTTCGTTACGGTACCAAACAACACCAAAATGGTGCAATACCGCACGAGTACATCCGTACGGTACCAAACCACACCAAAACGGTGCAATACCGCACGAGTACTTCGTTACGGTACCAAACAACACCAAAATGGTGCAATACCGCACGAGTACATCCATACGGTAACAAACCACACCAAAACGGTACAATACCGTACGAGTACTTCGTTACGGCACCAAACCGCATCAAAAGAGTACAATACCGTACGAGTACATCCATACGGTACCAAACCAAACCAAAACGGTCCAATACCGTACGAGTACATCCATACGAAACCAAACCACACCAAAACGGTGCAAAACCGTACGAGTACATCCATACGGTACCAAACCACACCAAAACGGTGCAATACCTTACGAGTACATCCATACGGTACCAATCCACACCAAAACGGTGCAATACCGTAGGATTACATCCATACGGTACCAAACCACACCAAAACGGTGCAATACCGTACGAGTACATCCATACGGTACCAAACCACACCAAAACGGTACAATACCGTACGAGTACTTCGTTACGGCACCAAACCGCACCAAAACAGTACAATACCGTACGAGTACATCCATACGGTACCAAACCACACCAAAACAGTGCAATACCGTACGAGTACATCCATACGGTACCAAACCACACCAAAACGGTGCAATACCGTACGAGTACTTCGTTACGGTATCAAACCACAAAAAAACGGTGCAATACCGTACGAGTACTTCGTTACGGTACCAAACCACAACAAAACGGTGCAAAACCGTACGAGTAAAACGGTCCAATACCGTCCGAGTACATCCATACGGTACCAAACCACACCAAAACGGTGCAATACCTTACGAGTACATCCATACGGTACCAATCCACACCAAAACGGTGCAATACCGTACGAGTACATCCGTACGGTACCAAACCACACCTAAACGGTGCAATACCGTACGAGTACTTCGTTACGGTACCAAACCACACCAAAACGTTGCAGTACCGTACGAGTACTTCGTTACGGTACCAAACAACACCAAAACAGTGCAATACCGTACGAGTACATCCATACGGTACCAAACCACACCAAAACGGTGCAATACCGTACCGTACGAGTACATCCATACGGTACCAAACCACACCAAAACGGTGCAATACCGTACGAGTACATCCATACGGTACCAAACAACACCAAAACGGTGCAATACCGTACGAGTACTTCGTTACGGTACCAAACCACACCAAAACGGTGCAATACCGTACGAGTACTTCGTTACGGTACCAAATCACACCAAAACGGTGCAATACCGTACGAGTACATCCATACGGTACCAAACCACACCAAAATGGTGTAATACCGTACGAGTACATCCATACGGTACCAAACCACACAAAAACGGTACAATACCGTTTGAGTACTTCGTTACGGTACTAAACCGCACCAAAAGAGTACGATACCGTACGAGTACATCCATACGGTACCATACCACACCAAAACGGTGCAATACCATACGAGTACATCCATACGGTACCAAACCACACCAAAACGGTGCAATACCGTACGAGTACTTCGTTACGGTACCAAACCACACCAAAACGGTGCAATACCGTACGAGTACTTCGTTACGGCACCAAACAACGCCAAACCGGTGCAATACCGTACGAGTACATCCATACGGTACCAAACCACACCAAAACGGTGCAATACCGTACGAGTACATCCATACGGTACCAATCCACACCAAAACGGTGCAATACTGTACGAGTACATCCATACGGTACCAAACCACACCGAAACGGTGCAATACCGTACGAGTACATCCATACGGTACCAAACCACACCAAAACGGTGCAATACCGTACTAGTATATCCATACGGTACCAAACCACACCTAAACGGTGCAATACCGTACGAGTACTTCGTTACGGTACCAAACCACACCGAAACGGTGCAGTTCCGTACGAGTACTTCGTTACGGTACCAAACAACACCAAAACGGTGCAATACCGTACGAGTACATCCATACGGTACCAAACCACACCAAAACGGTGCAATACCGTACGAGTACATCCATAGGGTACCAAACCACACCAAAACGGTACAATACCGTACGAGTACTACGTTACGGCACCAAACCGCATCAAAAGAGTACAATACCGTACGAGTACATCCATACGGTACCAAACCAAACCAAAACGGTCCAATACCGTACGAGTACATCCATACGAAACCAAACCACACCAAAACGGTGCAAAACCGTACGAGTACATCCATACGGTACCAAACCACACCAAAACGGTGCAATACCTTACGAGTACATCCATACGGTACCAATCCACACCAAAACGGTGCAATACCGTAGGATTACATCCATACGGTACCAAACCACACCAAAACGGTGCAATACCGTACGAGTACATCCATACGGTACCAAACCACACCAAAACGGTACAATACCGTACGAGTACTTCGTTACGGCACCAAACCGCACCAAAACAGTACAATACCGTACGAGTACATCCATACGGTACCAAACCACACCAAAACAGTGCAATACCGTACGAGTACATCCATACGGTACCAAACCACACCAAAACGGTGCAATACCGTACGAGTACTTCGTTACGGTATCAAACCACAAAAAAACGGTGCAATACCGTACGAGTACTTCGTTACGGTACCAAACCACAACAAAACGGTGCAAAACCGTACGAGTAAAACGGTCCAATACCGTCCGAGTACATCCATACGGTACCAAACCACACCAAAACGGTGCAATACCTTACGAGTACATCCATACGGTACCAATCCACACCAAAACGGTGCAATACCGTACGAGTACATCCGTACGGTACCAAACCACACCAAAACGATACAATACCGTACGAGTACTTTTTTACGGTACCAAACCGCCCCAAAAGAGTACGATATCGTACGAGTACATCCATACGGTACCAAACCACACCAAAACGGTGCAATACCGTACGAGTACATCCATACGGTACCAAACCACACCAAAACGGTGCAATACCGTACGAGTACTCCATACGGTACCAATCCACACCAAAACGGTGCAATACCGTACGAGTACATCCATACGGTACCAGACCACACCAAAACGGTGCAATACCGTACGAGTACTTCGTTACGGTACCAAACTACACCAAAACGGTGCAATACCGCACGAGTACTTCGTTACGGTACCAAACAACACCAAAATGGTGCAATACCGCACGAGTACATCCATACGGTACCAAACCACACCAAAACGGTGCAATACCGCACGAGTACTTCGTTACGGTACCAAACAACACCAAAATGGTGCAATACCGCACGAGTACATCCATACGGTAACAAACCACACCAAAACGGTACAATACCGTACGAGTACTTCGTTACGGCACCAAACCGCATCAAAAGAGTACAATAACGTACGAGTACACCGTTACGATACCAAACCGCATCAAAATAGTACAATACCGAACGAGTACATCCATACGAAACCAAACCACAACAAAACGGTGCAAAACCGTACGAGTACATCCATACGGTACCAAACCACACCAAAACGGTGCAATACCTTACGAGTACATCCATACGGTACCAATCCACACCAAAACGGTGCAATACCTTACGAGTACATCCATACGGTACCAAACCACACCAAAACGGTGCAATACCGTACGAGTACATCCATACGTTACCAAACCACACCAAAACGGTGCAATACCGTATGAATACATCCATACGGTACCAAACCACACCAAAACGGTGCAATACTTTACGAGTACATCCATATGGTACCAAACCACACCAAAACGGTGCAATACCGTACGAGTATTTCGTTACGGTACCAAACTACACCAAAACGGTGCAATACTGTACGAGTACTTCGTTACGGTACCAAACAACACCAAAATGGTGCAATACCGCACGAGTACATCCATATGGTACCAAACCACACCAAAACGGTGCAATACCGTAAGAGTACATCCATACGATACCAAACCACACCAAAACGGTACAATACCGTACGAGTACTTCGTTATGGCACCAAACCGCATCAAAAGAGTACAATAACGTACGAGTACATCCATACGGTACTAAACCACACCAAAACAGTCCAATACCGAACGAGTACATCCATACGAAACCAAACCACAACAAAACGGTGCAAAACCGTACGAGTACATCCATACGGTACCAAACCACACCAAAACGGTGCAATACCTTACGAGTACATCCATACGGTACCAATCCACACCAAAACGGTGCAATACCGTAGGAGTACATCGATACGGTACCAAACCACACAAAAACGGTGCAATACCGTACGAGTACATCCATTCGGTACCAAACCACCCCAAAACGGTACAATACCGTACGAGTACTTCGTTACGGCACCAAACCGCACCAAAATAGTACAATACCGTACGAGTACATCCATACGGTACCAAACCACACCAAAACAGTGCAATACCGTACGAGTACATCCATACGGTACCAAACCACACCAAAATGGTGCAATACCTTACGAGTACATCCATACGGTACCAATCCACACCAAAACGGTGCAATACCGTACGAGTACATCCATACGGTACCAAACCACACCAAAACGGTGCAATACCATACGAGTACGTCCATACGGTACCAAACCACACCAAAACGGTGCAATACTTTACGAGTACATCCATACGGTACCAATCCACACCAAAACGGTGCAATACCGTACGAGTACTTCGTTACGGTACCAAACCACACCAAAACGGTGCAATACCGTACGAGTACATCCATACGGTACCAAACCACACTAAAACGGTACAATACCGTACGAGTACTTCGTTACGGTACCAAACCGCACCAAAAGAGTACGATACCGTACGAGTACATCCATACGGTACCAAACCACACCAAAACGGTGCAATACCGTACGAGTACATCCATACGGTACCAAAGCACACCAAAAGGGTGCAATACCGTACGAGTACTCCATACAGTACCAAACAGCACCAAAACGGTGCAATACCGTACGAGTACATCCATACGGTACCAAACCACACCAAAACGGTGCAATACGGTACGAGTACATCCATACGATACCAAACCACACTGAAACGGTGCAATAACGTACGAGTACATCCGTACGGTACCAAACCACACCAAAACGGTACAATACCGTACGAGTACTTCGTTACGGTACCAAACCGCACCAAAAGAGTACGATTCCGTACGAGTACATCCATACGGTACCAAACCACACCAAAACGGTGCAATACCGTACGAGTACATCCATACGGTACCAAACCACACCAAAACGGTGCAATACCGTACGAGTACATCCATACGGTACAAAACCACACCAAAACGGTGCAATATCGTACGAGTACATCCATACGGTACCAAACCACACCAAAATGGTGCAATACCGTACGAGTACATCCATACGGTACCAAACCACACCAAAACGGTACAATACCGTACGAGTACTTCGTTACGGTACGAAACCGCACCAAAAGAGTACAATACCGTACGAGTACATCCATACGGTACCAAACCACACCAAAACGGTGCAATACCGTACGAGTACATCCATACGGTACCAAACCACACCAAAACGGTGCAATACCGTACGAGTACATCCATACGGTACCAAACCGCACTAAAACGGTACAATACCGTACGAGTACTTCGTTACGGTACCAAACCGCACCAAAAGAGTACGATTCCGTACGAGTACATCCATACGGTACCAAACCACACCAAAACGGTGCAATACCGTACGAGTACATCCATACGGTACCAAACCACACCAAAATGGTGCAATACCGTACGAGTACATCCGTACGGTACCAAACCACACCAAAAGGGTACAATACCGTACGAGTACTTCGTTACGGTACCAAACAGCACCAAAAGAGTACGATACCGTACGAGTACATCCATACGGTACCAAACCACACCAAAACGGTGCAATACTGTACGAGTACATCCATACGGTACCAAACCACACTGAAACGGTGCAATACCGTACGAGTACATCCGTACGGTACCAAACCACACCAAAACGGTACAATACCGTACGAGTACTTCGTTACGGTACGAAACCGCACCAAAAGAGTACAATACCGTACGAGTACATCCATACGGTACCAAACCACACCAAAACGGTGCAATACCGTACGAGTACATCCATACGGTACCAAACCACACCAAAACGGTGCAATACGGTACGAGTACATCCATACGGTACCAAACCACACCAAAACGGTGCAATACCGTACGAGTACATCCATACGGTACCAAACCGCACTAAAACGGTACAATACCGTACGAGTACTTCGTTACGGTACCAAACCGCACCAAAAGAGTACGATACCGTACGACTACATCCATACGGTACGAAACCACACCAAAACGGTGCAATACCGTACGAGTACATCCATACGGTACCAAACCACACCAAAACGGTGCAATACCGTACGAGTACCCCATACGGTACCAAACCATACCAAAACGGTGCAATACCGTACGAGTACATCCATACGGTACCAAACCACACCAAAATGGTGCAATACCGTACGAGTACATGCGTACGGTACCAAACCACACCAAAAGGGTACAATACCGTACGAGTACTTCGTTACGGTACCAAACAGCACCAAAAGAGTACGATACCGTACGAGTACATCCATACGGTACCAAACCACACCAAAACGGTGCAATACCGTACGAGTACATCCATACGGTACCAAACCGCACTAAAACGGTACAATACCGTACGAGTACTTCGTTACGGTACCAAACCGCACCAAAAGAGTACGATACCGTACGACTACATCCATACGGTACGAAACCACACCAAAACGGTGCAATACCGTACGAGTACATCCATACGGTACCAAAGCACACCAAAAGGGTGCAATACCGTACGAGTACTCCATACAGTACCAAACAACACCAAAACGGTGCAATACCGTACGAGTACGTCCATACGGTACCAAACCACACCAAAACGGTGCAATACGGTACGAGTACATCCATACGGTACCAAAGCACACCAAAACGGTGCAATACCGTACGAGTACTCCATACGGTACCAAACAACACCAAAACGGTGCAATACCGTACGAGTACATCCATACGGTACAAAACCACACCAAAATGGTGCAATACCGTACGAGTACATCCGTACGGTACCAAACCACACCAAAACGGTACAATACCGTACGAGTACTTCGTTACGGTACCAAACCGCACCAAAAGAGTACGATTCCGTACGAGTACATCCATACGGTACCAAACCACACCAAAACGGTGCAATACCGTACGTATACATCCATATGGTACCAAACCACACCAAAACGGTGCAATACCGTACGAGTACATCCGTACGGTACCAAACCACACCAAAACGGTACAATACTGTACGCGTACTTCGTTACGGTACCATATCGCACCAAAAGAGTACGATACCGTGCGAGTACATCCATACGGTACCAAACCACACCAAAACGGTGCAATACCCTACGAGTACATCTATACGGTACCAAACCACACCAAAACGGTGCATTACCGTACGAGTACATCCATACGGTACCAAACCACACCAAAACGGTGCAATACCGTACGAGTACGTCCATACGGTACCAAACCACACCAAAACGGTGCAATACCTTACGAGTACATCCATACGGTACCAATCCACACCAAAACGGTGCAATACCGTACGAGTACGTCCATACGGTACCAAACCACACGAAAACGGTGCCATACCGTACGAGTACTTCGTTACGGTGCCAAACCACACGAAAACGGTGCAATACCGTACGAGTACTTCGTTACGGTACCAAACAACACCAAAACGGTGCAATACCGTACGAGTACATCCATACGGTACCAAACCACACCAAAACGGTGCAATACCGTACGAGTACATCCATACGGTACCAAAGCACACCAAAACGGTGCAATACCGTACGAGTACTCCATACAGTACCAAACAACACCAAAACGGTGCAATACCGTACGAGTACATCCATACGGTACCAAACCACACCAAAACGGTGCAATACCGTACGTGTACATCCATATGGTACCAAACCACACCAAAACGGTGCAATACCGTACGAGTACATCCGTACGGTACCAAACCACACCAAAACGGTACAATACTGTACGCGTACTTCGTTACGGTACCATACCGCACCAAAAGAGTACGATACCGTACGAGTACATCCATACTGTACCAAACCACACCAAAACGGTGCAATACCCTACGAGTACATCCATACGGTACCAAACCACACCAAAACGGTGCAATACCGTACGAGTACATCCATACGGTACCAAACCACACCAAAACGGTGCAATACCGTACGAGTACATCCATACGGTACCAAACCACACCAAAACGGTGCAATACCGTACGAGTACATACATACGATACCAAACCACACCAAAACGGTACAATACCGTACGAGTACTTCGTTACGGTACCAAACCGCACCTAAAGAGTACGACACCGTACGAGTACATCCATACGGTACCAAACCACACCAAAACGGTTAAATACCGTACGAGTACATCCATACGGTACCAAACCACACCAAAACGGTGCAATACTGTACGAGTACTCCATACGGTACCAAACCACACCAAAACGGTGCAATACAGTACGAGTACATCCATACGGTACCAAACCACACCAAAACGGTGCAATACCGTACGAGTACATCCGTACGGTACCAAACCACACCAAAACGGTACAATACCGTACGAGTACTTCTTTACGGTACCAAACCGCCCCAAAAGAGTACGATATCGTACGAGTACATCCATACGGTACCAAACCACACCAAAACGGTGCAATACCGTACGAGTACATCCATACGGTACCAAACCACACCAAAACGGTGCAATACCGTACGAGTACATCCGTACGGTACCAAACCACACCAACACAGTACAATACCGTACGAGTACTTCGTTACGGTACCAAACCGCACCAAAAGAGTACGATACCGTACGAGTACATCCATACGGTACCAAACCACACCAAAACGGTGCAATACCGTACGAGTACATCCATACGGTACCAAACCACACCAAAACGGTACAATACCGTACGAGTACATCGTTACGGTACCAAACCGCACCAAAAGAGTAGGATACCGTACGAGTACATCCATACGGTACCAAACCACCCCAAAACGGTGCAATACCGTACGAGTACTCCATACGGTCCCAAACCACACCAAAACGGTGCAATACCGTATGAGTACTTGGTTACGGTACCAAACCACACCGAAACGGTACAATACCATACGAGTACTTCGTTACGGTACCAAACCGCACCAAAAGAGTACGATACCGTACGAGTACATCCATACGGTTCCAAACCACACCAAAACGGCACAATACCGTACGAGTACATCCATACGGTACCAAACCACACCAAAACGGTGCAATACCGTACGAGTACTTCGTTACGGTACCAAACCACACCAAAATGGTGCAATACCGTAGGAGTACTTCGTTACGGTACCAAACCACACCAAAACGGTGCAATACCGTACGAGTACATCGATACGGTACCAAACCACACCAAAACGGTACAATACCGTACGAGTACTTCGTTACGGTACCAAACCGCACCGAAAGAGTACGATACCGTACTAGTACATCCATACGGTACCAAACCACACCAAAACAGTGCAATACCATACGAGTACATCCATACGGTACCAAACCACACCAAAATGGTGCAATACCGTACGTGTACATCCATATGGTACCAAACCACACCAAAACGGTGCAATACCGTACGAGTACATCCGTACGGTACCAAACCACACCAAAACGGTACAATACTGTACGCGTACTTCGTTACGGTACCATACCGCACCAAAAGAGTACGATACCGTACGAGTACATCCATACTGTACCAAACCACACCAAAACGGTGCAATACCCTACGAGTACATCCATACGGTACCAAACCACACCAAAACGGTGCAATACCGTACGAGTACATCCATACGGTACCAAACCACACCAAAACGGTGCAATACCGTACGAGTACATCCATACGGTACCAAACCACACCAAAACGGTGCAATACCGTACGAGTACATACATACGATACCAAACCACACCAAAACGGTACAATACCGTACGAGTACTTCGTTACGGTGCCAAACCGCACCAAAAGAGTACGATACCGTACGAGTACATCCATACGGTACCAAACCACACCAAAACGGTTAAATACCGTACGAGTACATCCATACGGTACCAAACCACACCAAAACGGTGCAATACTGTACGAGTACTCCATACGGTACCAAACCACACCAAAACGGTGCAATACAGTACGAGTACATCCATACGGTACCAAACCACACCAAAACGGTGCAATACCGTACGAGTACATCCGTACGGTACCAAACCACACCAAAACGGTACAATACCGTACGAGTACTTCTTTACGGTACCAAACCGCCCCAAAAGAGTACGATATCGTACGAGTACATCCATACGGTACCAAACCACACCAAAACGGTGCAATACCGTACGAGTACATCCATACGGTACCAAACCACACCAAAACGGTGCAATACCGTACGAGTACATCCGTACGGTACCAAACCACACCAACACAGTACAATACCGTACGAGTACTTCGTTACGGTACCAAACCGCACCAAAAGAGTACGATACCGTACGAGTACATCCATACGGTACCAAACCACACCAAAACGGTGCAATACCGTACGAGTACATCCATACGGTACCAAACCACACCAAAACGGTACAATACCGTACGAGTACTTCGTTACGGTACCAAACCGCACCAAAAGAGTAGGATACCGTACGAGTACATCCATACGGTACCAAACCACCCCAAAACGGTGCAATACCGTACGAGTACTCCATACGGTCCCAAACCACACCAAAACGGTGCAATACCGTATGAGTACTTGGTTACGGTACCAAACCACACCGAAACGGTACAATACCATACGAGTACTTTGTTACGGTACCAAACCGCACCAAAAGAGTACGATACCGTACGAGTACATCCATACGGTTCCAAACCACACCAAAACGGCACAATACCGTACCAGTACATCCATACGGTACCAAACCACACCAAAACGGTGCAATACCGTACGAGTACTTCGTTACGGTACCAAACCACACCAAAATGGTGCAATACCGTAGGAGTACTTCGTTACGGTACCAAACCACACCAAAACGGTGCAATACCGTACGAGTACATCGATACGGTACCAAACCACACCAAAACGGTACAATACCGTACGAGTACTTCGTTACGGTACCAAACCGCACCGAAAGAGTACGATACCGTACTAGTACATCCATACGGTACCAAACCACACCAAAACAGTGCAATACCATACGAGTACATCCATACGGTACCAAACCACACCAAAATGGTGCAATACCGTACGTGTACATCCATATGGTACCAAACCACACCAAAACGGTGCAATACCGTACGAGTACATCCGTACGGTACCAAACCACACCAAAACGGTACAATACTGTACGCGTACTTCGTTACGGTACCATACCGCACCGAAAGAGCACGATACCGTATGAGCACATCCATAATGTACCAAACCACACCAAAATGGTGCAATACCCTACGAGTACATCCATACGGTACCAAACCACACCAAAACGGTGCAATACCGTACGAGTACATCCATACGGTACCAAACCACACCAAAATGGTGCAATACCGTACGAGTACATCCATACGGTACCAAACCACACCAAAACGGTACAATACCGTACGAGTACTTCGTTACGGTACGAAACCGCACCAAAAGAGTACAATATCGTACGAGTACATCCATACGGTACCAAACCACACCAAAACGGTGCAATACCGTACGAGTACATCCATACGGTACCAAACCACCCCAAAACGGTGCAATACCGTACGAGTACTCCATACGGTCCCAAACCACACCAAAACGGTGCAATACCGTATGAGTACTTGGTTACGGTACCAAACCACACCGAAACGGTACAATACCATACGAGTACTTCGTTACGGTACCAAACCGCACCAAAAGAGTACGATACCGTACGAGTACATCCATACGGTACCAACCCACACCAAAACGGTGCAATACCGTACGAGTACATCCGTACGGTACCAAACCACACCAAAATGGTACAATACTGTACGCGTACTTCGTTACGGTACCATACCGCACCAAAAGAGTACGATACCGTACGAGTACATCCATACTGTACCAAACCACACCAAAACGGTGCAATACCCTACGAGTACATCCATACTGTACCAAACCACACCAAAACGGTGCAATACCGTACGAGTACATCCATACGGTACCAAACCACACCAAAATGGTGCAATACCGTACGAGTACATCCATACGGTACCAAACCACACCAAAACGGTACAATACCGTACGAGTACTTCGTTACGGTACGAAACCGCACCAAAAGAGTACAATATCGTACGAGTACATCCATACGGTACCAAACCACACCAAAACGGTGCAATACCGTACGAGTACATCCATACGGTACCAAACCACACCAAAACGGTGCAATACCGTACGAGTACTTCGTTACGGTACCAAACCACACCAAAACGGTGCAATACCTTAGGACTACATCGATACGGTACCAAACCACACCAAAACGGGACAATACCGTACGAGTACTTCGTTACGGTACCAAACCGCACCAAAAGAGTACGATACCGTACGAGTACATCCATACGGTACCAAACCACACCAAAACGGTGCAATACCGTACGAGTACATCCATACGGTACCAAACCACACCAAAACGGTGCAATACCGTACGAGTACATCCATAGGGTACCAAACCACACCAAAACGGTACAATACCGTACGAGTACTACGTTACGGCACCAAACCGCATCAAAAGAGTACAATACCGTACGAGTACATCCATACGGTACCAAACCAAACCAAAACGGTCCAATACCGTACGAGTACATCCATACGAAACCAAACCACACCAAAACGGTGCAAAACCGTACGAGTACATCCATACGGTACCAAACCACACCAAAACGGTGCAATACCTTACGAGTACATCCATACGGTACCAATCCACACCAAAACGGTGCAATACCGTAGGATTACATCCATACGGTACCAAACCACACCAAAACGGTGCAATACCGTACGAGTACATCCATACGGTACCAAACCACACCAAAACGGTACAATACCGTACGAGTACTTCGTTACGGTACGAAACCGCACCAAAAGAGTACAATATCGTACGAGTACATCCATACGGTACCAAACCACACCAAAACGGTGCAATACCGTACGAGTACTTCGTTACGGTACCAAACCACACCAAAACGGTGCAATACCGTACGAGTACTTCGTTACGGTACCAAATCACACCAAAACGGTGCAATACCGTACGAGTACATCCATACGGTACCAAACCACACCAAAATGGTGTAATACCGTACGAGTACATCCATACGGTACCAAACCACACAAAAACGGTACAATACCGTTTGAGTACTTCGTTACGGTACTAAACCGCACCAAAAGAGTACGATACCGTACGAGTACATCCATACGGTACCATACCACACCAAAACGGTGCAATACCATACGAGTACATTCATACGGTACCAAACCACACCAAAACGGTGCAATACCGTACGAGTACATCCATACGGTACCAAAGCACACCAAAACGGTGCAATACCGTACGAGTACTCCATACAGTACCAAACAACACCAAAACGGTGCAATACCGTACGAGTACATCCATACGGTACCAAACCACACCAAAACGGTGCAATACCGTACGTGTACATCCATATGGTACCAAACCACACCAAAATGGTGCAATACCGTACGAGTACATCCGTACGGTACCAAACCACACCAAAACGGTACAATACTGTACGCGTACTTCGTTACGGTACCATACCGCACCAAAAGAGTACGATACCGTACGAGTACATCCATACTGTACCAAACCACACCAAAACGGTGCAATACCCTACGAGTACATCCATACGGTACCAAACCACACCAAAACGGTGCAATACCGTACGAGTACATCCATACGGTACCAAACCACACCAAAACGGTGCAATACCGTACGAGTACATCCATACGGTACCAAACCACACCAAAACGGTGCAATACCGTACGAGTACATACATACGATACCAAACCACACCAAAACGGTACAATACCGTACGAGTACTTCGTTACGGTACCAAACCGCACCAAAAGAGTACGATACCGTACGAGTACATCCATACGGTACCAAACCACACCAAAACGGTTAAATACCGTACGAGTACATCCATACGGTACCAAACCACACCAAAACGGTGCAATACTGTACGAGTACTCCATACGGTACCAAACCACACCAAAACGGTGCAATACAGTACGAGTACATCCATACGGTACCAAACCACACCAAAACGGTGCAATACCGTACGAGTACATCCGTACGGTACCAAACCACACCAAAACGGTACAATACCGTACGAGTACTTCTTTACGGTACCAAACCGCCCCAAAAGAGTACGATATCGTACGAGTACATCCATACGGTACCAAACCACACCAAAACGGTGCAATACCGTACGAGTACATCCATACGGTACCAAACCACACCAAAACGGTGCAATACCGTACGAGTACATCCGTACGGTACCAAACAACACCAACACAGTACAATACCGTACGAGTACTTCGTTACGGTACCAAACCGCACCAAAAGAGTACGATACCGTACGAGTACATCCATACGGTACCAAACCACACCAAAACGGTGCAATACCGTACGAGTACATCCATACGGTACCAAACCACACCAAAACGGTACAATACCGTACGAGTACTTCGTTACGGTACCAAACCGCACCAAAAGAGTAGGATACCGTACGAGTACATCCATACGGTACCAAACCACCCCAAAACGGTGCAATACCGTACGAGTACTCCATACGGTCCCAAACCACACCAAAACGGTGCAATACCGTATGAGTACTTGGTTACGGTACCAAACCACACCGAAACGTTACAATACCATACGAGTACTTCGTTACGGTACCAAACCGCACCAAAAGAGTACGATACCGTACGAGTACATCCATACGGTTCCAAACCACACCAAAACGGCACAATACCGTACGAGTACATCCATACGGTACCAAACCACACCAAAACGGTGCAATACCGTACGAGTACTTCGTTACGGTACCAAACCACACCAAAATGGTGCAATACCGTAGGAGTACTTCGTTACGGTACCAAACCACACCAAAACGGTGCAATACCGTACGAGTACATCGATACGGTACCAAACCACACCAAAACGGTACAATACCGTACGAGTACTTCGTTACGGTACCAAACCGCACCGAAAGAGTACGATACCGTACGAGTACATCCATACGGTACCAAACCACACCAAAACAGTGCAATACCGTACGAGTACATCCATACGGTACCAAACCACACCAAAATTGTGCAATACCGTACGTGTACATCCATATGGTACCAAACCACACCAAAACGGTGCAATACCGTACGAGTACATCCGTACGGTACCAAACCACACCAAAACGGTACAATACTGTACGCGTACTTCGTTACGGTACCATACCGCACCGAAAGAGCACGATACCGTATGAGCACATCCATAATGTACCAAACCACACCAAAATGGTGCAATACCCTACGAGTACATCCATACGGTACCAAACCACACCAAAACGGTGCAATACCGTACGAGTACATCCATACGGTACCAAACCACACCAAAATGGTGCAATACCGTACGAGTACTTCCATACGGTACCAAACCACACCAAAACGGTACAATACCGTACGAGTACTTCGTTACGGTACGAAACCGCACCAAAAGAGTACAATATCGTACGAGTACATCCATACGGTACCAAACCACACCAAAACGGTGCAATACCGTACGAGTACATCCATACGGTACCAAACCACACCAAAACGGTGCAATACCGTACGAGTACTTCGTTACGGTACCAAACCACACCAAAACGGTGCAATACCTTACGAGTACATCGATACGGTACCAAACCACACCAAAACGGGACAATACCGTACGAGTACTTCGTTACGGTACCAAACCGCACCAAAAGAGTACGATACCGTACGAGTACATCCATACGGTACCAACCCACACCAAAACGGTGCAATACCGTACGAGTACATCCGTACGGTACCAAACCACACCAAAATGGTACAATACTGTACGCGTACTTCGTTACGGTACCATACCGCACCAAAAGAGTACGATACCGTACGAGTACATCCATACTGTACCAAACCACACCAAAACGGTGCAATACCCTACGAGTACATCCATACTGTACCAAACCACACCAAAACGGTGCAATACCGTACGAGTACATCCATACGGTACCAAACCACACCAAAATGGTGCAATACCGTACGAGTACATCCATACGGTACCAAACCACACCAAAACGGTACAATACCGTACGAGTACTTCGTTACGGTACGAAACCGCACCAAAAGAGTACAATATCGTACGAGTACATCCATACGGTACCAAACCACACCAAAACGGTGCAATACCGTACGAGTACATCCATACGGTACCAAACCACACCAAAACGGTGCAATACCGTACGAGTACTTCGTTACGGTACCAAACCACACCAAAACGGTGCAATACCTTAGGACTACATCGATACGGTACCAAACCACACCAAAACGGGACAATACCGTACGAGTACTTCGTTACGGTACCAAACCGCACCAAAAGAGTACGATACCGTACGAGTACATCCATACGGTATCAAACCACACCAAAACGGTGCAATACCGTACGAGTACATCCATACGGTACCAAACCACACCAAAACGGTGCAATACCGTACGAGTACATCCATAGGGTACCAAACCACACCAAAACGGTACAATACCGTACGAGTACTACGTTACGGCACCAAACCGCATCAAAAGAGTACAATACCGTACGAGTACATCCATACGGTACCAAACCAAACCAAAACGGTCCAATACCGTACGAGTACATCCATACGAAACCAAACCACACCAAAACGGTGCAAAACCGTACGAGTACATCCATACGGTACCAAACCACACCAAAACGGTGCAATACCTTACGAGTACATCCATACGGTACCAATCCACACCAAAACGGTGCAATACCGTAGGATTACATCCATACGGTACCAAACCACACCAAAACGGTGCAATACCGTACGAGTACATCCATACGGTACCAAACCACACCAAAACGGTACAATACCGTACAAGTACTTCGTTACGGTACGAAACCGCACCAAAAGAGTACAATATCGTACGAGTACATCCATACGGTACCAAACCACACCAAAACGGTGCAATACCGTACGAGTACATCCATACGGTACCAAACCACACCAAAACGGTGCAATACCGTACGAGTACTTCGTTACGGTACCAAACCACACCAAAACGGTGCAATACCTTAGGACTACATCGATACGGTACAGAACCACACCAAAACGGGACAATACCGTACGAGTACTTCGTTACGGTACCAAACCGCACCAAAAGAGTACGATACCGTACGAGTACATCCATACGGTACCAAACCACACCAAAACGGTGCAATACCGTACGAGTACATCCATACGGTACCAAACCACACCAAAACGGTGCAATACCGTACGAGTACATCCATACGGTACCAAACCACACCAAAACGGTGCAATACCGTACGAGTACTTCGTTACGGTACCAAACCACACCAAAACGGTGCAATACCGTACGAGTACTTCGTTACCGTACCAAATCACACCAAAACGGTGCAATACCGTACGAGTACATCCATACGGTACCAAACCACACCAAAATGGTGTAATACCGTACGAGTACATCCATACGGTACCAAACCACACAAAAACGGTACAATACCGTTTGAGTACTTCGTTACGGTACTAAACCGCACCAAAAGAGTACGATACCGTACGAGTACATCCATACGGTACCATACCACACCAAAACGGTGCAATACCATACGAGTACATTCATACGGTACCAAACCACACCAAAACGGTGCAATACCGTACGAGTACTTCGTTACGGAACCAAACAACGCCAAACCGGTGCAATACCGTACGAGTACATCCATACGGTACCAAACCACACCAAAACGGTGCAATACCGTACGAGTACATCCATACGGTACCAAACCACACCAAAACGGTACAATACCGTACGAGTACTTCGTTACGGTACGAAACCGCACCAAAAGAGTACAATATCGTACGAGTACATCCATACGGTACCAAACCACACCAAAACGGTGCAATACCGTACGAGTACATCCATACGGTACCAAACCACACCAAAACGGTGCAATACCGTACGAGTACTTCGTTACGGTACCAAACCACACCAAAACGGTGCAATACCTTACTAGTACATCGATACGGTACCAAACCACACCAAAACGGGACAATACCGTACGAGTACTTCGTTACGGTACCAAACCGCACCAAAAGAGTACGATACCGTACGAGTACATCCATACGGTACCAACCCACACCAAAACGGTGCAATACCGTACGAGTACATCCGTACGGTACCAAACCACACCAAAATGGTACAATACTGTACGCGTACTTCGTTACGGTACCATACCGCACCAAAAGAGTACGATACCGTACGAGTACATCCATACTGTACCAAACCACACCAAAACGGTGCAATACCCTACGAGTACATCCATACTGTACCAAACCACACCAAAACGTTGCAATACCGTACGAGTACATCCATACGGTACCAAACCACACCAAAATGGTGCAATACCGTACGAGTACATCCATACGGTACCAAACCACACCAAAACGGTACAATACCGTACGAGTACTTCGTTACGGTACGAAACCGCACCAAAAGAGTACAATATCGTACGAGTACATCCATACGGTACCAAACCACACCAAAACGGTGCAATACCGTACGAGTACATCCATACGGTACCAAACCACACCAAAACGGTGCAATACCGTACGAGTACTTCGTTACGGTACCAAACCACACCAAAACGGTGCAATACCTTAGGACTACATCGATACGGTACAGAACCACACCAAAACGGGACAATACCGTACGAGTACTTCGTTACGGTACCAAACCGCACCAAAAGAGTACGATACCGTACGAGTACATCCATACGGTACCAAACCACACCAAAACGGTGCAATACCGTACGAGTACATCCATACGGTACCAAACCACACCAAAACGGTGCAATACCGTACGAGTACATCCATAGGGTACCAAACCACACCAAAACGGTACAATACCGTACGAGTACTACGTTACGGCACCAAACCGCATCAAAAGAGTACAATACCGTACGAGTACATCCATACGGTACCAAACCAAACCAAAACGGTCCAATACCGTACGAGTACATCCATACGAAACCAAACCACACCAAAACGGTGCAAAACCGTACGAGTACATCCATACGGTACCAAACCACACCAAAACGGTGCAATACCTTACGAGTACATCCATACGGTACCAATCCACACCAAAACGGTGCAATACCGTAGGATTACATCCATACGGTACCAAACCACACCAAAACGGTGCAATACCGTACGAGTACATCCATACGGTACCAAACCACACCAAAACGGTACAATACCGTACGAGTACTTCGTTACGGTACGAAACCGCACCAAAAGAGTACAATATCGTACGAGTACATCCATACGGTACCAAACCACACCAAAACGGTGCTATACCGTACGAGTACTTCGTTACGGTACCAAACCACACCAAAACGGTGCCATACCGTACGAGTACTTCGTTACGGTACCAAACCACACCAAAACGGTGCAATACCGTACGAGTACTTCGTTACGGTACCAAACCACACCAAAACGGTGCAATACCGTACGAGTACTTCGTTACGGTACCAAATCACACCAAAACGGTGCAATACCGTACGAGTACATCCATACGGTACCAAACCACACCAAAATGGTGTAATACCGTACGAGTACATCCATACGGTACCAAACCACACAAAAACGGTACAATACCGTTTGAGTACTTCGTTACGGTACTAAACCGCACCAAAAGAGTACGATACCGTACGAGTACATCCATACGGTACCATACCACACCAAAACGGTGCAATACCATACGAGTACATTCATACGGTACCAAACCACACCAAAACGGTGCAATACCGTACGAGTACTTCGTTACGGTACCAAACCACACCAAAACGGTGCAATACCGTACGAGTACTTCGTTACGGCACCAAACAACGCCAAACCGGTGCAATACCGTACGAGTACATCCATACGGTACCAAACCACACCAAAACGGTGCAATACCGTACGAGTACATCCATACGGTACCAAACCACACCAAAACGGTACAATACCGTACGAGTACTTCGTTACGGTACGAAACCGCACCAAAAGAGTACAATATCGTACGAGTACATCCATACGGTACCAAACCACACCAAAACGGTGCAATACCGTACGAGTACATCCATACGGTACCAAACCACACCAAAACGGTGCAATACCGTACGAGTACTTCGTTACGGTACCAAACCACACCAAAACGGTGCAATACCTTACGAGTACATCGATACGGTACCAAACCACACCAAAACGGGACAATACCGTACGAGTACTTCGTTACGGTACCAAACCGCACCAAAAGAGTACGATACCGTACGAGTACATCCATACGGTACCAACCCACACCAAAACGGTGCAATACCGTACGAGTACATCCGTACGGTACCAAACCACACCAAAATGGTACAATACTGTACGCGTACTTCGTTACGGTACCATACCGCACCAAAAGAGTACGATACCGTACGAGTACATCCATACTGTACCAAACCACACCAAAACGGTGCAATACCCTACGAGTACATCCATACTGTACCAAACCACACCAAAACGGTGCAATACCGTACGAGTACATCCATACGGTACCAAACCACACCAAAATGGTGCAATACCGTACGAGTACATCCATACGGTACCAAACCACACCAAAACGGTACAATACCGTACGAGTACTTCGTTACGGTACGAAACCGCACCAAAAGAGTACAATATCGTACGAGTACATCCATACGGTACCAAACCACACCAAAACGGTGCAATACCGTACGAGTACATCCATACGGTACCAAACCACACCAAAACGGTGCAATACCGTACGAGTACTTCGTTACGGTACCAAACCACACCAAAACGGTGCAATACCTTAGGACTACATCGATACGGTACAGAACCACACCAAAACGGGACAATACCGTACGAGTACTTCGTTACGGTACCAAACCGCACCAAAAGAGTACGATACCGTACGAGTACATCCATACGGTACCAAACCACACCAAAACGGTGCAATACCGTACGAGTACATCCATACGGTACCAAACCACACCAAAACGGTGCAATACCGTACGAGTACATCCATACGGTACCAAACCACACCAAAACGGTACAATACCGTACGAGTACTACGTTACGGCACCAAACCGCATCAAAAGAGTACAATACCGTACGAGTACATCCATACGGTACCAAACCAAACCAAAACGGTCCAATACCGTACGAGTACATCGATACGAAACCAAACCACACCAAAACGGTGCAAAACCGTACGAGTACATCCATACGGTACCAAACCACACCAAAACGGTGCAATACCTTACGAGTACATCCATACGGTACCAATCCACACCAAAACGGTGCAATACCGTAGGATTACATCCATACGGTACCAAACCACACCAAAACGGTGCAATACCGTACGAGTACATCCATACGGTACCAAACCACACCAAAACGGTACAATACCGTACGAGTACTTCGTTACGGTACGAAACCGCACCAAAAGAGTACAATATCGTACGAGTACATCCATACGGTACCAAACCACACCAAAACGGTGCAATACCGTACGAGTACTTCGTTACGGTACCAAACCACACCAAAACGGTGCAATACCGTACGAGTACTTCGTTACGGTACCAAATCACACCAAAACGGTGCAATACCGTACGAGTACATCCATACGGTACCAAACCACACCAAAATGGTGTAATACCGTACGAGTACATCCATACGGTACCAAACCACACAAAAACGGTACAATACCGTTTGAGTACTTCGTTACGGTACTAAACCGCACCAAAAGAGTACGATACCGTACGAGTACATCCATACGGTACCATACCACACCAAAACGGTGCAATACCATACGAGTACATTCATACGGTACCAAACCACACCAAAACGGTGCAATACCGTACGAGTACTTCGTTACGGTACCAAACCACACCAAAACGGTGCAATACCGTACGAGTACTTCGTTACGGCACCAAACAACGCCAAACCGGTGCAATACCGTACGAGTACATCCATACGGTACCAAACCACACCAAAACGGTGCAATACCGTACGAGTACATCCATACGGTACCAATCCACACCAAAACGGTGCAATACCGTACGAGTACATCCATACGGTACCAAACCACACCGAAACGGTGCAATACCGTACGAGTACATCCATACGGTACCAAACCACACCAAAACGGTGCAATACCGTACTAGTATATCCATACGGTACCAAACCACACCTAAACGGTGCAATACCGTACGAGTACTTCGTTACGGTACCAAACCACACCGAAACGGTGCAGTTCCGTACGAGTACTTCGTTACGGTACCAAACAACACCAAAACGGTGCAATACCGTACGAGTACATCCATACGGTACCAAACCACACCAAAACGGTTAAATACCGTACGAGTACATCCATACGGTACCAAACCACACCAAAACGGTGCAATACTGTACGAGTACTCCATACGGTACCAAACCACACCAAAACGGTGCAATACAGTACGAGTACATCCATACGGTACCAAACCACACCAAAACGGTGCAATACCGTACGAGTACATCCGTACGGTACCAAACCACACCAAAACGGTACAATACCGTACGAGTACTTCTTTACGGTACCAAACCGCCCCAAAAGAGTACGATATCGTACGAGTACATCCATACGGTACCAAACCACACCAAAACGGTGCAATACCGTACGAGTACATCCATACGGTACCAAACCACACCAAAACGGTGCAATACCGTACGAGTACATCCGTACGGTACCAAACCACACCAACACAGTACAATACCGTACGAGTACTTCGTTACGGTACCAAACCGCACCAAAAGAGTACGATACCGTACGAGTACATCCATACGGTACCAAACCACACCAAAACGGTGCAATACCGTACGAGTACATCCATACGGTACCAAACCACACCAAAACGGTACAATACCGTACGAGTACTTCGTTACGGTACCAAACCGCACCAAAAGAGTAGGATACCGTACGAGTACATCCATACGGTACTAAACCACCCCAAAACGGTGCAATACCGTACGAGTACTCCATACGGTCCCAAACCACACCAAAACGGTGCAATACCGTATGAGTACTTGGTTACGGTACCAAACCACACCGAAACGGTACAATACCATACGAGTACTTCGTTACGGTACCAAACCGCACCAAAAGAGTACGATACCGTACGAGTACATCCATACGGTTCCAAACCACACCAAAACGGCACAATACCGTACGAGTACATCCATACGGTACCAAACCACACCAAAACGGTGCAATACCGTACGAGTACTTCGTTACGGTACCAAACCACACCAAAATGGTGCAATACCGTAGGAGTACTTCGTTACGGTACCAAACCACACCAAAACGGTGCAATACCGTACGAGTACATCGATACGGTACCAAACCACACCAAAACGGTACAATACCGTACGAGTACTTCGTTACGGTACCAAACCGCACCGAAAGAGTACGATACCGTACGAGTACATCCATACGGTACCAAACCACACCAAAACAGTGCAATACCTTACGAGTACATCCATACGGTACCAAACCACACCAAAATGGTGCAATACCGTACGTGTACATCCATATGGTACCAAACCACACCAAAACGGTGCAATACCGTACGAGTACATCCGTACGGTACCAAACCACACCAAAACGGTACAATACTGTACGCGTACTTCGTTACGGTACCATACCGCACCGAAAGAGCACGATACCGTATGAGCACATCCATAATGTACCAAACCACACCAAAATGGTGCAATACCCTACGAGTACATCCATACGGTACCAAACCACACCAAAACGGTGCAATACCGTACGAGTACATCCATACGGTACCAAACCACACCAAAATGGTGCAATACCGTACGAGTACATCCATACGGTACCAAACCACACCAAAACGGTACAATACCGTACGAGTACTTCGTTACGGTACGAAACCGCACCAAAAGAGTACAATATCGTACGAGTACATCCATACGGTACCAAACCACACCAAAACGGTGCAATACCGTACGAGTACATCCATACGGTACCAAACCACACCAAAACGGTGCAATACCGTACGAGTACTTCGTTACGGTACCAAACCACACCAAAACGGTGCAATACCTTACGAGTACATCGATACGGTACCAAACCACACCAAAACGGGACAATACCGTACGAGTACTTCGTTACGGTACCAAACCGCACCAAAAGAGTACGATACCGTACGAGTACATCCATACGGTACCAACCCACACCAAAACGGTGCAATACCGTACGAGTACATCCGTACGGTACCAAACCACACCAAAATGGTACAATACTGTACGCGTACTTCGTTACGGTACCATACCGCACCAAAAGAGTACGATACCGTACGAGTACATCCATACTGTACCAAACCACACCAAAACGGTGCAATACCCTACGAGTACATCCATACTGTACCAAACCACACCAAAACGGTGCAATACCGTACGAGTACATCCATACGGTACCAAACCACACCAAAATGGTGCAATACCGTACGAGTACATCCATACGGTACCAAACCACACCAAAACGGTACAATACCGTACGAGTACTTCGTTACGGTACGAAACCGCACCAAAAGAGTACAATATCGTACGAGTACATCCATACGGTACCAAACCACACCAAAACGGTGCAATACCGTACGAGTACATCCATACGGTACCAAACCACACCAAAACGGTGCAATACCGTACGAGTACTTCGTTACGGTACCAAACCACACCAAAACGGTGCAATACCTTAGGACTACATCGATACGGTACCAAACCACACCAAAACGGGACAATACCGTACGAGTACTTCGTTACGGTACCAAACCGCACCAAAAGAGTACGATACCGTACGAGTACATCCATACGGTACCAAACCACACCAAAACGGTGCAATACCGTACGAGTACATCCATACGGTACCAAACCACACCAAAACGGTGCAATACCGTACGAGTACATCCATAGGGTACGAAACCACACCAAAACGGTACAATACCGTACGAGTACTACGTTACGGCACCAAACCGCATCAAAAGAGTACAATACCGTACGAGTACATCCATACGGTACCAAACCAAACCAAAACGGTCCAATACCGTACGAGTACATCCATACGAAACCAAACCACACCAAAACGGTGCAAAACCGTACGAGTACATCCATACGGTACCAAACCACACCAAAACGGTGCAATACCTTACGAGTACATCCATACGGTACCAATCCACACCAAAACGGTGCAATACCGTAGGATTACATCCATACGGTACCAAACCACACCAAAACGGTGCAATACCGTACGAGTACATCCATACGGTACCAAACCACACCAAAACGGTACAATACCGTACGAGTACTTCGTTACGGTACGAAACCGCACCAAAAGAGTACAATATCGTACGAGTACATCCATACGGTACCAAACCACACCAAAACGGTGCAATACCGTACGAGTACTTCGTTACGGTACCAAACAACACCAAAACGGTGCAATACCGTACGAGTACATCCATACGGTACCAAACCACACCAAAACGGTGCAATACCGTACGAGTACATCCATAGGGTACCAAACCACACCAAAACGGTACAATACCGTACGAGTACTACGTTACGGCACCAAACCGCATCAAAAGAGTACAATACCGTACGAGTACATCCATACGGTACCAAACCAAACCAAAACGGTCCAATACCGTACGAGTACATCCATACGAAACCAAACCACACCAAAACGGTGCAAAACCGTACGAGTACATCCATACGGTACCAAACCACACCAAAACGGTGCAATACCTTACGAGTACATCCATACGGTACCAATCCACACCAAAACGGTGCAATACCGTAGGATTACATCCATACGGTACCAAACCACACCAAAACGGTGCAATACCGTACGAGTACATCCATACGGTACCAAACCACACCAAAACGGTACAATACCGTACGAGTACTTCGTTACGGTACGAAACCGCACCAAAACAGTACAATATCGTACGAGTACATCCATACGGTACCAAACCACACCAAAACGGTGCAATACCGTACGAGTACTTCGTTACGGTACCAAACCACACCAAAACGGTGCAATACCGTACGAGTACTTCGTTACGGTACCAAATCACACCAAAACGGTGCAATACCGTACGAGTACATCCATACGGTACCAAACCACACCAAAATGGTGTAATACCGTACGAGTACATCCATACGGTACCAAACCACACAAAAACGGTACAATACCGTTTGAGTACTTCGTTACGGTACTAAACCGCACCAAAAGAGTACGATACCGTACGAGTACATCCATACGGTACCATACCACACCAAAACGGTGCAATACCATACGAGTACATTCATACGGTACCAAACCACACCAAAACGGTGCAATACCGTACGAGTACTTCGTTACGGTACCAAACCACACCAAAACGGTGCAATACCGTACGAGTACTTCGTTACGGCACCAAACAACGCCAAACCGGTGCAATACCGTACGAGTACATCCATACGGTACCAAACCACACCAAAACGGTGCAATACCATACGAGTACATCCATACGGTACCAATCCACACCAAAACGGTGCAATACCGTACGAGTACATCCATACGGTACCAAACCACACCGAAACGGTGCAATACCGTACGAGTACATCCATACGGTACCAAACCACACCAAAACGGTGCAATACCGTACTAGTATATCCATACGGTACCAAACCACACCTAAACGGTGCAATACCGTACGAGTACTTCGTTACGGTACCAAACCACACCGAAACGGTGCAGTTCCGTACGAGTACTTCGTTACGGTACCAAACAACACCAAAACGGTGCAATACCGTACGAGTACATCCATACGGTACCAAACCACACCAAAACGGTGCAATACCGTACGAGTACATCCATAGGGTACCAAACCACACCAAAACGGTACAATACCGTACGAGTACTACGTTACGGCACCAAACCGCATCAAAAGAGTACAATACCGTACGAGTACATCCATACGGTACCAAACCAAACCAAAACGGTCCAATACCGTACGAGTACATCCATACGAAACCAAACCACACCAAAACGGTGCAAAACCGTACGAGTACATCCATACGGTACCAAACCACACCAAAACGGTGCAATACCTTACGAGTACATCCATACGGTACCAATCCACACCAAAACGGTGCAATACCGTAGGATTACATCCATACGGTACCAAACCACACCAAAACGGTGCAATACCGTACGAGTACATCCATAGGGTACCAAACCACACCAAAACGGTACAATACCGTACGAGTACTACGTTACGGCACCAAACCGCATCAAAAGAGTACAATACCGTACGAGTACATCCATACGGTACCAAACCAAACCAAAACGGTCCAATACCGTACGAGTACATCCATACGAAACCAAACCACACCAAAACGGTGCAAAACCGTACGAGTACATCCATACGGTACCAAACCACACCAAAACGGTGCAATACCTTACGAGTACATCCATACGGTACCAATCCACACCAAAACGGTGCAATACCGTAGGATTACATCCATACGGTACCAAACCACACCAAAACGGTGCAATACCGTACGAGTACATCCATACGGTACCAAACCACACCAAAACGGTACAATACCGTACGAGTACTTCGTTACGGTACGAAACCGCACCAAAACAGTACAATATCGTACGAGTACATCCATACGGTACCAAACCACACCAAAACGGTGCAATACCGTACGAGTACTTCGTTACGGTACCAAACCACACCAAAACGGTGCAATACCGTACGAGTACTTCGTTACGGTACCAAATCACACCAAAACGGTGCAATACCGTACGAGTACATCCATACGGTACCAAACCACACCAAAATGGTGTAATACCGTACGAGTACATCCATACGGTACCAAACCACACAAAAACGGTACAATACCGTTTGAGTACTTCGTTACGGTACTAAACCGCACCAAAAGAGTACGATACCGTACGAGTACATCCATACGGTACCATACCACACCAAAACGGTGCAATACCATACGAGTACATTCATACGGTACCAAACCACACCAAAACGGTGCAATACCGTACGAGTACTTCGTTACGGTACCAAACCACACCAAAACGGTGCAATACCGTACGAGTACTTCGTTACGGCACCAAACAACGCCAAACCGGTGCAATACCGTACGAGTACATCCATACGGTACCAAACCACACCAAAACGGTGCAATACCGTACGAGTACATCCATACGGTACCAATCCACACCAAAACGGTGCAATACCGTACGAGTACATCCATACGGTACCAAACCACACCGAAACGGTGCAATACCGTACGAGTACATCCATACGGTACCAAACCACACAAAAACGGTGCAATACCGTACTAGTATATCCATACGGTACCAAACCACACCTAAACGGTGCAATACCGTACGAGTACTTCGTTACGGTACCAAACCACACCGAAACGGTGCAGTTCCGTACGAGTACTTCGTTACGGTACCAAACAACACCAAAACGGTGCAATACCGTACGAGTACATCCATACGGTACCAAACCACACCAAAACGGTGCAATACCGTACGAGTACATCCATAGGGTACCAAACCACACCAAAACGGTACAATACCGTACGAGTACTACGTTACGGCACCAAACCGCATCAAAAGAGTACAATACCGTACGAGTACATCCATACGGTACCAAACCAAACCAAAACGGTCCAATACCGTACGAGTACATCCATACGAAACCAAACCACACCAAAACGGTGCAAAACCGTACGAGTACATCCATACGGTACCAAACCACACCAAAACGGTGCAATACCTTACGAGTACATCCATACGGTACCAATCCACACCAAAACGGTGCAATACCGTAGGATTACATCCATACGGTACCAAACCACACCAAAACGGTGCAATACCGTACGAGTACATCCATAGGGTACCAAACCACACCAAAACGGTACAATACCGTACGAGTACTTCGTTACGGCACCAAACCGCACCAAAACAGTACAATACCGTACGAGTACATCCATACGGTACCAAACCACACCAAAACAGTGCAATACCGTACGAGTACATCCATACGGTACCAAACCACACCAAAACGGTGCAATACCGTACGAGTACTTCGTTACGGTATCAAACCACAACAAAACGGTGCAATACCGTACGAGTACTTCGTTACGGTACAAAACCACAACAAAACGGTGCAAAACCGTACGAGTAAAACGGTCCAATACCGTCCGAGTACATCCAAACGGTACAAAACCACACCAAAACGGTGCAATACCTTACGAGTACATCCATACGGTACCAATCCACACCAAAACGGTGCAATACCGTACGAGTACATCCGTACGGTACCAAACCACACCAAAAAGATACAATACCGTACGAGTACTTTTTTACGGTACCAAACCGCCCCAAAAGAGTACGATATCGTACGAGTACATCCATACGGTACCAAACCACACCAAAACGGTGCAATACCGTACGAGTACATCCATACGGTACCAAACCACACCAAAACGGTGCAATACCGTACGAGTACTCCATACGGTACCAATCCACACCAAAACGGTGCAATACCGTACGAGTACATCCATACGGTACCAGACCACACCAAAACGGTGCAATACTGTACGAGTACTTCGTTACGGTACCAAACTACACCAAAACGGTGCAATACCGCACGAGTACTTCGTTACGGTACCAAACAACACCAAAATGGTGCAATACCAATCCACACCAAAACGGTGCAATACCGTACGAGTACATCCATACGGTACCAAACCACACCAAAACGGTGCAATACCTTACGAGTACATCCATACGGTACCAATCCACACCAAAACGGTGCAATACTGTACGAGTACATCCATACGGTACCAAACCACACCAAAACGGTGCCATACCGTTCGAGTACTTCGTTACGGTGCCAAACCACACCAAAACGGTGCAATACCGTACGAGTACTTCGTTACGGTACCAAACAACACCAAAACGGTGCAATACCATACGAGGACATCCATACGGTACCAAACCACACCAAAACGGTGCAATACCGTACGATTACATCCATACGGTACCAAACCACACCAAAACGGTGCAATACCGTACGAGTACATCGTTACGATACCAAACCGCATCAAAAGAGTACAATACCGTACGAGTACATCCATACGGTACCAAACCACACCAAAACGGTGCAATACCGTACGAGTACATCCATACGGTACCAAACCACACCAAAACGGTGCAATACCGTACGAGTACATCCATACGTTACCAAACCACACCAAAACGGTGCAATACCGTACGCATACATCCATACGGTACCAAACCACACCAAAACGGTGCAATACCGTACGAGTACTTCGTTACGGTATCAAACCACACCAAAACGGTGCAATACCGTACGAGTACTTCGTTACGGTACCAAACCACACCAAAATGGTGCAAAACCGTACGAGTAAAACGGTCCAATACCGTACGAGTACATCCATTTGGTACCAAACCACACCAAAACGGTGCAATACCTTACGAGTACATCTATACAGTACCAATCCACACCAAAACGGTGCAATACCGTACGAGTACATCCATACGGTACCAAACCACACCAAAACAGTGCAATACCTTACGAGTACATCCATACGGTACCAATCCACACCAAAACGGTGCAATACCGTATGAGTACATCCATACGGTACCAAACCACACCAAAACGGTGCAATACCGTACGCGTACATCCATACGGTACCAAACCACACCAAAACGGTGCAATACCGTACGAGTACTTCGTTACGGTACCAAACTACACCAAAACGGTGCAATACCTTACGAGTACATCCATACGGTACCAAACCACACCAAAACGGTGCAATACCGTACGAGTACTTCGTTACGGTATCAAACCACACCAAAACGGTGCAATACTGTACGAGTACTACATTACGGCCCCAAACCGCATGAAAAGAGTACAATACCGTACGAGTACGTCCATACGGTACCAAACCACACCAAAACGGTCCAATACCGTATGAGTACATCCATACGAAAGCAAACCACACCAAAACGGTGCAAAACCGTACGAGTACATCCATACGGTATTAAACCACACCAAAACGGTGCAATACCTTACGAGTACATCCATACGGTACCAATCCACACCAAAACGGTGCAATACCGTAGGAGTACATCCATACGGTACCAAACCACACCAAAACGGTGCAATACCGTACGAGTACATCCATACGGTACCAAACCACACAAAAACGGTACAATACCGTACGAGTACTTCGTTACGGCACCAGACCGCACCAAAATAGTACAATACCGTACGAGTACATCCATACGGTACCAAACCACCCCAAAACAGTGCAATACCGTACGAGTACATCCATACGGTACCAAACCACACCAAAATTGTGCAATACCTTACGAGTACATCCATACGGTACCAATCCACACCAAAACGGTGCAATACCGTACGAGTACATCCATACGGTACCAAACCACACCAAAACGGTGCAATACCGTACGAGTACATCCATACGGTACCAAACCACACCAAAACGGTGCAATACCTTACGAGTACATCCATACGGTACCAATCCACACCAAAACGGTGCAATACCGTACGAGTACATCCATACGGTACCAAACCACAGCAAAACGGTGCCATGCCCTACGAGTACTTCGTTACGGTGCCAAACCACACCAAAACGGTGCAATACCGTACGAGTACTTCGTTACGGTACCAAACAACACCAAAACGGTGCAATACCATACGAGTACATCCATACGGTACCAAACCACACCAAAACGGTGCAATACCGTACGAGTACATCCATACGGTACCAAACCACACCAAAACGGTACAATACCGTACGAGTACATCGTTACGATACCAAACCGCATCAAAAGAGTACAATACCGTACGAGTACATCCATACGGTACCAAACCACACCAAAATGGGGCAATACCGTACGAGTACATCCATACGGTACCAAACCACACCAAAACGGTGCAATACCGTACGAGTACTTCGTTACGGTACCAAACTACACCAAAACGGTGCAATACCGCACGAGTACTTCGTTACGGTACCAAACAACACCAAAATGGTGCAATACCGCACGAGTACATCCATACGGTACGAAACCACACCAAAACGGTGCAATACCGTACGAGTACATCCATACGTTACCAAACCACACCAAAACGGTGCAATACCGTATGAATACATCCATACGGTACCAAACCACACCAAAACGGTGCAATACTTTACGAGTACATCCATATGGTACCAAACCACACCAAAACGGTGCAATACCGTACGAGTATTTCGTTACGGTACCAAACTACACCAAAACGGTGCAATACTATACGAGTACTTCGTTACGGTACCAAACAACACCAAAATGGTGCAATACCGCACGAGTACATCCATATGGTACCAAACCACACCAAAACGGTGCAATACCGTAAGAGTACATCCATACGATACCAAACCACACCAAAACGGTACAATACCGTACGAGTACTTCGTTATGGCACCAAACCGCATCAAAAGAGTACAATAACGTACGAGTACATCCATACGGTACTAAACCACACCAAAACAGTCCAATACCGAACGAGTACATCCATACGAAACCAAACCACAACAAAACGGTGCAAAACCGTACGAGTACATCCATACGGTACCAAACAACACCAAAACGGTGCAATACCTTACGAGTACATCCATACGGTACCAATCCACACCAAAACGGTGCAATACCGTAGGAGTACATCGATACGGTACCAAACCACACCAAAACGGTGCAATACCGTACGAGTACATCCATTCGGTACCAAACCACACCAAAACGGTACAATACCGTACGAGTACTTCGTTACGGTACCAAACAGCACCAAAAGAGTACGATACCGTACGAGTACATCGATACGGTACCAAACCACACCAAAACAGTGCAATACCGTACGAGTACATCCATACGGTACCAAACCACACTGAAACGGTGCAATACCGTACGAGTACATCCGTACGGTACCAAACCACACCAAAACGGTGCAATACCGTACGAGTACATCCACACGGTACCAAACCACACCAAAACGGTGCAATACCATACGAGTACGTCCATACGGTACCAAACCACACCAAAACGGTGCAATACTTTACGAGTACATCCATACGGTACCAATCCACACCCAAACGGTGCAATACCGTACGAGTACTTCGTTACGGTACAAAACCACACCAAAACGGTGCAATACCGTACGAGTACGTCCATACGGTACCAAACCACACTAAAACGGTACAATACCGTACGAGTACTACGTTACGGTACCAAACCGCACCAAAAGAGTACGATACCGTACGAGTACATCCATACGGTACCAAACCACACCAAAACGGTGCAATACCGTACGAGTACATCCATACGGTACCAAAGCACACCAAAAGGGTGCAATACCGTACGAGTACTCCATACAGTACCAAACAACACCAAAACGGTGCAATACCGTACGAGTACATCCATACGGTACCAAACCACACCAAAACGGTGCAATACGGTACGAGTACATCCATACGGTACCAAACCACACAAAAACGGTGCAATACTGTACGAGTACATCCATACAGTACCAAACCACACTAAAACGGTACAATACTGTACGCGTACTTCGTTACGGTACCAAACCGCACCAAAAGAGTACGATACCGTACGACTACATCCATACGATACGAAACCACACCAAAACGGTGCAATACCGTACGAGTACATCCATACGGTACCAAACCACACCAAAACGGTGCAATACCGTACGAGTACTCCATACGGTACCAAACCACACCAAAACGGTGCAATACCGTACGAGTACATCCATACGGTACCAAACCACACCAAAATGGTGCAATACCGTACGAGTACATCCGTACGGTACCAAACCACACCAAAAGGGTCCAATACCGTACGAGTACTTCGTTACGGTACCAAACAGCACCAAAAGAGTACGATACCGTACGAGTACATCCATACGGTACCAAACCACACCAAAACGGTGCAATACCGTACGAGTACATCCATACGGTACCAAACCACATTGAAACGGTGCAATACCGTACGAGTACATCCGTACGGTACCAAACCACACCAAAACGGTACAATACCGTACGAGTACTTCGTTACGGTACCAAACCGCACCAAAAGAGTACGATTCCGTACGAGTACATCCATACGGTACCAAACCACACCAAAACGGTGCAATACCGTACGAGTACATCCATACGGTACCAAACCACACCAAAACGGTGCAATACCGTACGAGTACATCCATACGGTACAAAACCACACCAAAACGGTGCAATATCGTACGAGTACATCCATACGGTACCAAACCACACCAAAATGGTGCAATACCGTACGAGTACATCCATACGGTACCAAACCACACCAAAACGGTCCAATACCGTACGAGTACTTCATTACGGTACGAAACCGCACCAAAAGAGTACAATACCGTACGAGTACATCCATACGGTACCAAACCACACCAAAACGGTGCAATACCGTACGAGTACATCCATACGGTACCAAACCACACCAAAACGGTGCAATACCGTACGAGTACATCCATACGGTACCAAACCGCACTAAAACGGTACAATACCGTACGAGTACTTCGTTACGGTACCAAACCGCACCAAAAGAGTACGATTCCGTACGAGTACATCCATACGGTACCAAACCACACCAAAACGGAGCAATACCGTACGAGTACATCCATACGGTACCAAACCACACCAAAATGGTGCAATACCGTACGAGTACATCCGTACGGTACCAAACCACACCAAAAGGGTACAATACCGTACGAGTACTTCGTTACGGTACCAAACAGCACCAAAAGAGTACGATACCGTACGAGTACATCCATACGGTACCAAACCACACCAAAACGGTGCAATACTGTACGAGTACATCCATACGGTACCAAACCACACTGAAACGGTGCAATACCGTACGAGTACATCCGTACGGTACCAAACCACACCAAAACGGTACAATACCGTACGAGTACTTCGTTACGGTACCAAACCGCACCAAAAGAGTACGATTCCGTACGAGTACATCCATACGGTACCAAACCACACCAAAACGGTGCAATACCGTACGAGTACATCCATACGGTACCAAACCACACCAAAACGGTGCAATACCGTACGAGTACATCCATACGGTACCAAACCACACCAAAACGGTGCAATACCGTACGAGTACTCCATACGGTACCAATCCACACCAAAACGGTGCAATACCGTACGAGTACATCCATACGGTACCAGACCACACCAAAACGGTGCAATACTGTACGAGTACTTCGTTACGGTACCAAACTACACCAAAACGGTGCAATACCGCACGAGTACTTCGTTACGGTACCAAACAACACCAAAATGGTGCAATACCAATCCACACCAAAACGGTGCAATACCGTACGAGTACATCCATACGGTACCAAACCACACCAAAACGGTGCAATACCTTACGAGTACATCCATACGGTACCAATCCACACCAAAACGGTGCAATACTGTACGAGTACATCCATACGGTACCAAACCACACCAAAACGGTGCCATACCGTTCGAGTACTTCGTTACGGTGCCAAACCACACCAAAACGGTGCAATACCGTACGAGTACTTCGTTACGGTACCAAACAACACCAAAACGGTGCAATACCATACGAGGACATCCATACGGTACCAAACCACACCAAAACGGTGCAATACCGTACGATTACATCCATACGGTACCAAACCACACCAAAACGGTGCAATACCGTACGAGTACATCGTTACGATACCAAACCGCATCAAAAGAGTACAATACCGTACGAGTACATCCATACGGTACCAAACCACACCAAAACGGTGCAATACCGTACGAGTACATCCATACGGTACCAAACCACACCAAAACGGTGCAATACCGTACGAGTACATCCATACGTTACCAAACCACACCAAAACGGTGCAATACCGTACGCATACATCCATACGGTACCAAACCACACCAAAACGGTGCAATACCGTACGAGTACTTCGTTACGGTATCAAACCACACCAAAACGGTGCAATACCGTACGAGTACTTCGTTACGGTACCAAACCACACCAAAATGGTGCAAAACCGTACGAGTAAAACGGTCCAATACCGTACGAGTACATCCATTTGGTACCAAACCACACCAAAACGGTGCAATACCTTACGAGTACATCTATACAGTACCAATCCACACCAAAACGGTGCAATACCGTACGAGTACATCCATACGGTACCAAACCACACCAAAACAGTGCAATACCTTACGAGTACATCCATACGGTACCAATCCACACCAAAACGGTGCAATACCGTATGAGTACATCCATACGGTACCAAACCACACCAAAACGGTGCAATACCGTACGCGTACATCCATACGGTACCAAACCACACCAAAACGGTGCAATACCGTACGAGTACTTCGTTACGGTACCAAACTACACCAAAACGGTGCAATACCTTACGAGTACATCCATACGGTACCAAACCACACCAAAACGGTGCAATACCGTACGAGTACTTCGTTACGGTATCAAACCACACCAAAACGGTGCAATACTGTACGAGTACTACATTACGGCCCCAAACCGCATGAAAAGAGTACAATACCGTACGAGTACGTCCATACGGTACCAAACCACACCAAAACGGTCCAATACCGTATGAGTACATCCATACGAAAGCAAACCACACCAAAACGGTGCAAAACCGTACGAGTACATCCATACGGTATTAAACCACACCAAAACGGTGCAATACCTTACGAGTACATCCATACGGTACCAATCCACACCAAAACGGTGCAATACCGTAGGAGTACATCCATACGGTACCAAACCACACCAAAACGGTGCAATACCGTACGAGTACATCCATACGGTACCAAACCACACAAAAACGGTACAATACCGTACGAGTACTTCGTTACGGCACCAGACCGCACCAAAATAGTACAATACCGTACGAGTACATCCATACGGTACCAAACCACCCCAAAACAGTGCAATACCGTACGAGTACATCCATACGGTACCAAACCACACCAAAATTGTGCAATACCTTACGAGTACATCCATACGGTACCAATCCACACCAAAACGGTGCAATACCGTACGAGTACATCCATACGGTACCAAACCACACCAAAACGGTGCAATACCGTACGAGTACATCCATACGGTACCAAACCACACCAAAACGGTGCAATACCTTACGAGTACATCCATACGGTACCAATCCACACCAAAACGGTGCAATACCGTACGAGTACATCCATACGGTACCAAACCACAGCAAAACGGTGCCATGCCCTACGAGTACTTCGTTACGGTGCCAAACCACACCAAAACGGTGCAATACCGTACGAGTACTTCGTTACGGTACCAAACAACACCAAAACGGTGCAATACCATACGAGTACATCCATACGGTACCAAACCACACCAAAACGGTGCAATACCGTACGAGTACATCCATACGGTACCAAACCACACCAAAACGGTACAATACCGTACGAGTACATCGTTACGATACCAAACCGCATCAAAAGAGTACAATACCGTACGAGTACATCCATACGGTACCAAACCACACCAAAATGGGGCAATACCGTACGAGTACATCCATACGGTACCAAACCACACCAAAACGGTGCAATACCGTACGAGTACTTCGTTACGGTACCAAACTACACCAAAACGGTGCAATACCGCACGAGTACTTCGTTACGGTACCAAACAACACCAAAATGGTGCAATACCGCACGAGTACATCCATACGGTACGAAACCACACCAAAACGGTGCAATACCGTACGAGTACATCCATACGTTACCAAACCACACCAAAACGGTGCAATACCGTATGAATACATCCATACGGTACCAAACCACACCAAAACGGTGCAATACTTTACGAGTACATCCATATGGTACCAAACCACACCAAAACGGTGCAATACCGTACGAGTATTTCGTTACGGTACCAAACTACACCAAAACGGTGCAATACTATACGAGTACTTCGTTACGGTACCAAACAACACCAAAATGGTGCAATACCGCACGAGTACATCCATATGGTACCAAACCACACCAAAACGGTGCAATACCGTAAGAGTACATCCATACGATACCAAACCACACCAAAACGGTACAATACCGTACGAGTACTTCGTTATGGCACCAAACCGCATCAAAAGAGTACAATAACGTACGAGTACATCCATACGGTACTAAACCACACCAAAACAGTCCAATACCGAACGAGTACATCCATACGAAACCAAACCACAACAAAACGGTGCAAAACCGTACGAGTACATCCATACGGTACCAAACAACACCAAAACGGTGCAATACCTTACGAGTACATCCATACGGTACCAATCCACACCAAAACGGTGCAATACCGTAGGAGTACATCGATACGGTACCAAACCACACCAAAACGGTGCAATACCGTACGAGTACATCCATTCGGTACCAAACCACACCAAAACGGTACAATACCGTACGAGTACTTCGTTACGGTACCAAACAGCACCAAAAGAGTACGATACCGTACGAGTACATCGATACGGTACCAAACCACACCAAAACAGTGCAATACCGTACGAGTACATCCATACGGTACCAAACCACACTGAAACGGTGCAATACCGTACGAGTACATCCGTACGGTACCAAACCACACCAAAACGGTGCAATACCGTACGAGTACATCCACACGGTACCAAACCACACCAAAACGGTGCAATACCATACGAGTACGTCCATACGGTACCAAACCACACCAAAACGGTGCAATACTTTACGAGTACATCCATACGGTACCAATCCACACCCAAACGGTGCAATACCGTACGAGTACTTCGTTACGGTACAAAACCACACCAAAACGGTGCAATACCGTACGAGTACGTCCATACGGTACCAAACCACACTAAAACGGTACAATACCGTACGAGTACTACGTTACGGTACCAAACCGCACCAAAAGAGTACGATACCGTACGAGTACATCCATACGGTACCAAACCACACCAAAACGGTGCAATACCGTACGAGTACATCCATACGGTACCAAAGCACACCAAAAGGGTGCAATACCGTACGAGTACTCCATACAGTACCAAACAACACCAAAACGGTGCAATACCGTACGAGTACATCCATACGGTACCAAACCACACCAAAACGGTGCAATACGGTACGAGTACATCCATACGGTACCAAACCACACAAAAACGGTGCAATACTGTACGAGTACATCCATACAGTACCAAACCACACTAAAACGGTACAATACTGTACGCGTACTTCGTTACGGTACCAAACCGCACCAAAAGAGTACGATACCGTACGACTACATCCATACGATACGAAACCACACCAAAACGGTGCAATACCGTACGAGTACATCCATACGGTACCAAACCACACCAAAACGGTGCAATACCGTACGAGTACTCCATACGGTACCAAACCACACCAAAACGGTGCAATACCGTACGAGTACATCCATACGGTACCAAACCACACCAAAATGGTGCAATACCGTACGAGTACATCCGTACGGTACCAAACCACACCAAAAGGGTCCAATACCGTACGAGTACTTCGTTACGGTACCAAACAGCACCAAAAGAGTACGATACCGTACGAGTACATCCATACGGTACCAAACCACACCAAAACGGTGCAATACCGTACGAGTACATCCATACGGTACCAAACCACATTGAAACGGTGCAATACCGTACGAGTACATCCGTACGGTACCAAACCACACCAAAACGGTACAATACCGTACGAGTACTTCGTTACGGTACCAAACCGCACCAAAAGAGTACGATTCCGTACGAGTACATCCATACGGTACCAAACCACACCAAAACGGTGCAATACCGTACGAGTACATCCATACGGTACCAAACCACACCAAAACGGTGCAATACCGTACGAGTACATCAATACGGTACAAAACCACACCAAAACGGTGCAATATCGTACGAGTACATCCATACGGTACCAAACCACACCAAAATGGTGCAATACCGTACGAGTACATCCATACGGTACCAAACCACACCAAAACGGTCCAATACCGTACGAGTACTTCATTACGGTACGAAACCGCACCAAAAGAGTACAATACCGTACGAGTACATCCATACGGTACCAAACCACACCAAAACGGTGCAATACCGTACGAGTACATCCATACGGTACCAAACCACACCAAAACGGTGCAATACCGTACGAGTACATCCATACGGTACCAAACCGCACTAAAACGGTACAATACCGTACGAGTACTTCGTTACGGTACCAAACCGCACCAAAAGAGTACGATTCCGTACGAGTACATCCATACGGTACCAAACCACACCAAAACGGAGCAATACCGTACGAGTACATCCATACGGTACCAAACCACACCAAAATGGTGCAATACCGTACGAGTACATCCGTACGGTACCAAACCACACCAAAAGGGTACAATACCGTACGAGTACTTCGTTACGGTACCAAACAGCACCAAAAGAGTACGATACCGTACGAGTACATCCATACGGTACCAAACCACACCAAAACGGTGCAATACTGTACGAGTACATCCATACGGTACCAAACCACACTGAAACGGTGCAATACCGTACGAGTACATCCGTACGGTACCAAACCACACCAAAACGGTACAATACCGTACGAGTACTTCGTTACGGTACCAAACCGCACCAAAAGAGTACGATTCCGTACGAGTACATCCATACGGTACCAAACCACACCAAAACGGTGCAATACCGTACGAGTACATCCATACGGTACCAAACCACACCAAAACGGTGCAATACCGTACGAGTACATGCATACGGTACAAAACCACACCAAAACGGTGCAATATCGTACGAGTACATCCATACGGTACCAAACCACACCAAAATGGTGCAATACCGTACGAGTACATCCATACGGTACCAAACCACACCAAAACGGTACAATACCGAACGAGTACTTCGTTACGGTACGAAACCGCACCAAAAGAGTACAATACCGTACGAGTACATCCATACGGTACCAAACCACACCAAAACGGTGCAATACCGTACGAGTACATCCATACGGTACCAAACCACACCAAAACGGTGCAATACGGTACGAGTACATCCATACGGTACCAAACCACACCAAAACGGTGCAATACCGTACGAGTACATCCATACGGTACCAAACCGCACTAAAACGGTACAATACCGTACGAGTACTTCGTTACGGTACCAAACCGCACCAAAAGAGTACGATACCGTACGACTACATCCATACGGTACGAAACCACACCAAAACGGTGCAATACCGTACGAGTACATCCATACGGTACCAAACCACACCAAAACGGTGCAATACCGTACGAGTACTCCATACGGTACCCAACCACACCAAAACGGTGCAATACCGTACGAGTACATCCATACGGTACCAAACCACACCAAAATGGTGCAATACCGTACGAGTACATCCGTACGGTACCAAACCACACCAAAACGGTACAATACCGTACGAGTACTTCGTTACGGTACCAAACCGCACCAAAAGAGTACGATACCGTACGAGTACATCCGTACGGTACCAAACCACACCAAAACGGTGCAATACCGTACGAGTACATCCGTACGGTACCAAACCACACCAAAACGGTACAATACCGTACGAGTACTTCGTTACGGTACCAAACCGCACCAAAAGAGTACGATACCGAACGAGTACATCCATACGGTACCAAACCACACCAAAACGGTGCAATACCGTACGAGTACATCCGTACGGTACCAAACCACACCAAAACGGAACAATACCGTACGAGTACTTCGTTACGGTACCAAACCGCACCAAAAGAGTACGATACCGTACGAGTACATCCATACGGTACCAAACCACACCAAAACGGTGCAATACCGTACGAGTACATCCATACGGTACCAAACCACACCAAAACGGTACAATTCCGTACGAGTACTTCGTTACGGTACCCAAGCACACCAAAAGAGTACGATTCCGTACGAGTACATCCATACGGTACCAAACCACACCAAAACGGTGCAATACCGTACGAGTACATCCATACGGTACCAAAGCACACCAAAACGGTGCAAAACCGTACGAGTACTCCATACGGTACCAAACAACACCAAAACGGTGCAATACCGTACGAGTACATCCATACGGTACCAAACCACAACAAAATGGTGCAATACCGTACGAGTACATCCGTACGGTACCAAACCACACCAAAACGGTACAATACCGTACGAGTACATCCGTACGGTACCAAACCGCACCAAAACGGTACAATACTGTACGAGTACATCCATACGGTACCATACCGCACCAAAAGAGTACGATACCGTACGAGTACATCCATACGGTACCAAACCACACCAAAACGGTACAATACCCTACGAGTACTTCGTTACGGTACCAAACCACACCAAAAGAGTACGATTCCGTACGAGTACATCCATACGGTACCAAACCACACCAAAACGGTGCAATACGGTACGAGTACATCCATACGGTACCAAACCACACCAAAACGGTGCAATACCGTACGAGTACATCCATACGGTACCAAACCGCACTAAAACGGTACAATACCGTACGAGTACTTCGTTACGGTACCAAACCGCACCAAAAGAGTACGATACCGTACGACTACATCCATACGGTACGAAACCACACCAAAACGGTGCAATACCGTACGAGTACATCCATACGGTACCAAACCACACCAAAACGGTGCAATACCGTACGAGTACTCCATACGGTACCCAACCACACCAAAACGGTGCAATACCGTACGAGTACATGCATACGGTACAAAACCACACCAAAACGGTGCAATATCGTACGAGTACATCCATACGGTACCAAACCACACCAAAATGGTGCAATACCGTACGAGTACATCCATACGGTACCAAACCACACCAAAACGGTACAATACCGAACGAGTACTTCGTTACGGTACGAAACCGCACCAAAAGAGTACAATACCGTACGAGTACATCCATACGGTACCAAACCACACCAAAACGGTGCAATACCGTACGAGTACATCCATACGGTACCAAACCACACCAAAACGGTGCAATACGGTACGAGTACATCCATACGGTACCAAACCACACCAAAACGGTGCAATACCGTACGAGTACATCCATACGGTACCAAACCGCACTAAAACGGTACAATACCGTACGAGTACTTCGTTACGGTACCAAACCGCACCAAAAGAGTACGATACCGTACGACTACATCCATACGGTACGAAACCACACCAAAACGGTGCAATACCGTACGAGTACATCCATACGGTACCAAACCACACCAAAACGGTGCAATACCGTACGAGTACTCCATACGGTACCCAACCACACCAAAACGGTGCAATACCGTACGAGTACATCCATACGGTACCAAACCACACCAAAATGGTGCAATACCGTACGAGTACATCCGTACGGTACCAAACCACACCAAAACGGTACAATACCGTACGAGTACTTCGTTACGGTACCAAACCGCACCAAAAGAGTACGATACCGTACGAGTACATCCGTACGGTACCAAACCACACCAAAACGGTGCAATACCGTACGAGTACATCCGTACGGTACCAAACCACACCAAAACGGTACAATACCGTACGAGTACTTCGTTACGGTACCAAACCGCACCAAAAGAGTACGATACCGAACGAGTACATCCATACGGTACCAAACCACACCAAAACGGTGCAATACCGTACGAGTACATCCGTACGGTACCAAACCACACCAAAACGGAACAATACCGTACGAGTACTTCGTTACGGTACCAAACCGCACCAAAAGAGTACGATACCGTACGAGTACATCCATACGGTACCAAACCACACCAAAACGGTGCAATACCGTACGAGTACATCCATACGGTACCAAACCACACCAAAACGGTACAATTCCGTACGAGTACTTCGTTACGGTACCCAAGCACACCAAAAGAGTACGATTCCGTACGAGTACATCCATACGGTACCAAACCACACCAAAACGGTGCAATACCGTACGAGTACATCCATACGGTACCAAAGCACACCAAAACGGTGCAAAACCGTACGAGTACTCCATACGGTACCAAACAACACCAAAACGGTGCAATACCGTACGAGTACATCCATACGGTACCAAACCACAACAAAATGGTGCAATACCGTACGAGTACATCCGTACGGTACCAAACCACACCAAAACGGTACAATACCGTACGAGTACATCCGTACGGTACCAAACCGCACCAAAACGGTACAATACTGTACGAGTACATCCATACGGTACCATACCGCACCAAAAGAGTACGATACCGTACGAGTACATCCATACGGTACCAAACCACACCAAAACGGTACAATACCCTACGAGTACTTCGTTACGGTACCAAACCACACCAAAAGAGTACGATTCCGTACGAGTACATCCATACGGTACCAAACCACACCAAAACGGTGCAATACCGTACGAGAACATCCATACGGTACCAAAGCACACCAAAACGGTGCAATACCGTACGAGTACTTCGTTACGGTACGAAACCGCACCAAAAGAGTACAATACCGTACGAGTACATCCAAACGGTACCAAACCACACCAAAATGGTGCAATACCGTACGTGTACATCCATATGGTACCAAACCTCACCAAAACGGTGCAATACCGTACGAGTACATCCGTACGGTACCAAACCACACCAAAACGCTACAATACTGTACGCGTACTTCGTTACGGTACCAAACCACACCAAAACGGGACAATACCGTACGAGTACTTCGTTACGGTACCAAACCGCACCAAAAGGGTACGATACCGTACGAGTACATCCATACGGTACCAAACCACACCAAAACGGTGCAATACCGTACGAGTACATCCATACGGTACCAAACCACACCAAAACGGTGCAATACCGTACGAGTACATCCGTACGGTACCAAACCACACCAAAACGGTGCAATACCGTACGAGTACATCCGTACGGTACCAAACCACACCAAAACGGTGCAATACCGTACGAGTACATCCATACGGTACCAAACCACACCAAAACGGTGCAATACGGTACGAGTACATCCATACGGTACCAAACCACACCAAAACGGTGCAATACGGTACGAGTACATCCATACGGTACCAAACCACACCAAAATGGTGCAATACCGTACGAGTACATCCATACGGTACCAAACCGCACTAAAACGGTACAATACCGTACGAGTACTTCGTTACGGTACCCAAGCGCACCAAAAGAGTACGATTCCGTACGAGTACATCCATACGGTACCAAACCACACCAAAACGGTGCAATACCGTACGAGTACATCCATACGGTACCAAAGCACACCAAAACGGTGCAATACCGTACGAGTACTCCATACGGTACCAAACAACACCAAAACGGTGCAATACCGTACGAGTACATCCATACGGTACCAAACCACAACAAAATGGTGCAATACCGTACGAGTACATCCGTACGGTACCAAACCACACCAAAACGGTACAATACCGTACGAGTACATCCGTACGGTACCAAACCGCACCAAAACGGTACAATACTGTACGAGTACATCCATACGGTACCATACCGCACCAAAAGAGTACGATACCGTACGAGTACATCCATACGGTACCAAACCACACCAAAACGGTACAATACCCTACGAGTACTTCGTTACGGTACCAAACCACACCAAAAGAGTACGATTCCGTACGAGTACATCCATACGGTACCAAACCACACAGAAACGGTGCAATACCGTACGAGAACATCCATACGGTACCAAAGCACACCAAAACGGTGCAATACCGTACGAGTACTTCGTTACGGTACGAAACCGCACCAAAAGAGTACAATACCGTACGAGTACATCCAAACGGTACCAAACCACACCAAAATGGTGCAATACCGTACGTGTACATCCATATGGTACCAAACCTCACCAAAACGGTGCAATACCGTACGAGTACATCCGTACGGTACCAAACCACACCAAAACGCTACAATACTGTACGCGTACTTCGTTACGGTACCAAACCACACCAAAACGGGACAATACCGTACGAGTACTTCGTTACGGTACCAAACCGCACCAAAAGGGTACGATACCGTACGAGTACATCCATACGGTACCAAACCACACCAAAACGGTGCAATACCGTACGAGTACATCCATACGGTACCAAACCACACCAAAACGGTGCAATACCGTACGAGTACATCCGTACGGTACCAAACCACACCAAAACGGTGCAATACCGTACGAGTACATCCATACGGTACCAAACCACACCAAAACGGTGCAATACGGTACGAGTACATCCATACGGTACCAAACCACACCAAAACGGTGCAATACGGTACGAGTACATCCATACGGTACCAAACCACACCAAAATGGTGCAATACCGTACGAGTACATCCATACGGTACCAAACCGCACTAAAACGGTACAATACCGTACGAGTACTTCGTTACGGTACCAAACCGCACCAAAAGAGTACGATACCGTACGACTACATCCATACGGTACGAAACCACACCAAAACGGTGCAATACCGTACGAGTACATCCATACGGTACCAAACCACACCAAAACGGTGCAATACCGTACGAGTACTCCATACGGTACCAAACCACACCAAAACGGTGCAATACCGTACGAGTACATCCATACGGTACCAAACCACACCAAAACGGTGCAATACCGTACGAGTACATCCATACGGTACCAAACCACACCAAAACGGTGCAATACCGTACGAGTACTCCATACGGTACCAAACCACACCAAAACGGTGCAATACCGTACGAGTACATCCATACGGTACCAAACCACACCAAAACGGTGCAATACCGTACGAGTACATCCATACGGTACCAAACCGCACTAAAACGGTACAATACCGTACGAGTACTTCGTTACGGTACCAAACCGCACCAAAAGAGTACGATACCGTACGACTACATCCATACGGTACGAAACCACACCAAAACGGTGCAATACCGTACGAGTACATCCATACGGTACCAAACCACACCAAAACAGTGCAATACCGTACGAGTACATCCATACGGTACCAAACCACACCAAAACGGTGCAATACGGTACGAGTACATCCATACGGTACCAAACCACACCAAAATGGTGCAATACCGTACGAGTACATCCATACGGTACAAAACCGCACTAAAACGGTACAATACCGTACGAGTACTTCGTTACGGTACCAAACCGCACCAAAAGAGTACGATACCGTACGACTACATCCATACGGTACGAAACCACACCAAAACGGTGCAATACCGTACGAGTACATCCATACGGTACCAAACCACACCAAAACGGTGCAATACCATACGAGTACTCCATACGGTACCAAACCACACCAAAACGGTGCAATACCGTACGAGTACATCCATACGGTACCAAACCGCACCAAAACGGTGCAATACCGTACGAGTACATCCGTACGGTACCAAACCACACCAAAACGATACAATACCGTACGAGTACTTCGTTACGGTACCAAACCGCACCAAAAGAGTACGATACCGTACGAGTACATCCATATGGTACCAAACCACACCAAAACGGTGAAATACCGTACGAGTACATCCGTACGGTACCAAACCACACCAAAACGGTACAATACCGTACGAGTACTTCGTTACGGTACCAAACCGCACCAAAACGGTGCAATACGGTACGAGTACATCCATACGGTACCAAACCACACCAAAACGGTGCAATACCGTACGAGTACATCCATACGGTACCAAACCACACCAAAACGGTACAAGACCGTACGAGTACTTCGTTACGGTACCAAAGCGCACCAAAAGAGTACGATTCCGTACGAGTACATCCATACGGTACGAAACCACATCAAAACGGTGCAATACCGTACGAGTACATCCATACGGTACCAAAGCACACCAAAACGGTGCAATACCGTACGAGTTTTCCATACGGTACCAAACAACACCAAAACGGTGCAATACCGTTCGAGTACATCCATACGGTACCAAACCACACCAAAATGGTGCAATACCGTACGAGTACATCCGTACGGTACCAAACCACACCAAAAGGGTACAATACCGTACGAGTACTTCGTTACGGTACCAAACAGCACCAAAAGAGTACGATACCGTACGAGTACATCCATACGGTACCAAACCACACCAAAACGGTGCAATACCGTACGATTACATCCATACGGTACCAAACCACACCAAAACGGTGCATAACCGTACGAGTACTCCATACGGTACCAAACCACACCAAAACGGTGCAATACCGTACGAGTACATCCATACGGTACCAAACCGCACCAAAACGGTGCAATACCGTACGAGTACATCCGTACGGTACCAAACCACACCAAAACGATACAATACCGTACGAGTACTTCGTTACGGTACCAAACAGCACCAAAAGAGTACGATTCCGTACGAGTACATCCATACGGTACCAAACCACACCAAAACGGTGCAATACCGTACGTGTACATCCGTACGGTACCAAACCACACCAAAACGGTGCAATACCGTACGAGTACATCCGTACGGTACCAAACCACACCAAAACGGTACAATACCGTACGAGTACATCCATACGGTACCAAACCACACCAAAACGGTGCAATACCGTACGCGTACATCCGTACGGTACCAAACCACACCAAAACGCTACAATACGGTACGCGTACTTCGTTACGGTACCAAACCACACCAAAACGGTACAATACCGTACGAGTACTTCGTTACGGTACCAAACCGCACCAAAACGGTGCAATACGGTACGAGTACATCCATACGGTACCAAACCACACCAAAACGGTGCAATACCGTACGAGTACATCCATACGGTACCAAACCACACCAAAACGGTGCAATACCGTACGAGTACATCCATACGGTACCAAACCACACCAAAACGGTGCAATACCGTACGAGTACATCCATACGGTACCAAACCACACCAAAACGGTGCAATACGGTACGAGTACATCCATACGGTACCAAACCACACCAAAACGGTGCAATACCGTACGAGTACATCCATATGGTACCAAACCGCACTAAAACGGTACAATACCGTACGAGTACTTCGTTACGGTACCAAACCGCACCAAAAGAGTACGATACTGTACGACTACATCCATACGGTACGAAACCACACCAAAACGGTGCAATACCGTACGAGTACATCCATACGGTACCAAACCACACCAAAACGGTGCAATACCGTACGAGTACTCCATACGGTACCAAACCACACCAAAACGGTGCAATACCGTACGAGTACATCCATACGGTACCAAACCGCAACAAAACGCTGCAATACCGTACGAGTACATCCGTACGGTACCAAACCACACCAAAACGATACAATACCGTACGAGTACTTCGTTACGGTACCAAACAGCACCAAAAGAGTACGATTCCGTACGAGTACATCCATACGGTACCAAACCACACCAAAACGGTGCAATACCGTACGTGTACATCCATATGGTACCAAACCACACCAAAACGGTGCAATACCGTACGAGTACATCCGTACGGTACCAAACCACACCAAAACGGTACAATACGGTACGCGTACTTCGTTACGGTACCATATCGCACCAAAAGAGTACGATACCGTACGAGTACATCCATACGGTACCAAACCACACCAAAATGGTGCAATACCCTACGAGTACATCCATACGGTACCAAACCACACCAAAACGGTGCAATACCGTACGAGTACATCCATACGGTACCAAACCACACCAAAATGGTGCAATACCGTACGAGTACATCCGTACGGTACCAAACCACACCAAAAGGGTACAATACCGTACGAGTACTTCGTTACGGTACCAAACAGCACCAAAAGAGTACGATACCGTACGAGTTCATCCATACGGTACCAAACCACACCAAAACGGTGCAATACCGTACGAGTACATCCATACGGTACCAAACCACACTGAAACGGTGCAATACCGTACGAGTACATCCGTACGGTACCAAACCACACCAAAACGGTGCAATACCGTACGAGTACATCCATACGGTACCAATCCACACCAAAACGGTGCAATACCGTACGAGTACGTCCATACGGTACCAAACCACACGAAAACGGTGCCATAACGTACGAGTACTTCGTTACGGTGCCAAACCACACCAAAACGGTGCAATACAGTACGAGTACATCCGTACGGTACCAAACCACACCAAAACGGTACAATACCGTACGAGTACATCCATACGGTACCAAACCACACCAAAACGGTGCAATACCGTACGAGTACATCCATACGGTACCAAAGCACACCAAAAGGGTGCAATACCGTACGAGTACTCCATACAGTACCAAACAACACCAAAACGGTGCAATACCGTACGAGTACATCCATACGGTACCAAACCACACCAAAACGGTCCAATACCGTACGAGTACTCCATACGGTACCAAACCACACCAAAACGGTGCAATACCGTACGAGTACATCCATACGGTACCAAACCACACCAAAATGGTGCAATACCGTACGAGTACATCCGTACGGTACCAAACCACACCAAAAGGGTACAATACCGTACGAGTACTTCGTTACGGTACCAAACAGCACCAAAAGAGTACGATACCGTACGAGTACATCCATACGGTACCAAACCACACCAAAACGGTGCAATACCGTACGAGTACATCCGTACGGTACCAAACCACACCAAAACGGTGCAATACCGTACGAGTACATCCATACGGTACAAAACCACACCAAAACGGTGCAATATCGTACGAGTACATCCATACGGTACCAAACCACACCAAAATGGTGCAATACCGTACGAGTACATCCATACGGTACCAAACCACACCAAAATGGTGCAATACCGTACGAGTACATCTGTACGGTACCAAACCACACCAAAACGGTACAATACCGTACGAGTACTTCGTTACGGTACGAAACCGCAACAAAAGAGTACAATACCGTACGAGTACATCCATACGGTACCAAACCACACCAAAACGGTGCAATACCGTACGAGTACATCCATACGGTACCAAACCACACCAAAACGGTGCAATACCGTACGAGTACTCCATACGGTACCAAACCACACCAAAACGGTGCAATACCGTACGAGTACATCCATACGGTACCAAACCACACCAAAATGGTGCAATACCGTACGAGTACATCCGTACGGTACCAAACCACACCAAAACGGTACAATACCGTACGAGTACTTCGTTACGGTACCAAACCGCACCAAAAGAGTACGATACCGTATGAGTACATCCGTACGGTACCAAACCACACCAAAACGGTGCAATACCGTACGAGTACATCCGTACGGTACCAAACCACACCAAAACGGTACAATACCGTACGAGTACTTCGTTACGGTACCAAACCGCACCAAAACGGTGCAATACGGTACGAGTACATCCATACGGTACCAAACCACACCAAAACGGTGCAATACCGTACGAGTACATCCATACGGTACCAAACCGCAATAAAACGGTACAATACCGTACGAGTACTTCGTTACGGTACCAAACCGCACCAAAAGAGTACGATACCGTACGACTACATCCATACGGTACGAAACCACACCAAAACGGTGCAATACCGTACGAGTACATCCATACGGTACCAAACCACACCAAAACGGTGCAATACCGTACGAGTACATCCATACGGTACCAAACCACACCAAAACGGTGCAATACGGTACGAGTACATCCATACGGTACCAAACCACACCAAAACGGTGCAATACCGTACGAGTACATCCATATGGTACCAAACCGCACTAAAACGGTACAATACCGTACGAGTACTTCGTTACGGTACCAAACCGCACCAAAAGAGTACGATACTGTACGACTACATCCATACGGTACGAAACCACACCAAAACGGTGCAATACCGTACGAGTACATCCATACGGTACCAAACCACACCAAAACGGTGCAATACCGTACGAGTACTCCATACGGTACCAAACCACACCAAAACGGTGCAATACCGTACGAGTACATCCATACGGTACCAAACCGCAACAAAACGGTGCAATACCGTACGAGTACATCCGTACGGTACCAAACCACACCAAAACGATACAATACCGTACGAGTACTTCGTTACGGTACCAAACAGCACCAAAAGAGTACGATTCCGTACGAGTACATCCATACGGTACCAAACCACACCAAAACGGTGCAATACCGTACGTGTACATCCATATGGTACCAAACCACACCAAAACGGTGCAATACCGTACGAGTACATCCGTACGGTACCAAACCACACCAAAACGGTACAATACGGTACGCGTACTTCGTTACGGTACCATATCGCACCAAAAGAGTACGATACCGTACGAGTACATCCATACGGTACCAAACCACACCAAAATGGTGCAATACCCTACGAGTACATCCATACGGTACCAAACCACACCAAAACGGTGCAATACCGTACGAGTACATCCATACGGTACCAAACCACACCAAAATGGTGCAATACCGTACGAGTACATCCGTACGGTACCAAACCACACCAAAAGGGTACAATACCGTACGAGTACTTCGTTACGGTACCAAACAGCACCAAAAGAGTACGATACCGTACGAGTTCATCCATACGGTACCAAACCACACCAAAACGGTGCAATACCGTACGAGTACATCCATACGGTACCAAACCACACTGAAACGGTGCAATACCGTACGAGTACATCCGTACGGTACCAAACCACACCAAAACGGTGCAATACCGTACGAGTACATCCATACGGTACCAATCCACACCAAAACGGTGCAATACCGTACGAGTACGTCCATACGGTACCAAACCACACGAAAACGGTGCCATAACGTACGAGTACTTCGTTACGGTGCCAAACCACACCAAAACGGTGCAATACAGTACGAGTACATCCGTACGGTACCAAACCACACCAAAACGGTACAATACCGTACGAGTACATCCATACGGTACCAAACCACACCAAAACGGTGCAATACCGTACGAGTACATCCATACGGTACCAAAGCACACCAAAAGGGTGCAATACCGTACGAGTACTCCATACAGTACCAAACAACACCAAAACGGTGCAATACCGTACGAGTACATCCATACGGTACCAAACCACACCAAAACGGTCCAATACCGTACGAGTACTCCATACGGTACCAAACCACACCAAAACGGTGCAATACCGTACGAGTACATCCATACGGTACCAAACCACACCAAAATGGTGCAATACCGTACGAGTACATCCGTACGGTACCAAACCACACCAAAAGGGTACAATACCGTACGAGTACTTCGTTACGGTACCAAACAGCACCAAAAGAGTACGATACCGTACGAGTACATCCATACGGTACCAAACCACACCAAAACGGTGCAATACCGTACGAGTACATCCGTACGGTACCAAACCACACCAAAACGGTGCAATACCGTACGAGTACATCCATACGGTACAAAACCACACCAAAACGGTGCAATATCGTACGAGTACATCCATACGGTACCAAACCACACCAAAATGGTGCAATACCGTACGAGTACATCCATACGGTACCAAACCACACCAAAATGGTGCAATACCGTACGAGTACATCTGTACGGTACCAAACCACACCAAAACGGTACAATACCGTACGAGTACTTCGTTACGGTACGAAACCGCAACAAAAGAGTACAATACCGTACGAGTACATCCATACGGTACCAAACCACACCAAAACGGTGCAATACCGTACGAGTACATCCATACGGTACCAAACCACACCAAAACGGTGCAATACCGTACGAGTACTCCATACGGTACCAAACCACACCAAAACGGTGCAATACCGTACGAGTACATCCATACGGTACCAAACCACACCAAAATGGTGCAATACCGTACGAGTACATCCGTACGGTACCAAACCACACCAAAACGGTACAATACCGTACGAGTACTTCGTTACGGTACCAAACCGCACCAAAAGAGTACGATACCGTATGAGTACATCCGTACGGTACCAAACCACACCAAAACGGTGCAATACCGTACGAGTACATCCGTACGGTACCAAACCACACCAAAACGGTACAATACCGTACGAGTACTTCGTTACGGTACCAAACCGCACCAAAACCGTGCAATACGGTACGAGTACATCCATACGGTACCAAACCACACCAAAACGGTGCAATACCGTACGAGTACATCCATACGGTACCAAACCACACCAAAATGGTACAAGACCGTACGAGTACTTCGTTACGGTACCAAAGCGCACCAAAAGAGTACGATTCCGTACGAGTACATCCATACGGTACGAAACCACATCAAAACGGTGCAATACCGTACGAGTACATCCATACGGTACCAAAGCACACCAAAACGGTGCAATACCGTACGAGTTTTCCATACGGTACCAAACAACACCAAAACGGTGCAATACCGTACGAGTACATCCATACGGTACCAAACCACACCAAAATGGTGCAATACCGTACGAGTACATCCGTACGGTACCAAACCACACCAAAAGGGTACAATACCGTACGAGTACTTCGTTACGGTACCAAACAGCACCAAAAGAGTACGATACCGTACGAGTACATCCATACGGTACCAAACCACACCAAAACGGTGCAATACCGTACGAGTACATCCATACGGTACCAAACCACACCAAAACGGTGCATAACCGTACGAGTACTCCATACGGTACCAAACCACACCAAAACGGTGCAATACCGTACGAGTACATCCATACGGTACCAAACCGCACCAAAACGGTGCAATACCGTACGAGTACATCCGTACGGTACCAAACCACACCAAAACGATACAATACCGTACGAGTACTTCGTTACGGTACCAAACAGCACCAAAAGAGTACGATTCCGTACGAGTACATCCATACGGTACCAAACCACACCAAAACGGTGCAATACCGTACGTGTACATCCGTACGGTACCAAACCACACCAAAACGGTACAATACCGTACGAGTACATCCATACGGTACCAAACCACACCAAAACGGTGCAATACCGTACGCGTACATCCGTACGGTACCAAACCACACCAAAACGCTACAATACGGTACGCGTACTTCGTTACGGTACCAAACCACACAAAAACGGTACAATACCGTACGAGTACTTCGTTACGGTACCAAACCGCACCAAAACGGTGCAATACGGTACGAGTACATCCATACGGTACCAAACCACACCAAAACGGTGCAATACCGTACGAGTACATCCATACGGTACCAAACCGCACTAAAACGGTACAATACCGTACGAGTACTTCGTTACGGTACCAAACCGCACCAAAAGAGTACGATACCGTACGACTACATCCATACGGTACGAAACCACACCAAAACGGTGCAATACCGTACGAGTACATCCATACGGTACCAAACCACACCAAAACGGTGCAATACCGTACGAGTACATCCATACGGTACCAAACCACACCAAAATGGTGCAATACCGTACGAGTACATCCGTACGGTACCAAACCACACCAAAACGGTACAATACCGTACGAGTACTTCGTTACGGTACCAAACCGCACCAAAAGAGTACGATACCGTACGAGTACATCCATACGGTACCAAACCACACCAAAACGGTGCAATACCGTACGAGTACATCCGTACGGTACCAAACCACACCAAAACGGTACAATACCGTACGAGTACTTCGTTACGGTACGAAACCGCACCAAAATAGTACAATATCGTACGAGTACATCCATACGGTACCAAACCACACCAAAACGGTGCAATACCGTACGAGTACATCCGTACGGTACCAAACCATACCAAAACGGTACAATACCGTACGAGTACTTCGTTACGGTACCAAACCGCACCAAAAGAGTACGATACCCTACGAGTACATCCATACGGTACCAAACCACACCAAAACGGTGCAATACCGTACGAGTACATCCATACGGTACCAAACCACACCAAAACGGTACAATACCGTACGAGTACTTCGTTACGGTACCCAAGCGCACCAAAAGAGTACGATTCCGTACGAGTACATCCATACGGTACCAAACCACACCAAAACGGTGCAATACCGTACGAGTACATCCATACGGTACCAAAGCACACCAAAACGGTGCAATACCGTACGAGTACTCCATACAGTACCAAACAACACCAAAACGGTGCAATACCGTACGAGTACATCCATACGGTACCAAACCACACCAAAATGGTGCAATACCGTACGAGTACATCCGTACGGTACCAAACCACACCAAAACGGTACAATACCGTACGAGTACATCCGTACGGTACCAAACCGCACCAAAACGGTACAATACTGTACGAGTACATCCATACGGTACCATACCGCACCAAAAGAGTACGATACCGTACGAGTACATCCATACGGTACCAAACCACACCAAAACGGTACAATACCCTACGAGTACTTCGTTACGGTACCAAACCACACCAAAAGAGTACGATTCCGTACGAGTACATCTATACGGTACCAAACCACACCAAAACGGTGCAATACCGTACGAGTACTTCGTTACGGTACGAAACCGCACCAAAAGAGTACAATACCGTACGAGTACATCCATACGGTACCAAACCACACCAAAATGGTGCAATACCGTACGTGTACATCCATATGGTACCAAACCTCACCAAAACGGTGCAATACCGTACGAGTACATCCGTACGGTACCAAACCACACCAAAACGCTACAATACTGTACGCGTACTTCGTTACGGTACCAAACCACACCAAAACGGGACAATACCGTACGAGTACTTCGTTACGGTACCAAACCGCACCAAAAGGGTACGATACCGTACGAGTACATCCATACGGTACCAAACCGCACCAAAACGGTGCAATACCGTACGAGTACATCCATACGGTACCAAACAACACCAAAACGGTGCAATACCGTACGAGTACATCCGTACGGTACCAAACCACACCAAAACGGTACAATACCGTACGAGTACTTCGTTACGGTACCAAAGCGCACCAAAAGAGTACAATACCGTACGAGTACATCCATACGGTACCAAACCACACCAAAACGGTGCAATACCGTACGTGTACATCCATATGGTACCAAACCACACCAAAACGGTGCAATACCGTACGAGTACATCCGTACGGTACCAAACCACACCAAAACGGTACAATACTGTACGCGTACTTCGTTACGGTACCAAACCACACCAAAACGGGACAATACCGTACGAGTACTTCGTTACGGTACCAAACCGCACCAAAAGGGTACGATACCGTACGAGTACATCCATACGGTACCAAACCACACCAAAACGGTGCAATCCCGTACGAGTACATCCATACGGTACAAAAACCACACCAAAACGGTGCAATACCGTACGAGTACATCCGTACGGTACCAAACCACACCAAAACGGTACAATACCGTACGAGTACTTCGTTACGGTACCAAAGCGCACCAAAAGAGTACGATTCCGTACGAGTACATCCATACGGTACCAAACTGCACCAAAACGGTTCAATACCGTACGAGTAAATCCATACGGTTCCAAACCACACCAAAATGGTGCAATACCGTACGAGTACATCCATACGGTACCAAACCACACCAAAACGGTGCAATACGGTACGAGTACATCCATACGGTACCAAACCACACCAAAACGGTGCAATACCGTACGAGTACATCCATACGGTACCAAACCGCACTAAAACGGTACAATACCGTACGAGTACTTCGTTACGGTACCAAACCGCACCAAAAGAGTACGATACCGTACGACTACATCCATACGGTACGAAACCACACCAAAACGGTGCAATACTGTACGAGTACATCCATACGGTACCAAACCACACCAAAACGGTGCAATACCGTACGAGTACTCCCTACGGTACCAAACCACACCAAAACGGTGCAATACCGTACGAGTACATCCATACGGTACCAAACCGCACCAAAACGGTGCAATACCGTACGAGTACATCCGTACGGTACCAAACCACACCAAAACGGTACAATACCGTACGAGTACTTCGTTACGGTACCAAACCGCACCAAAAGAGTACGATACCGTACGAGTACATCCATATGGTACCAAACCACACCAAAACGGTGCAATACCGTACGAGTACATCCGTACGGTACCAAACCACACCAAAACGGTACAATACCGTACGAGTACTTCGTTACGGTACCAAACCGCACCAAAACGGTGCAATACGGTACGAGTACATCCATACGGTACCAAACCACACCAAAATGGTGCAATACCGTACGAATACATCCATACGGTACCAAACCACACCAAAACGGTACAATACCGTACGAGTACTTCGTTACAGTACCAAAGCGCACCAAAAGAGTACGATTCCGTACGAGTACATCCATACGGTACGAAACCACATCAAAACGGTGCAATACCGTACGAGTACATCCATACGGTACCAAAGCACACCAAAACGGTGCAATACCGTACGAGTACATCCATACGGTACCAAACCACACCAAAATGGTGCAATACCGTACGAGTACATCCGTACGGTACCAAACCACACCAAAAGGGTACAATACCGTACGAGTACTTCGTTACGGTACCAAACAGCACCAAAAGAGTACGATACCGTACGAGTACATCCATACGGTACCAAACCACACCAAAACGGTGCAATACCGTACGAGTACATCCATACGGTACCAAACCACACTGAAACGGTGTAATACCGTACGAGTACATCCGTACGGTACCAAACCACACCAAAACGGTACAATACCGTACGAGTACTTCGTTACGGTACCAAGCCGCACCAAAAGAGTACGATTCCGTACGAGTACATCCATACGGTACCAAAGCACACCAAAATGGTGCAATACCCTACGAGTACATCCATACGGTACCAAACCACACCAAAACGGTGCAATACCGTACGAGTACATCCATACGGTACCAAACCACACCAAAATGGTGCAATACCGTACAAGTACATCCGTACGGTAACAAACCACACCAAAAGGGTATAATACCGTACGAGTACTTCGTTACGGTACCAAACAGCACCAAAAGAGTACGATAACGTACGAGTACATCCATACGGTACCAAACCTCACTGAAACGGTGCAATACCGTACGAGTACATCCGTACGGTACCAAACCACACCAAAACGGTGCAATACTGTACGAGTACATCCATACGGTACCAATCCACACCAAAACGGTGCAATACCGTACGAGTACGTCCATACGGTACCAAACCACACGAAAACGGTGCCATACCGTACGAGTACTTCGTTACGGTGCCGAACCACACCAAAACGGTGCAATACCGTACGAGTACATCCGTACGGTACCAAACCACACCAAAACGGTACAATACCGTACGAGTACATCCATACGGTACCAAACCACACCAAAACGGTGCAATACCGTACGAGTACATCCATACGGTACCAAAGCACACCAAAAGGGTGCAATACCGTACGAGTACTCCATACAGTACCAAACAACACCAAAACGGTGCAATACCGTACGAGTACATCCATACGGTACCAAACCACACCAAAACGGTGCAATACGGTACGAGTACATCCATACGGTACAAAACCACACCAAAACGGTGCAATACCGTACGAGTACATCCATACGGTACCAAACCACACTAAAACGGTACAATACTGTACGCGTACTTCGTTACGGTACCAAACCGCACCAAAAGAGTACGATACCGTACGACTACATCCATACGATACGAAACCACACCAAAACGGTGCAATACCGTACGAGTACATCCATACGGTACCAAACCACACCAAAACGGTGCAATACCGTACGAGTACCCCATACGGTACCAAACCATACCAAAACGGTGCAATACCGTACGAGTACTTCGTTACAGTACCAAAGCGCACCAAAAGAGTACGATTCCGTACGAGTACATCCATACGGTACGAAACCACATCAAAACGGTGCAATACCGTACGAGTACATCCATACGGTACCAAAGCACACCAAAACGGTGCAATACCGTACGAGTACATCCATACGGTACCAAACCACACCAAAATGGTGCAATACCGTACGAGTACATCCGTACGGTACCAAACCACACCAAAAGGGTACAATACCGTACGAGTACTTCGTTACGGTACCAAACAGCACCAAAAGAGTACGATACCGTACGAGTACATCCATACGGTACCAAACCACACCAAAACGGTGCAATACCGTACGAGTACATCCATACGGTACCAAACCACACTGAAACGGTGTAATACCGTACGAGTACATCCGTACGGTACCAAACCACACCAAAACGGTACAATACCGTACGAGTACTTCGTTACGGTACCAAGCCGCACCAAAAGAGTACGATTCCGTACGAGTACATCCATACGGTACCAAAGCACACCAAAATGGTGCAATACCCTACGAGTACATCCATACGGTACCAAACCACACCAAAACGGTGCAATACCGTACGAGTACATCCATACGGTACCAAACCACACCAAAATGGTGCAATACCGTACAAGTACATCCGTACGGTAACAAACCACACCAAAAGGGTATAATACCGTACGAGTACTTCGTTACGGTACCAAACAGCACCAAAAGAGTACGATAACGTACGAGTACATCCATACGGTACCAAACCTCACTGAAACGGTGCAATACCGTACGAGTACATCCGTACGGTACCAAACCACACCAAAACGGTGCAATACTGTACGAGTACATCCATACGGTACCAATCCACACCAAAACGGTGCAATACCGTACGAGTACGTCCATACGGTACCAAACCACACGAAAACGGTGCCATACCGTACGAGTACTTCGTTACGGTGCCGAACCACACCAAAACGGTGCAATACCGTACGAGTACATCCGTACGGTACCAAACCACACCAAAACGGTACAATACCGTACGAGTACATCCATACGGTACCAAACCACACCAAAACGGTGCAATACCGTACGAGTACATCCATACGGTACCAAAGCACACCAAAAGGGTGCAATACCGTACGAGTACTCCATACAGTACCAAACAACACCAAAACGGTGCAATACCGTACGAGTACATCCATACGGTACCAAACCACACCAAAACGGTGCAATACGGTACGAGTACATCCATACGGTACAAAACCACACCAAAACGGTGCAATACCGTACGAGTACATCCATACGGTACCAAACCACACTAAAACGGTACAATACTGTACGCGTACTTCGTTACGGTACCAAACCGCACCAAAAGAGTACGATACCGTACGACTACATCCATACGATACGAAACCACACCAAAACGGTGCAATACCGTACGAGTACATCCATACGGTACCAAACCACACCAAAACGGTGCAATACCGTACGAGTACCCCATACGGTACCAAACCATACCAAAACGGTGCAATACCGTACGAGTACATCCATACGGTACCAAACCACACCAAAATGGTGCAATACCGTACGAGTACATCCGTACGGTACCAAACCACACCAAAAGGGTACAATACCGTACGAGTACTTCGTTACGGTACAAAACAGCACCAAAAGAGTACGATACCGTACGAGTACATCCATACGGTACCAAACCACACCAAAACGGTGCAATACCGTACGAGTACATCCATACGGTACCAAACCACACTGAAACGGTGCAATACCGTACGAGTACATCCGTACGGTACCAAACCACACCAAAACGGTACAATACCGTACGAGTACTTCGTTACGGTACCAAACCGCACCAAAAGAGTACGATTCCGTACGAGTACATCCATACGGTACCAAACCACACCAAAACGGTGCAATACCGTACGTGTACATCCATATGGTACCAAACCACACCAAAACGGTGCAATACCGTACGAGTACATCCGTACGGTACCAAACCACACCAAAACGGTACAATACTGTACGCGTACTTCGTTACGGTACCATATCGCACCAAAAGAGTACGATACCGTACGAGTACATCCATACGGTACCAAACCACACCAAAACGGTGCAATACCCTACGAGTACATCTATACGGTACCAAACCACACCAAAACGGTGCAATACCGTACGAGTACATCCATACGGTACCAAACCACACCAAAACGGTGCAATACCGTACGAGTACTTCGTTACGGTACCAAACAGCACAAAAAGAGTACGATACCGTACGAGTACATCCATACGGTACCAAACCTCACAGAAACGGTGCAATACCGTACGAGTACATCCGTACGGTACCAAACCACACCAAAACGGTACAATACCGTACGAGTACATCCATACGGTACCAAACCACACCAAAACGGTGCAATACCGTACGAGTACATCCATACGGTACCAAAGCACACCAAAAGGGTGCAATACCGTACGAGTACTCCATACAGTACCAAACAACACCAAAACGGTGCAATACCGTACGAGTACGTCCATACGGTACCAAACCACACCAAAACGGTGCAATACGGTACGAGTACATCCATACGGTACCAAACCACACCAAAACGGTGCAATACCGTACGAGTACATCCATACGGTACCAAACCACACTAAAACGGTACAATACTGTACGCGTACTTCGTTACGGTACCAAACCGCACCAAAAGAGTACGATACCGTACGACTACATCCATACGATACGAAACCACACCAAAACGGTGCAATACCGTACGAGTACCCCATACGGTACCAAACCATACCAAAACGGTGCAATACCGTACGAGTACATCCATACGGTACCAAACCACACCAAAATGGTGCAATACCGTACGAGTACATCCGTACGGTACCAAACCACACCAAAAGGGTACAATACCGTACGAGTACTTCGTTACGGTACCAAACAGCACCAAAAGAGTACGATACCGTACGAGTACATCCATACCAAACCACACCAAAACGGTGCAATACCGTACGAGTACATCCATACGGTACCAAACCACACTGAAACGGTGCAATACCGTACGAGTACATCCGTACGGTACCAAACCACACCAAAACGGTACAATACCGTACGAGTACTTCGTTACGGTACCAAACCGCACCAAAAGAGTACGATTCCGTACGAGTACATCCATACGGTACCAAACCACACCAAAACGGTGCAATACCGTACGAGTACCCCATACGGTACCAAACCATACCAAAACGGTGCAATACCGTACGAGTACATCCATACGGTACCAAACCACACCAAAATGGTGCAATACCGTACGAGTACATCCGTACGGTACCAAACCACACCAAAAGGGTACAATACCGTACGAGTACTTCGTTACGGTACCAAACAGCACCAAAAGAGTACGATACCGTACGAGTACATCCATACCAAACCACACCAAAACGGTGCAATACCGTACGAGTACATCCATACGGTACCAAACCACACTGAAACGGTGCAATACCGTACGAGTACATCCGTACGGTACCAAACCACACCAAAACAGTACAATACCGTACGAGTACTTCGTTACGGTACCAAACCGCACCAAAAGAGTACGATTCCGTACGAGTACATCCATACGGTACCAAACCACACCAAAACGGTGCAATACCGTACGTATACATCCATATGGTACCAAACCACACCAAAACGGTGCAATACCGTACGAGTACATCCGTACGGTACCAAACCACACCAAAACGGTACAATACTGTACGCGTACTTCGTTACGGTACCATATCGCACCAAAAGAGTACGATACCGTGCGAGTACATCCATACGGTACCAAACCACACCAAAACGGTGCAATACCCTACGAGTACATCTATACGGTACCAAACCACACCAAAACGGTGCAATACCGTACGAGTACATCCATACGGTACCAAACCACACCAAAACGGTGCAATACCGTACGAGTACGTCCATACGGTACCAAACCACACCAAAACGGTGCAATACCTTACGAGTACATCCATACGGTACCAATCCACACCAAAACGGTGCAATACCGTACGAGTACGTCCATACGGTACCAAACCACACGAAAACGGTGCCATACCGTACGAGTACTTCGTTACGGTGCCAAACCACACGAAAATGGTGCAATACCGTACGAGTACTTCGTTACGGTACCAAACAACACCAAAACGGTGCAATACCGTACGAGTACATCCATACGGTACCAAACCACACCAAAACGGTGCAATACCGTACGAGTACATCCATACGGTACCAAAGCACACCAAAACGGTGCAATACCGTACGAGTACTCCATACAGTACCAAACAACACCAAAACGGTGCAATACCGTACGAGTACATCCATACGGTACCAAACCACACCAAAACGGTACAATACTGTACGCGTACTTCGTTACGGTACCATACCGCACCAAAAGAGAACGATACCGTACGAGTACATCCATACGGTACCAAACCACACCAAAACGGTGAAATACCGTACGAGTACATCCATACGGTACCAAACCACACCAAAACGGTGCAATACTGTACGAGTACTCCATACGGTACCAAACCACACCAAAACGGTGCAATACAGTACGAGTACATCCATACGGTACCAAACCACACCAAAACGGTGCAATACGGTACGAGTACATCCATACGGTACCAAACCACACCAAAACGGTGCAATACCGTACGAGTACGTCCATACGGTACCAAACCACACGAAAACGGTGCCATACCGTACGAGTACTTCGTTACGGTGCCAAACCACACGAAAACGGTGCAATACCGTACGAGTACTTCGTTACGGTACCAAACAACACCAAAACGGTGCAATACCGTACGAGTACATCCATACGGTACCAAACCACACCAAAACGGTGCAATACCGTACGAGTACATCCATACGGTACCAAAGCACACCAAAACGGTGCAATACCGTACGAGTACTCCATACAGTACCAAACAACACCAAAACGGTGCAATACCGTACGAGTACATCCATACGGTACCAAACCACACCAAAACGGTGCAATACCGTACGTGTACATCCATATGGTACCAAACCACACCAAAACGGTGCAATACCGTACGAGTACATCCGTACGGTACCAAACCACACCAAAACGGTACAATACTGTACGCGTACTTCGTTACGGTACCAAACCGCCGCAAAAGAGTACGATATCGTACGAGTACATCCATACGGTACCAAACCACACCAAAACGGTGCAATACCGTACGAGTACATCCATACGGTACCAAACCACACCAAAACGGTGCAATACCGTACGAGTACATCCATACGGTACCAAACCACACCAAAACGGTACAATACCGTACGAGTACTTCGTTACGGTACCAAACCGCACCAAAAGAGTAGGATACCGTACGAGTACATCCATACGGTACCAAACCACCCCAAAACGGTGCAATACCGTACGAGTACTCCATACGGTCCCAAACCACACCAAAACGGTGCAATACCGTATGAGTACTTGGTTACGGTACCAAACCACACCGAAACGGTACAATACCATACGAGTACTTCGTTACGGTACCAAACCGCACCAAAAGAGTACGATACCGTACGAGTACATCCATACGGTACCAAACCACACCAAAACGGTGCAATACCGTACGAGTACATCCATACGGTACCAAACCACACCAAAACGGTGCAATACCGTACGAGTACATCCGTACGGTACCAAACCACACCAACACAGTACAATACCGTACGAGTACTTCGTTACGGTACCAAACCGCACCAAAAGAGTACGATACCATACGAGTACATCCATACGGTACCAAACCACACCAAAACGGTGCAATACCGTACGAGTACATCCATACGGTACCAAACCACACCAAAACGGTACAATACCGTACGAGTACTTCGTTACGGTACCAAACCGCACCAAAAGAGTAGGATACCGTACGAGTACATCCATACGGTACCAAACCACCCCAAAACGGTGCAATACCGTACGAGTACTCCATACGGTCCCAAACCACACCAAAACGGTGCAATACCGTATGAGTACTTGGTTACGGTACCAAACCACACCGAAACGGTACAATACCATACGAGTACTTCGTTACGGTACCAAACCGCACCAAAAGAGTACGATACCGTACGAGTACATCCATACGGTTCCAAACCACACCAAAACGGCACAATACCGTACGAGTACATCCATACGGTACCAAACCACACCAAAACGGTGCAATACCGTACGAGTACTTCGTTACGGTACCAAACCACACCAAAATGGTGCAATACCGTAGGAGTACTTCGTTACGGTACCAAACCACACCAAAACGGTGCAATACCGTACGAATACATCGATACGGTACCAAACCACACCAAAACGGTACAATACCGTACGAGTACTTCGTTACGGTACCAAACCGCACCGAAAGAGTACGATACCGTACGAGTACATCCATACGGTACCCAACCACACCAAAACAGTGCAATACCGTACGAGTACATCCATACGGTACCAAACCACACCAAAATGGTGCAATACCGTACGTGTACATCCATATGGTACCAAACCACACCAAAACGGTGCAATACCGTACGAGTACATCCATACGGTACCAAACCACACCAAAACGGTGCAATACCGTACGAGTACATCCGTACGGTACCAAACCACACCAACACAGTACAATACCGTACGAGTACTTCGTTACGGTACCAAACCGCACCAAAAGAGTACGATACCATACGAGTACATCCATACGGTACCAAACCACACCAAAACGGTGCAATACCGTACGAGTACATCCATACGGTACCAAACCACACCAAAACGGTACAATACCGTACGAGTACTTCGTTACGGTACCAAACCGCACCAAAAGAGTAGGATACCGTACGAGTACATCCATACGGTACCAAACCACCCCAAAACGGTGCAATACCGTACGAGTACTCCATACGGTCCCAAACCACACCAAAACGGTGCAATACCGTATGAGTACTTGGTTACGGTACCAAACCACACCGAAACGGTACAATACCATACGAGTACTTCGTTACGGTACCAAACCGCACCAAAAGAGTACGATACCGTACGAGTACATCCATACGGTTCCAAACCACACCAAAACGGCACAATACCGTACGAGTACATCCATACGGTACCAAACCACACCAAAACGGTGCAATACCGTACGAGTACTTCGTTACGGTACCAAACCACACCAAAATGGTGCAATACCGTAGGAGTACTTCGTTACGGTACCAAACCACACCAAAACGGTGCAATACCGTACGAATACATCGATACGGTACCAAACCACACCAAAACGGTACAATACCGTACGAGTACTTCGTTACGGTACCAAACCGCACCGAAAGAGTACGATACCGTACGAGTACATCCATACGGTACCCAACCACACCAAAACAGTGCAATACCGTACGAGTACATCCATACGGTACCAAACCACACCAAAATGGTGCAATACCGTACGTGTACATCCATATGGTACCAAACCACACCAAAACGGTGCAATACCGTACGAGTACATCCGTACGATACCAAACCACACCAAAACGGTACAAAACTGTACGCGTACTTCGTTACGGTACCATACCGCACCGAAAGAGCACGATACCGTATGAGCACATCCATAATGTACCAAACCACACCAAAACGGTGCAATACCCTACGAGTACATCCATACGGTACCAAACCACACCAAAACGGTGCAATACCGTACGAGTACATCCATACGGTACCAAACCACACCAAAATGGTGCAATACCGTACGAGTACATCCATACGGTACCAAACCACACCAAAACGGTACAATACCGTACGAGTACTTCGTTACGGTACGAAACCGCACCAAAAGAGTACAATATCGTACGAGTACATCCATACGGTACCAAACCACACCAAAACGGTGCAATACCGTACGAGTACATCCATACGGTACCAAACCACACCAAAACGGTGCAATACCGTACGAGTACTTCGTTACGGTACCAAACCACACCAAAACGGTGCAATACCTTACGAGTACATCGATACGGTACCAAACCACACCAAAACGGGACAATACCGTACGAGTACTTCGTTACGGTACCAAACCGCACCAAAAGAGTACGATACCGTACGAGTACATCCATACGGTACCAACCCACACCAAAACGGTGCAATACCGTACGAGTACATCCGTACGGTACCAAACCACACCAAAATGGTACAATACTTTATGCGTACTTCGTTACGGTACCATACCGCACCAAAAGAGTACGATACCGTACGAGTACATCCATACTGTACCAAACCACACCAAAACGGTGCAATACCCTACGAGTACATCCATACTGTACCAAACAACACCAAAACGGTGCAATACCGTACGAGTACATCCATACGGTACCAAACCACACCAAAATGGTGCAATACCGTACGAGTACATCCATACGGTACCAAACCACACCAAAACGGTACAATACCGTACGAGTACTTCGTTACGGTACGAAACCACACCAAAAGAGTACAATATCGTACGAGTACATCCATGCGGTACCAAACCTCACCAAAACGGTGCAATACCGTACGAGTACATCCATACGGTACCAAACCACACCAAAACGGTGCAATACCGTACGAGTACTTCGTTACGGTACAAAACCACACCAAAACGGTGCAATACCTTAGGAGTACATCGATACGGTACCAAACCACACCAAAACGGGACAATACCGTACGAGTACTTCGTTACGGTACCAAACCGCACCAAAAGAGTACGATACCGTACGAGTACATCCATACGGTACCAAACCACACCAAAACGGTGCAATACCGTACGAGTACATCCATACAGTACCAAACCACACCAAAACGGTGCAATACCGTACGAGTACATCCGTACGGTTCCAAACCACACCAAAACGGTACAATACCGTACGAGTACTTCGTTACGGTACCAAAGCGCACCAAAAGAGTACGATTCCGTACGATTACATCCATACGGTACCAAACCACACCAAAACGGTGCAATACCGTACGAGTAAATCCATACGGTTCCAAACCACACCAAAATGGGGCAATACCGTACGAGTACATCCATACCGTACCAAACCACACCAAAACGGTGCAATACGGTACGAGTACATCCATACGGTACCAAACCGCACTAAAACGGTACAATACCGTACGAGTACTTCGTTACGGTACCAAACCGCACCAAAAGAGTACGATACCGTACGACTACATCCATACGGTACGAAACCACAACAAAACGGTGCAATACCGTACGAGTACATCCATACGGTACCAAACCACACCAAAACGGTGCAATACCGTACGAGTACTCCATACGGTACCAAACCACACCAAAACGGTGCAATACCGTACGAGTACATCCATACGGTACCAAACCACACCGAAATGGTGCAATACCGTACGAGTACATCCGTACGGTACCAAACCACACCAAAACGGTACAATACCGTTCGAGTACTTCGTTACGGTACCAAACCGCACCAAAAGAGTACGATACCGTACGAGTACATCCATACGGTATCAAACCACACCAAAACGGTGCAATACCGTACGAGTACATCCGTACGGTACCAAACCACACCAAAACGGTACAATACCGTACGAGTACTTCGTTACGGTACGAAACCGCACCAAAAGAGTACAATATCGTACGAGTACATCCATACGGTACCAAACCACACCAAAACGGTTCAATACCGTACGAGTACATCCATACGGTACCAAACCACACCAAAACGGTGCAATACCGTACGAGTACTTCGTTACGGTACCAAACCACACCAAAACGGTGCAATACCTTATGAGTACATCGATACGGTACCAAACCACACCAAAACGGGACAATACCGTACGAGTACTTCGTTACGGTACCAAACCGCACCAAAAGAGTACGATACCGTACGAGTACATCCGTACGGTTCCAAACCACACCAAAACGGTACAATACCGTACGAGTACTTCGTTACGGTACCAAAGCGCACCAAAAGAGTACGATTCCGTACGAGTACATCCATACGGTACCAAACCACACCAAAACGGTGCAATACCGTACGAGTAAATCCATACGGTTCCAAACCACACCAAAATGGTGCAATACCGTACGAGTACATCCATACGGTACCAAACCACACAAAAATGGTGCAATACGGTACGAGTACATCCATACGGTACCAAACCGCACTAAAACGGTACAATACCGTACGAGTACTTCGTTACGGTACCAAACCGCACCAAAAGAGTACGATACCGTACGACTACATCCATACGGTACGAAACCACACCAAAACGGTTCAATACCGTACGAGTACATCCATACGGTACCAAACCACACCAAAACGGTGCAATACCGTACGAGTACTCCATACGGTACCAAACCACACCAAAACGGTGCAATACCGTACGAGTACATCCATACGGTACCAAACCACACCGAAATGGTGCAATACCGTACGAGTACATCCGTACGGTACCAAACCACACCAAAACGGTACAATACCGTTCGAGTACTTCGTTACGGTATCAAACCGCACCAAAAGAGTACGATACCGTAGGAGTACATCCATACGGTATCAAACCACACCAAAACGGTGCAATACCGTACGAGTACATCCATACGGTACCAAACCACACCAAAACGGTACAATACCGTACGAGTACTTCGTTACGGTACGAAACCGCACCAAAATAGTACAATATCGTACGAGTACATCCATACGGTACCAAACCACACCAAAACGGTTCAATACCGTACGAGTACATCCATACGGTACCAAACCACACCAAAACGGTGCAATACCGTACGAGTACTTCGTTACGGTACCAAACCACACCAAAACGGTGCAATACCTTACGAGTACATCGATACGGTACCAAACCACACCAAAACGGGACAATACCGTACGAGTACTTCGTTACGGTACCAAACCGCACCAAAAGAGTACGATACCGTACGAGTACATCCATACGGTACCAACCCACACCAAAACGGTGCAATACCGTACGAGTACATCCGTACGGTACCAAACCACACCAAAACGGTACAATACTGTACGCGTACTTCGTTACGGTACCATACCGCACCAAAAGAGTACGATACCGTACGAGTACATCCATACTGTACCAAACCACACCAAAACGGTGCAATACCCTACGAGTACATCCATACTGTACCAAACCACACCAAAACGGTGCAATACCGTACGAGTACATCCATACGGTACCAAACCACACCAAAATGGTGCAATACCGTACGAGTACATCCATACGGTACCAAACCACACCAAAACGGTACAATACCGTACGAGTACTTCGTTACGGTACGAAACCGCACCAAAAGAGTACAATATCGTACGAGTACATCCATACGGTACCAAACCACACCAAAACGGTTCAATACCGTACGAGTACATCAATACGGTACCAAACCACACCAAAACGGTGCAATACCGTACGAGTACTTCGTTACGGTACCAAACCACACCAAAACGGTGCAATACCTTACGAGTACATCGATACGGTACCAAACCACACCAAAACGGGACAATACCGTACGAGTACTTCGTTACGGTACCAAACCGCACCAAAAGAGTACGATACCGTACGAGTACATCCATACGGTACCAAACCACACCAAAACGGTGCAATACCGTACGAGTACATCCATACGGTACCAAACCACACCAAAACGGTGCAATACCGTACGAGTACATCCGTACGGTTCCAAACCACACCAAAACGGTACAATACCGTACGAGTACTTCGTTACGGTACCAAAGCGCACCAAAAGAGTACGATTCCGTACGAGTACATCCATACGGTACCAAACCACACCAAAACGGTGCAATACGGTACGAGTACATCCATACGGTACCAAACCGCACTAAAACGGTACAATACCGTACGAGTACTTCGTTACGGTACCAAACCGCACCAAAAGAGTACGATACCGTACGACTACATCCATACGGTACGAAACCACACCAAAACGGTGCAATACCGTACGAGTACATCCATACGGTATCAAACCACACCAAAACGGTGCAATACCGTACGAGTACTCCATACGGTACCGAACCACACCAAAACGGTGCAATACCGTACGAGTACATCCATACGGTACCAAACCACACCGAAATGGTGCAATACCGTACGAGTACATCCGTACAGTACCAAACAAAACCAAAACGGTACAATACCGTACGAGTACTTCGTTACGGTACCAAACCGCACCAAACGAGTACGATACCGTACGAGTACATCCATACGGTACCAAACCACACCAAAACGGCACAATACCGGACGAGTACTTCGTTACGGTACCAAAGCGCACCAAAATAGTACAATTCCGTACGAGTACATCCATACGGTACCAAACCACACCAAAATGGTGCAATACCGTACGAGTACATCCATACGGTACCAAAGCACACCAAAACGGTGCAATACCGTACGAGTACTCCATACGGTACCAAACAACACCAAAACGGTGCAATATCGTACGAGTACATCCATACGGTACCAAACCACACCAAAATGGTGCAATACCGTACGTGTACATCCATATGGTACCAAACCACACCAAAACGGTGCAATACCGTACGAGTACATCCGTACGGTACCAAACCACACCAAAACGGTACAATACTGTACGCGTACTTCGTTACGGTACCATACCGCACGAAAAGAGTACGATACCGTACGAGTACATCCATACTGTACCAAACAACACCAAAACGGTGCAATACCCTACGAGTACATCAATACGGTACAAAACCACACCAAAACGGTGCAATACCGTACGAGTACATCCATATGGTACAAAACCACACCAAAACGGTGCAATACCGTACGAGTACATCCATACGGTACCAAACCACACCAAAACGGTGCAATACCGTACGAGTACATACATACGCTACCAAACCACACCAAAACGGTACAATACCGTACGAGTACTTCGTTACGGTACCAAACCGCACCAAAAAAGTACGATACCGTACGAGTACATCCATACGGTACCAAACCACACCAAAACGACGCAATACCGTACGAGTACTCCATACGGTACCAAACCACACCAAAATGGTGCAATACCGTACGAGTACATCCATACGGTACCAAAACACACCAAAACGGTGCAATACCGTACGAGTACATCCGTACGGTACCAAACCACACCAAAACAGTACAATACCGTACGAGTACTTCTTTACGGTACCAAACCGCCCCAAAAGAGTACGATATCGCACGAGTACATCCATACGGTACCAAACCACACCAAAACGGTGCAATACCGTACGAGTACATCCATACGGTACCAAACCACACCAAAACGGTGCAGTACCGTACGAGTACTCCATACGGTACAAAACCACACCAAAACGGTGCAATACCGTACGAGTACATCCATACGGTACCAAACCACACCAAAACGGTGCAATACCGTACGAGTACGTCGTTACGGTACCAAACCACACCAAAACGGTGCAATACCGTAGGAGTACTTCGTTACGGTACCAAACCACACCAAAACGGTGCAATACCGTACGAGTACATCGATACGGTACCAAACCACACAAAAACGGGACAATACCGTACGAGTACTTCGTTACGGTACCAAACCGCACCAAAAGAGTACGATACCGTACGAGTACATCCATACCGTACCAAACCACACCAAAACGGTGCAATACCGTACGAGTACATCCGTACGGTACCAAACCACACCAAAACGGTACAATACCGTATGAGTACTTCTTTACGGTACCAAACCGCCCCAAAAGAGTACGATTCCGTACGAGTACATCCATACGGTACCAAACCACACCAAAACGGTGCAATACCGTACGAGTACATCCATACGGTACCAAACCACACCAAAACGGTGCAATACCGTACGAGTACATCCATACGGTACCAAACCACACCAAAACGGTGCAAAACGGTACGAGTACATCCATACGGTACCAAACCACACCAAAACGGTGCAATACCGTACGAGTACATCCATACGGTACCAAACCGCACTAAAACGGTACAATACCGTACGAGTACTTCGTTACGGTACCAAACCGCACCAAAAGAGTACGATACCGTACGACTACATCCATACGGTACGAAACCACACCAAAACGGTGCAATACCGTACGAGTACATCCATACGGTACCAAACCACACCAAAACGGTGCAATACCGTACGAGTACATCCATACGGTACCAAACCACACCAAAACGGTGCAATACCGTACGAGTACATCCATACGGTACCAAACCACACCAAAATGGTGCAATACCGTACGAGTACATCCGTACGGTACCAAACCACACCAAAACGGTACAATACCGTACGAGTACTTCGTTACGGTACCAAACCGCACCAAAAGAGTACGATACCGTACGAGTACATCCATACGGTACCCAACCACACCAAAACGGTGCAATACCGTACGAGTACATCCGTACGGTACCAAACCACACCAAAACGGTACAATACCGTACGAGTACTTCGTTACGGTACCAAACCGCCCCAAAAGAGTACGATTCCGTACGAGTACATCCATACGGTACCAAACCACACCAAAACGGTGCAATACCGTACGAGTACATCCGTACGGTACCAAACCACACCAAAACGGTGCAATACCGTACGAGTACTCCATACGGTACGAAACAACACCAAAACGGTGCAATACCGTACGAGTACATCCATACGGTACCAAACCACACCAAAATGGTGCAATACCGTACGTGTACATCCATATGGTACCAAACCACACCAAAACGGTGCAATACCGTACGAGTACATCCGTACGGTACCAAACCACACCAAAACGGTACAATACTGTACGCGTACTTCGTTACGGTACCGTACCGCACCAAAAGAGTACGATACCGTATGAGTACATCCATACTGTACCAAACCACACCAAAACGGTGCAATACCGTACGAGTACATCCATACGGTACCAAACCACACCAAAACGGTGCAATACCGTACGAGTACATCCATACGGTACCAAACCACACCAAAACGGTGCAATACCGTACGAGTACATACATACGATACCAAACCACACCAAAACGGTACAATACCGTACGAGTACTTCGTTACGGTACCAAACCGCACCAAAAGAGTACGATACCGTACGAGTACATCCATACGGTACCAAACCACACCAAAACGGTGCAATACCGTACGAGTACTCCATACGGTACCAAACCACACCAAAACGGTGCAATACCGTACGAGTACATCCATACGGTACCAAACCACACCAAAACGGTGCAATACCGTACGAGTACATCCGTACGGTACAAAACCACACCAAAACGGTACAATACCGTACGAGTACTTCTTTACGGTACCAAGCCGCCCCAAAAGAGTACGATATCGCACGAGTACATCCATACGGTACCAAACCACACCAAAACGGTGCAATACCGTACGAGTACATCCATACGGTACCAAACCACACCAAAACGGTGCAGTACCGTACGAGTACTCCATACGGTACCAAACCACACCAAAACGGTGCAATACCGTACGAGTACATCCATACGGTAACAAACCACACCAAAACGGTGCAATACTGTACGAGTACATCCATACGGTACCAAACCACACCAAAACGGTGCAGTACCGTACGAGTACATCCATACGGTACCAAACCACACCAAAACGGTGCAATACCGTACGAGTACATCCGTACGGTACCAAACCACACCAAAACGGTACAATACCGTACGAGTACTTCGTTACGGTACCAAACCGCACCAAAAGAGTACAATACCGTACGAGTACATCCATACGGTACCAAACCACACCAAAACGGTGCAATACCGTACGAGTACATCCATACGGTACCAAACCACACCAAAACGGTGCAGTACCGTACGAGTACATCCATACGGTACGAAACCACACCAAAACGGTGCAATACCGTACGAGTACATCCGTACGGTACCAAACCACACCAAAACGGTACAATACCGTACGAGTACTTCGTTACGGTACCAAACCGCACCAAAAGAGTACAATATTGTACGAGTACATCCATACGGTACCAAACCACAACAAAATGGTGCAATACCGTACGAGTACATCCATACGGTACCAAACCACACCAAAACGGTGCAATACCGTACGAGTACGTCGTTACGGTACCAAACCACACCAAAACGGTGCAATACCGAGGAGTACTTCGTTACGGTACCAAACCACACCAAAACGGTGCAATACCGTACGAGTACATCGATACGGTACAAAACCACACCAAAACGGGACAATACCGTACGAGTACTTCGTTACGGTACCAAACCGCACCAAAAGAGTACGATACCGTACGAGTACATCCATACGGTACCAAACCACACCAAAACGGTGCAATACCGTACGAGTACATCCGTACGGCACCAAACTACACCAAAACGGTACAATACCGTACGAGTACTTCGTTACGGTACTAAACCGCACCAAAAGAGTACGATACCGTACGAGTACATCCATACGGTACCAAACCACACCAAAACGGTGCAATACCATACGAGTACATCCATACGGTACCAAACCACACCAAAACGGTGCAATACCGTACGAGTACATCCGTACGGTACCAAACCACACCAAAACGGTACAATACCGTACGAGTACTTCGTTACGGTACCAAAGCGCACCAAAAGAGTACGCTTCCGTACGAGTACATCCATACGGTACCAAACCACACCAAAACGGTGCAATACCGTACGAGTACATACATACGATACCAAACCACACCAAAACGGTACAATACCGTACGAGTACTTCGTTACGGTACCAAACCGCACCAAAAGAGTACGATACCGTACGAGTACATCCATACGGTACCAAACCACACCAAAACGGTGCAATACCGTACGAGTACATCCATACGGTACCAAACCACACCAAAATGGTGCAATACCGTACGTGTACATCCATATGGTACCAAACCACACCAAAACGGTGCAATACCGTACGAGTACATCCGTACGGTACCAAACCACACCAAAACGGTACAATACTGTACGCGTACTTCGTTACGGTACCATACCGCACCAAAAGAGTACGATACCGTACGAGTACATCCATACTGTACCAAACAACACCAAAACGGTGCAATACCCTACGAGTACATCCATACGGTACCAAACCACACCAAAACGGTGCAATACCGTACGAGTGCATCCATACGGTACCAAACCACACCAAAACGGTGCAATACTGTACGAGTACATACATACGATACCAAACCACAACAAAACGGTAAAATACCGTACGAGTACTTCGTTACGGTACCAAACCGCACCAAAAGAGTACGATACCGTACGAGTACATCCATACGGTACCAAACCACACCAAAACGGTGCAATACCGTACGAGTACTCCATACGGTACCAAACCACACCAAAACGGTGCAATACCGTACGAGTACATCCATACGGTACCAAAACACACCAAAACGGTGCAATACCGTACGAGTACATCCGTACGATACTAAACCACACCAAAACGGTACAATACCGTACGAGTACATCCATAGGGTACCAAACCACACAAAAACGGTGCAATACCGTACGAGTACATCGATACGGTACCAAACCACACCAAAACGGGACAATACCGTACGAGTACTTCGTTACGGTACCAAATCGCACCAAAAGCGTACGATACCGTACGAGTACATCCATACGGTACCAAACCACACCAAAACGGTACAATACCGTACGAGTACTTCTTTACGGTACCAAACCGCCCCAAAAGAGTACAATACCGTACGAGTACATCCATACGGTACCAAACCCCACCAAAACGGTGCAATACCGTACGAGTACATCCATACGGTACCAAACCACACCAAAACGGTGCAATACCGTACGAGTACGTCGTTACGGTACCAAACCACACCAAAACGGTGCAATACCGAGGAGTACTTCGTTACGGTACCAAACCACACCAAAACGGTGCAATACCGTACGAGTACATCGATACGGTACCAAACCACACCAAAACGGTGCAATACCGTACGAGTACATCCATACGGTACCAAACCACACCAAAACGGTGCAATACCGTACGAGTACATACATACGATACCAAACCACACCAAAACGGTACAATACCGTACGAGTACTTCGTTACGGTACCAAACCGCACCAAAAGAGTACGATACCGTACGAGTACATCCATACGGTACCAAACCACACCAAAACGGTGCAATACCGTACGAGTACATGCATACGGTACCAAACCACACCAAAATGGTGCAATACCGTACGTGTACATCCATATGGTACCAAACCACACCAAAACGGTGCAATACCGTACGAGTACATCCGTACGGTACCAAACCACACCAAAACGGTACAATACTGTACGCGTACTTCGTTACGGTACCATACCGCACCAAAAGAGTACGATACCGTACGAGTACATCCATACTGTACAAAACAACACCAAAACGGTGCAATACCCTACGAGTACATCCATACGGTACCAAACTACACCAAAACGGTGCAATACCGTACGAGTACATCCATACGGTACCAAACCACACCAAAACGGTGCAATACCGTACGAGTACATCCATACGGTACGAAACCACACCAAAACGGTGCAATACCGTACGAGTACTTCGTTACGGTACCAAACCGCACCAAAAGAGTACGATACCGTACGACTACATCGATACGGTACGAAACCACACCAAAACAGTGCAATACCGTACGAGTACATCCGTACGGTACCAAACCACACCAAAACGGTACAATACTGTACGCGTACTTCGTTACGGTACCATACCGCACCAAAAGAGTACGATACCGTACGAGTACATCGATACTTTACCAAACCACACCAAAACGGTGCAATACCGTACGAGTACATCCATACGGTACCAAACCACACCAAAACGGTGCAATACCGTACGAGTACATCCATACGGTACCAAACCACACAAAAACGGTGCAATACCGTACGAGTACATACATACGATACCAAACCACACCAAAACGGTACAATACCGTACGAGTACTTCGTTACGGTACCAAACCGCACCAAAAGAGTACGATACCGTACGAGTACATCCATACGGTACCAAACCACACCAAAACGGTGCAATACCGTACGAGTACATCCATACGGTACCAAACCACACTAAAACGGTGCAATAACGTACGAGTACTCCATACGGTACCAAACCACACCAAAACGGTGCAATACCGTACGAGTACATCCATAAGGTACCAAACCACACCAAAACGGTGCAATACCGTACGAGTACATCCATACGGTACCAAACCACACCACAACGGTACAATACCGTACGAGTACTTCTTTATGGTACCAAACCGCCCCAAAAGAGTACGATATCGTACGAGTACGTCCATACGGTACCAAACCACACCAAAACGGTGCAATACCGTACGAGTACATCCATACGGTACCAAACCACACCAAAACGGTGCAATATCATACGAGTATATCCGTACGGTACCAAACCAAACCAAAACGGTACAATACCGTACGAGTACTTCGTTACGGTACCAAACCGCACCAAAAGAGTACGATACCGTACGAGTACATCCATACGGTACCAAACTACACCAACACGGTGCAATACCGTACGAGTACTTCGTTACGGTACCAAACCGTACCAAAAGGGTACGATACCGTACGAGTACATCCATACGATACCAAACCACACCAAAACGGTGCAATACCCTACGAGTACATCCATACGGTACCAAAACGGTACCAAACCACACCAAAACAGTGCAATACCGTACGAGTACATCCATACGGTACCAAACCACACCAAAACGGTGCAATACCGTACGAGTACATCCATACGGTACCAAACCACACCAAAACGGTGCAATATCGTACGAGTACATCCATACGATACAAAACCACACGAAACGGTGCAATACCATACGAGTACATCCATACGGTACCAAACCACACCAAAACGGTGCAATACCGTACGAGTACTTCGTTACGGTACCAAACCACACCAAAACGGTGCAATACCGTACGAGTACATCCATACGGTACCAAACCACACCAAAACGGTACAATACCGTCTGAGTACTTCGTTATGGTACCAAACCGCACCAAAAGAGTACGATACCGTACGAGTACATCCATACGGTACCAAACCACACCAAAACGGTGCAATACCGTACGAGTACATCCATACGGTACCAAACCACACCAAAATGGTGCAATACCGTACGAGTACTCCATACGGTACCAAACAACACCAAAACGGTGCAATACCGTACGAGTACATCCATACGGTACCAAACCACACCAAAACGGTGCAATACCGTACGAGTACATCCGCACGGTACCAAACCACACCAAAACGGTACAATACCGTACGAGTACTTCTTTACGGTACAAAGCCGCCCCAAAAGAGTACGATATCGCACGAGTACATCCATACGGTACCAAACCACACCAAAACGGTGCAATACCGTAAGAGTACATCCATACGGTACCAAACCACACCAAAACGGTGCAGTACCGTACGAGTACTCCATACGGTACCAAACCACACCAAAACGGTGCAATACCGTACGAGTACTTCGTTACGGTACCAAACCGCACCAAAAGAGTACGATACCGTACGAGTACATCCATACGGTACCAAACCACACCAAAACGGTGCAATACCGTACGAGTACATCCATACGGTACCAAACCACACCAAAACGGTGCAATACCGTACGAGTACGTCGTTACGGTACCAAACCGTACCAAAAGGGTACGATACCGTACGAGTACATCCATACGATACCAAACCACACCAAAACGGTGCAATACCCTACGAGTACATCCATACGGTACCAAAACGGTACCAAACCACACCAAAACAGTGCAATACCGTACGAGTACATCCATACGGTACCAAACCACACCAAAACGGTGCAATACCGTACGAGTACATCCATACGGTACCAAACCACACCAAAACGGTGCAATATCGTACGAGTACATCCATACGATACCAAACCACACGAAACGGTGCAATACCATACGAGTACATCCATACGGTACCAAACAACACCAAAACGGTGCAATACCGTACGAGTACTTCGTTACGGAACCAAACCACACCAAAACGGTGCAATACCGTACGAGTACATCCATACGGTACCAAACCACACCAAAACGGTACAATACCGTCTGAGTACTTCGTTATGGTACCAAACCGCACCAAAAGAGTACGATACCGTACGAGTACATCCATACGGTACCAAACCATACCAAAACGGTGCAATACCGTACGAGTACATCCATACGGTACCAAACCACACCAAAATGGTGCAATACCGTACGAGTACTCCATACGGTACCAAACCACACCAAAACGGTGCAATACCGTACGAGTACATCCATACGGTACCAAACCACACCAAAACGGTGCAATATCGTACGAGTACATCCATACGATACCAAACCACACGAAACGGTGCAATACCGTACGAGTACATCCATACGGTACCAAACCACACCAAAACGGTGCAATACCGTACGAGTACTTCGTTACGGTACCAAACCACACCAAAACGGTGCAATACCGTACGAGTACATCAATACGGTACCAAACCACACCAAAACGGTACAATACCGTCTGAGTACTTCGTTATGGTACCAAACCGCACCAAAAGAGTACGATACCGTACGAGTACATCCATACGGTTCCAAACCACACCAAAACGGTGCAATACCGTACGAGTACATCCATACGGTACCAAACCACACCAAAACGGTGCAATACCGTACGAGTACGTCGTTACGGTACCAAACCACACCAAAACGGTGCAATACCGAGGAGTACTTCGTTACGGTACCAAACCACACCAAAACGGTGCAATACCGTACGAGTACATCGATACGGTACCAAACCACACCAAAACGGTGCAATACCGTACGAGTACATCCATACGGTACCAAACCACACCAAAACGGTGCAATACCGTACGAGTACATACATACGATACCAAACCACACCAAAACGGTACAATACCGTACGAGTACTTCGTTACGGTACCAAACCGCACCAAAAGAGTACGATACCGTACGAGTACATCCATACGGTACCAAACCACACCAAAACGGTGCAATACCGTACGAGTACATGCATACGGTACCAAACCACACCAAAATGGTGCAATACCGTACGTGTACATCCATATGGTACCAAACCACACCAAAACGGTGCAATACCGTACGAGTACATCCGTACGGTACCAAACCACACCAAAACGGTACAATACTGTACGCGTACTTCGTTACGGTACCATACCGCACCAAAAGAGTACGATACCGTACGAGTACATCCATACTGTACCAAACAACACCAAAACGGTGCAATACCCTACGAGTACATCCATACGGTACCAAACCACACCAAAACGGTGCAATATCGTACGAGTACATCCATACGATACCAAACCACACGAAACGGTGCAATACCATACGAGTACATCCATACGGTACCAAACCACACCGAAACGGTGCAATACCGTACGAGTACTTCGTTACGGTACCAAACCACACCAAAACGGTGCAATACCGTACGAGTACTTCGTTACGGTACCAAACCACACCAAAACGGTGCAATACCGTACGAGTACATCCATACGGTACCAAACCACACCAAAACGGTACAATACCGTCTGAGTACTTCGTTATGATACCAAACCGCACCAAAAGAGTACGATACCGTACGAGTACATCCACACGGTACCAAACCACACCAAAACGGTGCAATACCGTACGAGTACATCCATACGGTACCAAACCACACCAAAACGGTGCAATACCGTACGATTACATCCATAAGGTACCAAACCACACCAAAACGGTGCAATACCGTACGAGTACATCCATACGGTACCAAACCACACCAAAACGGTGCAATACCGTACGAGTACGTCGTTACGGTACCAAACCACACCAAAACGGTGCAATACCGTTGGAGTACTTCGTTACGGTACCAAACCACACCAAAACGGTGCAATACCGTACGAGTACATCGATACGGTACCAAACCACACCAAAACGGGACAATACCGTACGAGTACTTCGTTACGGTACCAAACCGCACCAAAAGAGTACGATACCGTACGAGTACATCCATACGGTACTAAACCACACCAAAACGGTGCAATACCGTACGAGTACATCCGTACGGTACCAAACCACACCAAAACGGTACAATACCGTACGAGTACTTCTTTACGGTACCAAACCGCCCCAAAAGAGTACGATATCGCACGAGTACATCCATACGGTACCAAACCCCACCAAAACGGTGCAATACCGTACGAGTACTTCCATACGGTACCAAACCACACCAAAACGGTGCAATATCGTACGAGTACATCCATACGATACCAAACCACACGAAACGGTGCAATACCATACGAGTACATCCATACGGTACCAAACCACACCAAAACGGTGCAATACCGTACGAGTACTTCGTTACGGTACAAAACCACACCAAAACGGTGCAATACCGTACGAGTACTTCGTTACGGTACCAAACCACACCAAAACGGTGCAATACCGTACGAGTACATCCATACGGTACCAAACCACACCAAAACGGTACAATACCGTCTGAGTACTTCGTTATGATACCAAACCGCACCAAAAGAGTACGATACCGTACGAGTACATCCACACGGTACCAAACCACACCAAAACGGTGCAATACCGTACGAGTACATCCATACGGTACCAAACCACACCAAAACTGTGCAATACCGTACGAGTACTCCATACGGTACCAAACCACACCAAAACGGTGCAATACCGTACGAGTACATCCATACGGTACCAAACCACACCAAAACGGTGCAATACCGTACGAGTACATCCGTACGGAACCAAACCACACCAAAACGGTACAATACCGTACGAGTACTTCTTTACGGTACCAAGCCGCCCCAAAAGAGTACGATATCGCACGAGTACATCCATACGGTACCAAACCACACCAAAACGGTGCAATACCGTACGAGTACATCCATACGGTACCAAACCACACCAAAACGGTGCAATACCGAACGAGTACATCCGTACGGTACCAAACCACACCAAAACGGTACAATACCGTACGAGTACTTCGTTACGGTACCAAACCGCACCAAAAGAGTACAATACCGTACGAGTACATCCATACGGTACCAAACCACACCAAAACGGTGCAATACCGTACGAGTACATCCATACGGTACCAAACCACACCAAAACGGTGCAATACCGTACGAGTACGTCGTTACGGTACCAAACCACACCAAAACGGTGCAATACCGAGGAGTACTTCGTTACGGTACCAAACCACACCAAAACGGTGCAATACCGTACGAGTACATCGATACGGTACCAAACCACACCAAAACGGTGCAATACCGTACGAGTACATCCATACGGTACCAAACCACCCCAAAACGGTGCAATACCGTACGAGTACATACATACGATACCAAACCACACCAAAATGGTACAATACCGTACGAGTACTTCGTTTCGGTACCAAACCGCACCAAAAGAGTACGATACCGTACCAGTATATCCATACGGTACCAAACCACACCAAAACGGTGCAATACCGTACGAGTACTCCATACGGTACCAAACCACACCAAAACGGTGCAATACAGTACGAGTACATCCATACGGTGCCAAACCACACCAAAACGGTGCAATACCGTACGAGTACATCCCTACGGTACCAAACCGCACGAAAACGGTATAATACCGTACGAGTACTTCGTTACGGTACCAAACCGCACCAAAAGAGTACGATACCGTACGACTACATCCATACGGTACGAAACCACACCAAAACAGTGCAATACCGTACGAGTACATCCATACGGTACCAAACCACACCAAAACGGTGCAATACCGTACGAGTACTCCATACGGTACCAAACCACACCAAAACGGTGCAATACCGTACGAGTACTTCGTTACGGTACCAAACCACACCAAAACGGTGCAATACCGTACGAGTACATCCATACGGTACCAAACCACACCAAAACGGTACAATACCGTCTGAGTACTTCGTTATGGTACCAAACCGCACCAAAAGAGTACGATACCGTACGAGTACATCCATACGGTACCAAACCACACCAGAACGGTGCAATACCGTACGAGTACATCCATACGGTACCAAAACACACCAAAACGGTGCAATACCGTACGAGTACTCCATACGGTACCAAACCACACCAAAACGGTGCAATACCGTACGAGTACATCCATACGGTACCAAACCACACCAAAACGGTGCAATACCGTACGAGTACATCCGCACGGTTCCAAACCACACCAAAATGGTACAATACCGTACGAGTACTTCTTTACGGTACCAAGCCGCCCCAAAAGAGTACGATATCGCACGAGTACATCCATACGGTACCAAACCACACCAAAACGGTGCAATACCGTACGAGTACATCCATACGGTACCAAACCACACAAAACGGTGCAGTACCGTACGAGTACTCCATACGGTACCAAACCACACCAAAACGGTGCAATACCGTACGAGTACTTCGTTACGGTACCAAACCGCACCAAAAGAGTACGATACCGTACGAGTACATCCATACGGTACCAAACCACACCAAAACGGTGCAATACCGTACGAGTACATCCATACGGTACCAAACCACACCAAAACGGTGCAATACCGTACGAGTACGTCGTTACGGTACCAAACCGTACCAAAAGGGTACGATACCGTACGAGTACATCCATACGATACCAAACCACACCAAAACGGTGCAATACCCTACGAGTACATCCATACGGTACCAAAACGGTACCAAACCACACCAAAACAGTGCAATACCGTACGAGTACATCCATACGGTACCAAACCACACCAAAACGGTGCAATACCGTACGAGTACATCCATACGGTACCAAACCACACCAAAACGGTGCAATATCGTACGAGTACATCCATACGATACCAAACCACACGAAACGGTGCAATACCATACGAGTACATCCATACGGTACCAAACAACACCAAAACGGTGCAATACCGTACGAGTACTTCGTTACGGAACCAAACCACACCAAAACGGTGCAATACCGTACGAGTACATCCATACGGTACCAAACCACACCAAAACGGTACAATACCGTCTGAGTACTTCGTTATGGTACCAAACCGCACCAAAAGAGTACGATACCGTACGAGTACATCCATACGGTACCAAACCATACCAAAACGGTGCAATACCGTACGAGTACATCCATACGGTACCAAACCACACCAAAATGGTGCAATACCGTACGAGTACTCCATACGGTACCAAACCACACCAAAACGGTGCAATACCGTACGAGTACATCCATACGGTACCAAACCACACCAAAACGGTGCAATATCGTACGAGTACATCCATACGATACCAAACCACACGAAACGGTGCAATACCGTACGAGTACATCCATACGGTACCAAACCACACCAAAACGGTGCAATACCGTACGAGTACTTCGTTACGGTACCAAACCACACCAAAACGGTGCAATACCGTACGAGTACATCAATACGGTACCAAACCACACCAAAACGGTACAATACCGTCTGAGTACTTCGTTATGGTACCAAACCGCACCAAAAGAGTACGATACCGTACGAGTACATCCATACGGTTCCAAACCACACCAAAACGGTGCAATACCGTACGAGTACATCCATACGGTACCAAACCACACCAAAACGGTGCAATACCGTACGAGTACGTCGTTACGGTACCAAACCACACCAAAACGGTGCAATACCGAGGAGTACTTCGTTACGGTACCAAACCACACCAAAACGGTGCAATACCGTACGAGTACATCGATACGGTACCAAACCACACCAAAACGGTGCAATACCGTACGAGTACATCCATACGGTACCAAACCACACCAAAACGGTGCAATACCGTACGAGTACATACATACGATACCAAACCACACCAAAACGGTACAATACCGTACGAGTACTTCGTTACGGTACCAAACCGCACCAAAAGAGTACGATACCGTACGAGTACATCCATACGGTACCAAACCACACCAAAACGGTGCAATACCGTACGAGTACATGCATACGGTACCAAACCACACCAAAATGGTGCAATACCGTACGTGTACATCCATATGGTACCAAACCACACCAAAACGGTGCAATACCGTACGAGTACATCCGTACGGTACCAAACCACACCAAAACGGTACAATACTGTACGCGTACTTCGTTACGGTACCATACCGCACCAAAAGAGTACGATACCGTACGAGTACATCCATACTGTACCAAACAACACCAAAACGGTGCAATACCCTACGAGTACATCCATACGGTACCAAACCACACCAAAACGGTGCAATATCGTACGAGTACATCCATACGATACCAAACCACACGAAACGGTGCAATACCATACGAGTACATCCATACGGTACCAAACCACACCGAAACGGTGCAATACCGTACGAGTACTTCGTTACGGTACCAAACCACACCAAAACGGTGCAATACCGTACGAGTACTTCGTTACGGTACCAAACCACACCAAAACGGTGCAATACCGTACGAGTACATCCATACGGTACCAAACCACACCAAAACGGTACAATACCGTCTGAGTACTTCGTTATGATACCAAACCGCACCAAAAGAGTACGATACTGTACGAGTACATCCACACGGTACCAAACCACACCAAAACGGTGCAATACCGTACGAGTACATCCATACGGTACCAAACCACACCAAAACGGTGCAATACCGTACGATTACATCCATAAGGTACCAAACCACACCAAAACGGTGCAATACCGTACGAGTACATCCATACGGTACCAAACCACACCAAAACGGTGCAATACCGTACGAGTACGTCGTTACGGTACCAAACCACACCAAAACGGTGCAATACCGTTGGAGTACTTCGTTACGGTACCAAACCACACCAAAACGGTGCAATACCGTACGAGTACATCGATACGGTACCAAACCACACCAAAACGGGACAATACCGTACGAGTACTTCGTTACGGTACCAAACCGCACCAAAAGAGTACGATACCGTACGAGTACATCCATACGGTACTAAACCACACCAAAACGGTGCAATACCGTACGAGTACATCCGTACGGTACCAAACCACACCAAAACGGTACAATACCGTACGAGTACTTCTTTACGGTACCAAACCGCCCCAAAAGAGTACGATATCGCACGAGTACATCCATACGGTACCAAACCCCACCAAAACGGTGCAATACCGTACGAGTACTTCCATACGGTACCAAACCACACCAAAACGGTGCAATATCGTACGAGTACATCCATACGATACCAAACCACACGAAACGGTGCAATACCATACGAGTACATCCATACGGTACCAAACCACACCAAAACGGTGCAATACCGTACGAGTACTTCGTTACGGTACAAAACCACACCAAAACGGTGCAATACCGTACGAGTACTTCGTTACGGTACCAAACCACACCAAAACGGTGCAATACCGTACGAGTACATCCATACGGTACCAAACCACACCAAAACGGTACAATACCGTCTGAGTACTTCGTTATGATACCAAACCGCACCAAAAGAGTACGATACCGTACGAGTACATCCACACGGTACCAAACCACACCAAAACGGTGCAATACCGTACGAGTACATCCATACGGTACCAAACCACACCAAAACTGTGCAATACCGTACGAGTACTCCATACGGTACCAAACCACACCAAAACGGTGCAATACCGTACGAGTACATCCATACGGTACCAAACCACACCAAAACGGTGCAATACCGTACGAGTACATCCGTACGGAACCAAACCACACCAAAACGGTACAATACCGTACGAGTACTTCTTTACGGTACCAAGCCGCCCCAAAAGAGTACGATATCGCACGAGTACATCCATACGGTACCAAACCACACCAAAACGGTGCAATACCGTACGAGTACATCCATACGGTACCAAACCACACCAAAACGGTGCAATACCGAACGAGTACATCCGTACGGTACCAAACCACACCAAAACGGTACAATACCGTACGAGTACTTCGTTACGGTACCAAACCGCACCAAAAGAGTACAATACCGTACGAGTACATCCATACGGTACCAAACCACACCAAAACGGTGCAATACCGTACGAGTACATCCATACGGTACCAAACCACACCAAAACGGTGCAATACCGTACGAGTACGTCGTTACGGTACCAAACCACACCAAAACGGTGCAATACCGAGGAGTACTTCGTTACGGTACCAAACCACACCAAAACGGTGCAATACCGTACGAGTACATCGATACGGTACCAAACCACACCAAAACGGTGCAATACCGTACGAGTACATCCATACGGTACCAAACCACCCCAAAACGGTGCAATACCGTACGAGTACATACATACGATACCAAACCACACCAAAATGGTACAATACCGTACGAGTACTTCGTTTCGGTACCAAACCGCACCAAAAGAGTACGATACCGTACCAGTATATCCATACGGTACCAAACCACACCAAAACGGTGCAATACCGTACGAGTACTCCATACGGTACCAAACCACACCAAAACGGTGCAATACAGTACGAGTACATCCATACGGTGCCAAACCACACCAAAACGGTGCAATACCGTACGAGTACATCCCTACGGTACCAAACCGCACGAAAACGGTATAATACCGTACGAGTACTTCGTTACGGTACCAAACCGCACCAAAAGAGTACGATACCGTACGACTACATCCATACGGTACGAAACCACACCAAAACAGTGCAATACCGTACGAGTACATCCATACGGTACCAAACCACACCAAAACGGTGCAATACCGTACGAGTACTCCATACGGTACCAAACCACACCAAAACGGTGCAATACTGTACGAGTACTTCGTTACGGTACCAAACCACACCAAAACGGTGCAATACCGTACGAGTACATCCATACGGTACCAAACCACACCAAAACGGTACAATACCGTCTGAGTACTTCGTTATGGTACCAAACCGCACCAAAAGAGTACGATACCGTACGAGTACATCCATACGGTACCAAACCACACCAGAACGGTGCAATACCGTACGAGTACATCCATACGGTACCAAAACACACCAAAACGGTGCAATACCGTACGAGTACTCCATACGGTACCAAACCACACCAAAACGGTGCAATACCGTACGAGTACATCCATACGGTACCAAACCACACCAAAACGGTGCAATACCGTACGAGTACATCCGCACGGTTCCAAACCACACCAAAATGGTACAATACCGTACGAGTACTTCTTTACGGTACCAAGCCGCCCCAAAAGAGTACGATATCGCACGAGTACATCCATACGGTACCAAACCACACCAAAACGGTGCAATACCGTACGAGTACATCCATACGGTACCAAACCACACAAAACGGTGCAGTACCGTACGAGTACTCCATACGGTACCAAACCACACCAAAACGGTGCAATACCGTACGAGTACATCCATACGGTACCAAACCACACCAAAACGGTGCAATACCGCACGAGTACGTCGTTACGGTACCAAACCACACCAAAACGGTGCAATACCGTTGGAGTACTTCGTTACGGTACCAAACCATACCAAAACGGTTTAATACCGTACGAGTATATCGATACGGTACCAAACCACACCAAAACGGGACAATACCGTACGAGTACTTCGTTACGGTACCAAACCGCACCAAAAGAGTACGATACCGTACGAGTACATCCATACGGTATTAAACCACACCTAACGGTGCAATACCGTACGAGTACATCCGTACGGTACCAAACCACACCAAAACGGTACAATACCGTACGAGTACTTCTTTACGGTACCAAACCGCCCCAAAAGAGTACGATATTGCACGAGTACATCCATACGGTACCAAACCCCACCAAAACGGTGCAATACCGTACGAGTACATCCATACGGTACCAAACCACGCCAAAACGGTGCAGTACCGTACGAGTACATCCATACGATACCAAACCACACCAAAACGGTGCAATACCGTACGAGTACATCCGTACGGTACCAAACCACACCAAAACGGTACAATACCGTACGAGTACTTCGTTACGGTACCAAACCACACCAAAACGGTGCAATACCGTACGAGTACATCCATACGGTACCAAACCACACCAAAACGGTGCAATACCATACGAGTACATCCGTACGGTACCAAACCACACCAAAACGGTACAATACCGTACGAGTACTTCGTTACGGTACCAAACCGTACCAAAAGGGTACGATACCGTACGAGTACATCCATACGATACAAAACCACACCAAAACGGTGCAATACCCTACGAGTACATCCATACGGTACCAAAACGGTACCAAACCACACCAAAACAGTGCAATACCGTACGAGTACATCCATACGGTACCAAACCACACCAAAACGGTGCAATACCGTCTGAGTACTTCGTTATGATACCAAACCGCACCAAAAGAGTACGATACCGTACGAGTACATCCATACGGTACCAAACCACACCAAAACGGTGCAATATCGTACGAGTACATCCATACGATACCAAACCACACGAAACGGTGCAATACCATACGAGTACATCCATACGGTACCAAACTACACCAAAACGGTACAATACCGTACGAGTACTACGTTATGGTACCAAACCGCACCAAAAGAGTACGATACCGTACGAGTACATCCATACGGTACCAAACCACACCAAAACGGTGCAATATCGTACGAGTACATCCATACGATACCAAACCACACGAAACGGTGCAATACCATACGAGTACATCCATACGGTACCAAACCACACCAAAACGGTGCAATACCGTACGAGTACTTCGTTACGGTACCAAACCACACCAAAACGGTGCAATACCGTACGAGTACTTCGTTACGGTACCAAACCACACCAAAACGGTGCAATACCGTACGAGTACATCCATACGGTACCAAACCACACCAAAACGGTGCAATACCGTCTGAGTACTTCGTTATGATACCAAACCGCACCAAAAGAGTACGATACCGTACGAGTACATCCATACGGTACCAAACCACACCAAAACGGTGCAATACCGTACGAGTACATCCATACGGTACCAAACCACACCAAAACGGTGCAATACCGTACGAGTACTCCATACGGTACCAAACAACACCAAAACGGTGCAATACCGTACGAGTACATCCATACGGTACCAAACCACACCAAAACGGTGCAATACCGTACGAGTACATCCGTACGGTACCAAACCACACCAAAACGGTACAATACCGTACGAGTACTTCTTTACGGTACCAAGCCGCCCCAAAAGAGTACGATATCGCACGAGTACATCCATACGGTACCAAACCACACCAAAACGGTGCAATACCGTACGAGTACATCCATACGGTACCAAACCACACCAAAACGGTGCAATACCGTACGAGTACGTCGTTACGGTACCAAACCACACCAAAACGGTGCAATACCGTTGGAGTACTTCGTTACGGTACCAAACCACACCAAAACGGTGCAATACCGTACGAGTACATCGATACGGTACCAAACCACACCAAAACGGGACAATACCGTACGAGTACTTCGTTACGGTACCAAACCGCACCAAAAGAGTACGATACCGTACGAGTACATCCATACGGTACTAAACCACACCAAAACGGTGCAATACCGTACGAGTACATCCGTACGGTACCAAACCACACCAAAACGGTACAATACCGTACGAGTACTTCTTTACGGTACCAAACCGCCCCAAAAGAGTACGATATCGCACGAGTACATCCATACGGTACCAAACCCCACCAAAACGGTGCAATACCGTACGAGTACATCCATACGGTACCAAACCACATCAAAACGGTGCAATACCGTAGGAGTACATCCATACGGTACCAAACCACACCAAAACGGTGCAATACCGTACGAGTACATACATACGATACCAAACCACACCAAAACGGTACAATACCGTACGAGTACTTCGTTACGGTACCAAACCGCACCAAAAGAGTACGATACCGTACGAGTACATCCATACGGTACCAAACCACACCAAAACGGTGCAATACCGTACGAGTACATCCATACGGTACCAAACCACACCAAAACGGTGCAATAACGTACGAGTACTCCATACGGTACCAAACCACACCAAAACGGTGCAATACCGTACGAGTACATCCATACGGTACCAAACCATACGGTACCAAACCACACCAAAACGGTGCAATACCATACGAGTACATCCACAAGGTACCAAACCACACCAAAACGGTACAATACCGTACGAGTACTTCTTTATGGTACCAAACCGCCCCAAAAGAGTACGATATCGTACGAGTACATCCATACGGTACCAAACCACAACAAAACGGTGCAATACCGTACGAGTACATCCATACGGTACCAAACCACACCAAAACGGTGCAATACCGTACGAGTACATCCGTACGGTACCATACCAAACCAAAACGGTACAATACCGTACGAGTACTTCGTTACGGTACCAAACCGCACCAAAAGAGTACGATACCGTACGAGTACATCCATACTGTACCAAACTACACCAAAACGGTGCAATACCGTACGAGTACTTCGTTACGGTACCAAACCGTACCAAAAGGGTACGATACCGTACGAGTACATCCATACGGTACCAAACGACACCAAAACGGTGCAATACCGTACGAGTACTTCGTTACGGTACCAAACCGTACCAAAAGGGTACGATACCGTACGAGTACATCCATACGATACCAAACCCCACCAAAACGGTGCAATACCCTACGAGTACATCCATACGGTACCAAACCACACCAAAACAGTGCAATACCGTACGAGTACATCCATACGGTACCAAACCACACCAAAACGGTGCAATACCGTACGAGTACATCCATACGGTACCAAACCACACCAAAACGGTGCAATATCGTACGAGTACATCCATACGATACCAAACCACACGAAACGGTGCAATACCATACGAGTACATCCATACGGTACCAAACCACACCAAAACGGTACAATACCGTACGAGTACTACGTTATGGTACCAAACCGCACCAAAAGAGTACGATACCGTACGAGTACATCCATACGGTACCAAACCACACCAAAACGGTGCAATATCGTACGAGTACATCCATACGATACCAAACCACACGAAACGGTGCAATACCATACGAGTACATCCAAACGGTACCAAACCACACCAAAACGGTGCAATACCGTACGAGTACTTCGTTACGGTACCAAACCACACCAAAACGGTGCAATACCGTACGAGTACTTCGTTACGGTACCAAACCACACCAAAACGGTGCAATACCGTACGAGTACATCCATACGGTACCAAACCACACCAAAACGGTGCAATACCGTACGAGTACATCCGTACGGTACCAAACCACACCAAAACGGTACAATACCGTATGAGTACATCGTTACGGTACCAAACCGAACCAAAAGAGTACGATACCGTACGAGTACATGCATACGGTACCAAACCACACCAAAACGGTGCAATACCCTAGGAGTACATCCATACGGTACCAAACCACACCAAAACGGTGCAATACCGTACGAGTAAATCCATACGGTACCAAACCACACCAAAACGGTACAATACCGTACGAGTACTTCGTTACGGTACCAAACCGCACCAAAAGAGTATGATACCGTACGAGTACGTCCATACGGTACCAAACCACACCAAAACGGTGCAATACCGTACGAGTACTCCATACGGTACCAAACCACACCAAAACGATACAATACCGTACGAGTACTTCGTTACGGTACCAAACCGCAAGAAAATAGCACGAAACCGTACGAGTACATCCATACGGTACCAAACCACACCAAAACGGTGCAATACCGTACGAGTGCTCCATACGGTACCAAACCACACCAAAACGGTGCTATACCGTACGAGTACTTCGTTATGGTACCAAACCACACCAAAACGGTACAATACCGAACGAGTACTTCGTTACGGTACCAAACCGCACCAAAAGAGTACGATACCGTACGAGTACATCCATACGGTTCCAAACCACACCAAAATGGTGCAATACCATACGAGTACATCCATACGGTACCAAACCACACCAAAACGGTGCAATACCGTACGAGTACTTCGTTACGGTACCAAACCACACCAAAACGCTGTAATACCGTACGACTACTTCGTTACGGTACCAAACCACACCAAAACGGTGCAATACCGTACGAGTACATCCATACGGTACCAAACCACACCAAAACGGTACAATACCGTACGAGTACTTCGTTACAGTACCAAACCACACCAAAAGAGTACGATACCGTACGAGTACATCCATACGGTACCAAACCACACAAAAACGGTGCTATACCGTACGAGTACATCCATACGGTACCAAACCACACCTAAACGGTACAATACCGTACGAGTACTTCGTTACGGTACCAAACCGCACCAAAAGAGTATGATACCATACGAGTACATCCATATGGTACCAAACCACACCAAAACGGTGCAATACCGTACGAGTACATCCATACGGTACCAAACCACACCAAAACGGTGCAATACCGTATAAGTACTTCGTTACGGTACCAAACCACACCAAAACGATACAATACCGTACGAGTACGTTGTTACGGTACCAAACCGCACCAAAAGAGTACGAAACCGTACGAGTACATCCATACGGTACCAAACCACACCAAAACGGTGCAATACCGTACGAGTACTCCATACGGTACCAAACCACACCAAAACGGCGCAATACCGTACGAGTACTTCGTTACGGTACCAAACCACACCAAAACGGTAAAATACCGTACAAGTACTTCGTTACGGTACCAAACCGCACCAAAAGACTACGATACCGTACGAGTACATCCATACGGTTCCAAACCACACCAAAACGGTGCAATACCATACGAGTACATCCATACGGTACCAAACCACACCAAAACGGTGCAATACCGTACGAGTACTTCGTTACGGTACCAAACCACACCAAAACGGTGCAATACCGTACGAGTACATCGATACAGTACCAAACCACACCAAAACGGTACAATACCATACGAGTACTTCGTTACGGTACCAAACCGCCCCAAAAGAGTACGATACCGTACGAGTACATCCATACGGTACCAAACCACACCAAAACGGTGCTATACCGTACGGGTACTCCATACGGTACCAAACCACACCAAAACGGTGCAATACCGTACGAGTACTTCGTTACGGTACCAAACCACACCAAAACGGTGCAATACCGTACGAGTACTTCGTTACGGTACCAAACCACACCAAAACGGTGCAATACCGTACGAGTACATCCATACGGTACCAAACCACACCAAAACGGTACAATACCGTATGAGTACTTCGTTACGGTACCAAACCGCACCAAAAGAGTACGATACCGTACGAGTACATGCATACGGTACCAAACCACACCAAAACGGTGCAATACCCTACGATTACATCCATACGGTACCAAAGCACACCAAAACGGTGCAATACCGTACGAGTACATCCATACGGTACCAAACCACACCAAAACGATGCAATACCATACGAATACATCCATACGGTACAAAACCCCACCAAAACGGTGCAATACCGTACGAGTACTCCATACGGTACCAAACCACACCAAAACGGTGCAATACCGTACGAGTACATCCATACGGTACCAAACCGCACCAAAAGAGTACGATACCGTACGAGTACATCCATACGGTACCAAACCACACCAAAACGGTGCAATACCGTACGAGTACATCCGTACGGTACCAAACCACACCAAAACGGTACAATACCGTATGAGTACATCGTTACGGTACCAAACCGCACCAAAAGAGTACGATACCGTACGAGTACATGCATACGGTACCAAACCACACCCAAACGGTGCAAAACCCTAGGAGTACATCCATACGGTACCAAACCACACCAAAACGGTGCAATACCGTACGAGTACATCCATACGGTACCAAACCACACCAAAACGGTACCGTACGAGTAAATCCATACGGTACCAAACCACACCAAAACGGTGCAATACCGTACGAGTACTTCGTTACGGTACCAAACCGCACCAAAAGAGTACGATACCGTACGAGTACATCCATACGATACCAAACCACACCAAAACGGTGCAATACCCTACGAGTACATCAATACGGTACCAAACCACACCAAAACGGTGCAATACCGTACGAGTACATCCATACGGTACCAAACCACACTAAAACGGTACAATACCATACGAGGACTTCGTTACGGTACCAAACCGCACCAAAAGAGTACGATACCGTACGAGTACATCCATACGGTACCAAACCACACCAAAACGGTGCTATACCGTACGAGTACATCCATACGGTACCAAACCACACCAAAACGGTGCAATACCGTACGAGTACTTCGTTACGGTACCAAACCGCACCAAAAGAGTACGATACCGTACAAGTACATCCATACGATACCAAACCACACCAAAATGGTGCAATACCCTACGAGTACATCAATACGGTACCAAACCACACCAAAACGGTGCAATACCGTACGAGTACTTTGTTACGGTACCAAACCACACTAAAACGGTGCAATACCTTCGAGTACATCCATACGGTACCAAACCACACCCAAACGGTACAATACCGTACGAGTACGTCGTTACGGTACCAAACCGCACCAAAAGAGTACGATACCGTACGAGTACATCCATACGGTACCAAACCACACCAAAACGGTGCAATACCGTACGAGCACATCCATACGGTACCAAACCACACCAACACAGTGCAATACCGTACGAGTACATCCATACGGTACCAAACCACACCAAAACGGTACAATACCGTACGAGTACTTCGTTACGGTACCCAACCGCACCAAAAGAGTACGATACCGTACGAGTACATCCATACGGTACCAAACCACACCAAAACGGTGCAATACCGTACGAGTAAATCCATACGGTACCAAACCCCACCAAAACGGTGCAATACCGTACGAGTACTCCATACGGTACCAAACCACACCAAAACGGTGCAATACCATACGAGTACATCCATACGGTACCAAACCACACCAAAACGGTGCAATACCGTACGAGTACATCCATACGGTACCAAACCACACCAAAACGGTGCAATACCGTACAAGTACATCCATACGGTACCAAACCACACCAAAACGGTGCAATACCGTACGAGTACATCAATACGGTACCAAACCACACCAAAACGGTGCAATACCGTACGAGTACTTCGTTACGGTACCAAACCACACTAAAACGGTGCAATACCTTCGAGTACATCCATACGGTACCAAACCACACCCAAACGGTACAATACCGTACGAGTACGTCGTTACGGTACCAAACCGCACCAAAAGAGTACGATACCGTACGAGTACATCCATACGGTACCAAACCACACCAAAACGGTGCAATACCGCACGAGCACATCCATACGGTACCAAACCACACCAACACAGTGCAATACCGTACGAGTACATCCATACGGTACCAAACCACACCAAAACGGTACAATACCGTACGAGTACTTCGTTACGGTACCCAACCGCACCAAAAGAGTACGATACCGTACGAGTACATCCATACGGTACCAAACCACACCAAAACGGTGCAATACCGTACGAGTAAATCCATACGGTACCAAACCCCACCAAAACGGTGCAATACCGTACGAGTACTCCATACGGTACCAAACCACACCAAAACGGTGCAATACCATACGAGTACATCCATACGGTACCAAACCACACCAAAACGGTGCAATACCGTACGAGTACATCCATACGGTACCAAACCCCACCAAAACGGTGCAATACCGTACGAGTACTCCATACGGTACCAAACCACACCAAAACGGTGCAATACCATACGAGTACATCCATACGGTACCAAACCACACCAAAACGGTGCAATACCGTACGAGTACTTCGTTACGGTACCAAACCACACCAAAAGAGTACGATACCGTACAAGTACATCCATACGATACCAAACCACACCAAAATGGTGCAATACCCTACGAGTACATCAATACGGCACCAAACCACACCAAAACGGTGCAATACCGTACGAGTACTTCGTTACGGTACCAAACCACACTAAAACGGTGCAATACCTTCGAGTACATCCATACGGTACCAAACCACACCCAAACGGTACAATACCGTACGAGTACGTCGTTACGGTACCAAACCGCACCAAAAGAGTACGATACCGTACGAGTACATCCATACGGTACCAAACCACACCAAAACGGTGCAATATCGTACGAGTACATCCATACGATACCAAACCACACGAAACGGTGCAATACCATACGAGTACATCCATACGGTACCAAACCACACCAAAACGGTGCAATACCGTACGAGTACTTCGTTACGGTACCAAACCACACCAAAACGGTGCAATACCGTACGAGTACTTCGTTACGGTACCAAACCACACCAAAACGGTGCAATACCATACGAGTACATCCATACGGTACCAAACCACACCAAAACGGTGCAATACCGTACGAGTACTCCATACGGTACCAAACCACACCAAAACGGTGCAATACCGTACGAGTAGATCCATACGGTACCAAACCACACCAAAACGGTGCAATACCGTACGAGTACATCCGTACGGTACCAAACCACACCAAAACGGTACAATACCGTACGAGTACTTCTTTACGGTACCAAGCCGCCCCAAAAGAGTACGATATCGCACGAGTACATCCATACGGTACCAAACCACACCAAAACGGTGCAATACCGTACGAGTACATCCATACGGTACCAAACCACACCAAAACGGTGCAATACCGTACGAGTACGTCGTTACGGTACCAAACCACACCAAAACGGTGCAATACCGTTGGAGTACTTCGTTACGGTACCAAACCACACCAAAACGTTGCAATACCGTACGAGTACATCGATACGGTACCAAACCACACCAAAACGGTGCAATACCGTACGAGTACATCCATACGGTACCAAACCACACAAAAACGGTACAATACCGTACGAGTACTACGTTATGGTACCAAACCGCACCAAAAGAGTACGATACCGTACGAGTACATCCATACGGTACCAAACCACACCAAAACGGTGCAATATCGTACGAGTACATCCATACGATACCAAACCACACGAAACGGTGCAATACCATACGAGTACATCCATACGGTACCAAACCACACCAAAACGGTGCAATACCGTACGAGTACGTCGTTACGGTACCAAACCACACCAAAACGGTGCAATACCGTTGGAGTACTTCGTTACGGTACCAAACCACACCAAAACGGTGCAATACCGTACGAGTACATCGATACGGTACCAAACCACACCAAAACGGTGCAATACCATACGAGTACATCCATACGGTACCAAACCACACAAAAACGGTACAATACCGTACGAGTACTACGTTATGGTACCAAACCGCACCAAAAGAGTACGATACCGTACGAGTACATCCATACGGTACCAAACCACACCAAAACGGTGCAATATCGTACGAGTACATCCATACGATACCAAACCACACGAAACGGTGCAATACCATACGAGTACATCCATACGGTACCAAACCACACCAAAACGGTGCAATACCGTACGAGTACTTCGTTACGGTACCAAACCACACCAAAACGGTGCAATACCGTACGAGTACTTCGTTACGGTACCAAACCACACCAAAACGGTGCAATACCGTACGAGTACATCCGTGACGTACCAAACCACACCAAAACGGTACAATACCGTATGAGTACTTCGTTACGGTACCAAACCGCACCAAAAGAGTACGATACCATACGAGTACATGCATACGGTACCAAACCACACCAAAACGGTGCAATACCCTACGAGTACATCCATACGGTACCAAACCACACCAAAACGGTGCAATACCGTACGAGTACATCCATACGGTACCAAACCACACCAAAACGGTACCGTACGAGTAAATCCATACGGTACCAAACCACACCAAAACGGTGCAATACCGTACGAGTACTTCGTTACGGTACCAAACAACACCAAAACGGTGCAATACCGTACGAGTACATCGATACAGTACCAAACCACACCAAAACGGTACAATACCATACGAGTACTTCGTTACGGTACCAAACCGCCCCAAAAGAGTACGATACCGTACGAGTACATCCATACGGTACCAAACCACACCAAAACGGTGCTATACCGTACGGGTACTCCATACGGTACCAAACCACACCAAAACGGTGCAATACCGTACGAGTACTTCGTTACGGTACCAAACCACACCAAAACGGTGCAATACCGTACGAGTACTTCGTTACGGTACCAAACCACACCAAAACGGTGCAATACCGTACGAGTACATCCATACGGTACCAAACCACACCAAAACGGTACAATACCGTATGAGTACTTCGTTACGGTACCAAACCGCACCAAAAGAGTACGATACCGTACGAGTACATGCATACGGTACCAAACCACACCAAAACGGTGCAATACCCTACGATTACATCCATACGGTACCAAAGCACACCAAAACGGTGCAATACCGTACGAGTACATCCATACGGTACCAAACCACACCAAAACGATGCAATACCATACGAATACATCCATACGGTACAAAACCCCACCAAAACGGTGCAATACCGTACGAGTACTCCATACGGTACCAAACCACACCAAAACGGTGCAATACCGTACGAGTACATCCATACGGTACCAAACCGCACCAAAAGAGTACGATACCGTACGAGTACATCCATACGGTACCAAACCACACCAAAACGGTGCAATACCGTACGAGTACATCCGTACGGTACCAAACCACACCAAAACGGTACAATACCGTATGAGTACATCGTTACGGTACCAAACCGCACCAAAAGAGTACGATACCGTACGAGTACATGCATACGGTACCAAACCACACCCAAACGGTGCAATACCCTAGGAGTACATCCATACGGTACCAAACCACACCAAAACGGTGCAATACCGTACGAGTACATCCATACGGTACCAAACCACACCAAAACGGTACCGTACGAGTAAATCCATACGGTACCAAACCACACCAAAACGGTGCAATACCGTACGAGTACTTCGTTACGGTACCAAACCGCACCAAAAGAGTACGATACCGTACGAGTACATCCATACGATACCAAACCACACCAAAACGGTGCAATACCCTACGAGTACATCAATACGGTACCAAACCACACAAAAACGGTGCAATACCGTACGAGTACATCCATACGGTACCAAACCACACTAAAACGGTACAATACCATACGAGGACTTCGTTACGGTACCAAACCGCACCAAAAGAGTACGATACCGTACGAGTACATCCATACGGTACCAAACCACACCAAAACGGTGCTATACCGTACGAGTACATCCATACGGTACCAAACCACACCAAAACGGTGCAATACCGTACGAGTACTTCGTTACGGTACCAAACCGCACCAAAAGAGTACGATACCGTACAAGTACATCCATACGATACCAAACCACACCAAAATGGTGCAATACCCTACGAGTACATCAATACGGTACCAAACCACACCAAAACGGTGCAATACCGTACGAGTACTTTGTTACGGTACCAAACCACACTAAAACGGTGCAATACCTTCGAGTACATCCATACGGTACCAAACCACACCCAAACGGTACAATACCGTACGAGTACGTCGTTACGGTACCAAACCGCACCAAAAGGGTACGATACCGTACGAGTACATCCATACGGTACCAAACCACACCAAAACGGTGCAATACCGTACGAGCACATCCATACGGTACCAAACCACACCAACACAGTGCAATACCGTACGAGTACATCCATACGGTACCAAACCACACCAAAACGGTACAATACCGTACGAGTACTTCGTTACGGTACCCAACTGCACCAAAAGAGTACGATACCGTACGAGTACATCCATACGGTACCAAACCACACCAAAACGGTGCAATACCGTACGAGTAAATCCATACGGTACCAAACCCCACCAAAACGGTGCAATACCGTACGAGTACTCCATACGGTACCAAACCACACCAAAACGGTGCAATACCGTACGAGTACATCCATACGGTACCAAACCACACCAAAACGGTGCAATACCGTACCAGTACATCCATACGGTACCAAACCACACCAAAACGGTGCAATACCGTACGAGTACATCAATACGGTACCAAACCACACCAAAACGGTGCAATACCGTACGAGTACTTCGTTACGGTACCAAACCACACTAAAACGGTGCAATACGTTCGAGTACATCCATACGGTACCAAACCACGCCCAAACGGTACAATACCGTACGAGTACGTCGTTACGGTACCAAACCGCACCAAAAGATTACGATACCGTACGAGTACATCCATACGGTACCAAACCACACCAAAACGGTGCAATACCGTACGAGCACATCCATACGGTACCAAACCACACCAACACAGTGCAATACCGTACGAGTACATCCATACGGTACCAAACCACACCGAAACGGTACAATACCGTACGAGTACTTCCGTACGGTACCAAACCACACCAAAACGGTACAATACCGTACGAGTACTTCGTTATGGTACCAAACCGCACCAAAAGAGTACAATACCGTAGGAGTTCTTCCATACGGTACAAAACCCCACCAAAACGGTGCAATACCGTACGAGTACATCCATACGGTACCAAACCACACCAAAATGGTGCAATACCGTACGAGTACATCCATAGGGTACCAAACCACACCAAAATGGTACAATACCGTAAGAGTACTTCGTTACGGTACCAAACCGCACCAAAAGAGTACGATACCGTACGAGTACATCCATACGGTACCAAACCACACCAAAACGGTGCAATACCGTACGAGTAAATCCATACGGTACCAAACCCCACCAAAACGGTGCAATACCGTACGAGTACTCCATACGGTACCAAACCACACCAAAACGGTGCAATACCATACGAGTACATCCATACGGTACCAAACCACACCAAAACGGTGCAATACCGTACGAGTACATCCATACGGTACCAAACCCCACCAAAACGGTGCAATACCGTACGAGTACTCCATACGGTACCAAACCACACCAAAACGGTGCAATACCATACGAGTACATCCATACGGTACCAAACCACACCAAAACGGTGCAATACCGTACGAGTGCTTCGTTACGGTACCAAACCACACCAAAAGAGTACGATACCGTACAAGTACATCCATACGATACCAAACCACACCAAAATGGTGCAATACCCTACGAGTACATCAATACGGTACCAAACCACACCAAAACGGTGCAATACCGTACGAGTACTTCGTTACGGTACCAAACCACACTAAAACGGTGCAATACCTTCGAGTACATCCATACGGTACCAAACCACACCCAAACGGTACAATACCGTACGAGTACGTCGTTACGGTACCAAACCGCAGCAAAAGAGTACGATACCGTACGAGTACATCCATACGGTACCAAACCACACCAAAACGGTGCAATACCGTACGAGCACATCCATACGGTACCAAACCACACCAACACAGTGCAATACCGTACGAGTACATCCATACGGTACCAAACCACACCAAAACGGTACAATACCGTACGAGTACTTCCGTACGGTACCAAACCACACCAAAACGGTACAATACCGTACGAGTACTTCGTTACGGTACCAAACCGCACCAAAAGAGTACGATACCGTACGAGTACATGCATACGGTACCAAACCACACCAAAACGGTGCAATACCGTACGAGTACATCCATACGGTACCAAACCATGCCAAAACGGTGCAATACCGTACGAGTACATCCTTACGGCACCAAACCACACATAAACAGTGCAATACCGTACGAGTACATCCATACGGTACCAAACCACACCAAAACGGTGCAATACCGTACGATTACATCCATACGGTACCAAACCACACCAAAACGGTGCAATATCGTACGAGTACATCCATACGGTACCAAACCACACCAAAACGGTGCAATACCGTACGAGTACATCCATACGGTACCAAACCACACCAAAACGGTGCAATACCGTACGAGTACTCCATACGGTACCAAACCAAACCAAAACGGTGCAATACCGTACAAGTACATCCATACGGTACCAAACCCCACCAAAACGGTGCGATACCGTACGAGTACATCCGTACGGTACCAAACCACACCAAAACGGTACAATACCGTACGAGTACTTCGTTACGGTACCAAACCGCACCAAAAGAGTACGATACCGTACGAGTACATCCATACTGTACAAAACCACACCGAAACGGTGCAATACCGTACGAGTACATCCATACGGTACCAAACCACACCAAAACGGTGCAATACCATACGAGTACTTCGTTACGGTACAAAACCACACCAAAACGGTACATTACCGTACGAGTACTTCGTTACGGTACCAAACCGCACCAAAAGAGTACGATACAGTACGATCACATCCATACGGTTCCAAACCACACCAAAACGGTGCTATACCGTACGAGTACATCCATATGGTACCAAACCACACCAAAACGGTGCAATATCGTACGAGTACATCTGTACGGTACAAATCCACACCAAAACGGTACAATACCGTACGAGTACTTCGTTACGGTACCAAACCGCACCAAAAGAGTACGATACCGTACGAGTACATCCATACGGTACCAAACCACACAAAAACGGTGCAATACCGTACGAGTGCATCCATACGGTACCAAACCACACCAAAATAGTACAATACCGTACGAGTACTTCGTTACGGTACCAAACCGCAACAAAAGAGTACGAAACTGTACGAGTACATCCATACGGTACCAAACAACACCAAAACGGTGCAATACCGTACGAGTACATCCATACGGTACCAAACAACACCAAAACGGTGCAATACCTTACGAGTACATCCATACGGTACAAAACCACACCAAAACGGTGCAATATCGTAGGAGTACATCCATACGGTACCAAACCACACTAAAACGGTACAATACCGTACGAGTACTTCGTTACGGTACGAAACCGCACCAAAAGAGTACGATACCGTACGAGTACATCCATGCGGTACCAAACCGCACCAAAACGGTGCAATACCCTACGAGTACATCCATACGGTACCAAACAACACCAAAACGGTGCAATACCGTACGAGTACATCCATACGGTACCAAACAACACCAAAACGGTGCAATACCTTATGAGTACATCCATACGGTACCAAACCACACCAAAACGGTGCAATATCGTAGGAGTACATCCATACGGTACCAAACCACAGCAAAACGGTGCAATACCGTACGAGTACATCCATACGGTACCAAACCACACCAAAACGGTACAATACCGTACGAGTACTTCGTTATGGTACCAAACCGCACCAAAAGAGTACAATACCGTAGGAGTTCTTCCATACGGTACAAAACCCCACCAAAACGGTGCAATACCGTACGAGTACATCCATACGGTACCAAACCACACCAAAATGGTGCAATACCGTACGAGTACATCCATAGGGTACCAAACCACACCAAAATGGTACAATACCGTAAGAGTACTTCGTTACGGTACCAAACCGCACCAAAAGAGTACGATACCGTACGAGTACATCCATACGGTACCAAACCACACCAAAACGGTGCAATACCGTACGAGTACTCCATACGGTACCAAACCACACCAAAACGGTGCAATACCGTACGAGTACTTCGTTACGGTACCAAACCACACTAAAATGGTGCAATACCGTACGAGTACTTCGTTACGGTACCAAACAACACCAACACGGTGCAATACCGTACGAGTACATCCATACGGTACCAAACCACACCAAAACGGTCCAATACCGTACGAGTACTCCATACGGTACCAAACCACACCAAAACGGTGCAATACCGTACGAGTACTTCGTGACGGTACGAAACCACACCAAAATGGTGCAATACCGTACGAGTACTTCGTTACGGGACCAAACCACACCATAACGGTGCAATACCGTACGAGTACATCAATACGGTACCAAACCACCCCAAAACGGTACAATACCGTACGAGTACTTCGTTACGGTACCAAACCGCACCAAAAGAGTACGATACCGTACGAGTACATCCATACGGTACCAAACCACACCAAAACGGTGCAATATCGTACGAGTACATCCATACGGTACCAAACCACACCAAAACGGTGCAATACCGTACGAGTACATCCATACGGTACCAAACCACACCAAAACAGTGCAATACCGTACGAGTACTCCATACGGTACCAAACCAAACCAAAACGGTGCAATACCGTACAAGTACATCCATACGGTACCAAACCCCACCAAAACGGTGCGATACCGTACGAGTACATCCGTACGGTACCAAACCACACCAAAACGGTACAATACCGTACGAGTACTTCGTTACGGTACCAAACCGCACCAAAAGAGTACGATACCGTACGAGTACATCCATACTGTACAAAACCACACCGAAACGGTGCAATACCGTACGAGTACATCCATACGGTACCAAACCACACCAAAACGGTGCAATACCATACGAGTACTTCGTTACGGTACCAAACCACACCAAAACGGTACATTACCGTACGAGTACTTCGTTACGGTACCAAACCGCACCAAAAGAGTACGATACAGTACGATCACATCCATACGGTTCCAAACCACACCAAAACGGTGCTATACCGTACGAGTACATCCATATGGTACCAAACCACACCAAAACGGTGCAATATCGTACGAGTACATCTGTACGGTACAAATCCACACCAAAACGGTACAATACCGTACGAGTACTTCGTTACGGTACCAAACCGCACCAAAAGAGTACGATACCGTACGAGTACATCCATACGGTACCAAACCACACCAAAACGGTGCAATACCGTACGAGTGCATCCATACGGTACCAAACCACACCAAAATAGTACAATACCGTACGAGTACTTCGTTACGGTACCCAACCGCACAAAAAGAGTACGATACCGTACGAGTACATCCATACGGTACCAAACCACACCAAAACGGTGCAATACCGTACGAGTAAATCCATACGGTACCAAACCCCACCAAAACGGTGCAATACCGTACGAGTACTCCATACGGTACCAAACCACACCAAAACGGTGCAATACCTTACGAGTACATCCATACGGTACCAAACCACACCAAAACGGTGCAATACCGTACGAGTACATCCATACGGTACCAAACCCCACCAAAACGGTGCAATACCGTACGAGTACTCCATACGGTACCAAACCACACCAAAACGGTGCAATACCATACGAGTACATCCATACGGTACCAAACCACACCAAAACGGTGCAATACCGTACGAGTACTTCGTTACGGTACCAAACCACACCAAAAGAGTACGATACCGTACAAGTACATCCATACGATACCAAACCACACCAAAATGGTGCAATACCCTACGAGTACATCAATACGGTACCAAACCACACCAAAACGGTGCAATACCGTACGAGTACTTCGTTACGGTACCAAACCACACTAAAACGGTGCAATACCTTCGAGTACATCCATACGGTACCAAACCACACCCAAACGGTACAATACCGTACGAGTACGTCGTTACGGTACCAAACCGCACCAAAAGAGTACGATACCGTACGAGTACATCCATACGGTACCAAACCACACCAAAACGGTGCAATACCGTACGAGCACATCCATACGGTACCAAACCACACCAACACAGTGCAATACCGTACGAGTACATCCATACGGTACCAAACCACACCAAAACGGTACAATACCGTACGAGTACTTCCGTACGGTACCAAACCACACCAAAACGGTACAATACCGTACGAGTACTTCGTTACGGTACCAAACCGCACCAAAAGAGTACGATACCGTACGAGTACATGCATACGGTACCAAACCACACCAAAACGGTGCAATACCGTACGAGTACATCCATACGGTACCAAACCATGCCAAAACGGTGCAATACCGTACGAGTACATCCATACGGCACCAAACCACACATAAACAGTGCAATACCGTACGAGTACATCCATACGGTACCAAACCACACCAAAACGGTGCAATACCGTACGATTACATCCATACGGTACCAAACCACACCAAAACGGTGCAATATCGTACGAGTACATCCATACGGTACCAAACCACACCAAAACGGTGCAATACCGTACGAGCACATCCATACGGTACCAAACCACACCAACACAGTGCAATACCGTACGAGTACATCCATACGGTACCAAACCACACCAAAACGGTACAATACCGTACGAGTACTTCCGTACGGTACCAAACCACACCAAAACGGTACAATACCGTACGAGTACTTCGTTACGGTACCAAACCGCACCAAAAGAGTACGATACCGTACGAGTACATGCATACGGTACCAAACCACACCAAAACGGTGCAATACCGTACGAGTACATCCATACGGTACCAAACCATGCCAAAACGGTGCAATACCGTACGAGTACATCCATACGGCACCAAACCACACATAAACAGTGCAATACCGTACGAGTACATCCATACGGTACCAAACCACACCAAAACGGTGCAATACCGTACGATTACATCCATACGGTACCAAACCACACCAAAACGGTGCAATATCGTACGAGTACATCCATACGGTACCAAACCACACCAAAACGGTGCAATACCGTTCGAGTACATCCATACGGTACCAAACCACACCAAAACGGTGCAATACCGTACGAGTACTCCATACGGTACCAAACCAAACCAAAACGGTGCAATACCGTACAAGTACATCCATACGGTACCAAACCCCACCAAAACGGTGCGATACCGTACGAGTACATCCGTACGGTACCAAACCACACCAAAACGGTACAATACCGTACGAGTACTTCGTTACGGTACCAAACCGCACCAAAAGAGTACGATACCGTACGAGTACATCCATACTGTACAAAACCACACCGAAACGGTGCAATACCGTACGAGTACATCCATACGGTACCAAACCACACCAAAACGGTGCAATACCATACGAGTACTTCGTTACGGTACCAAACCACACCAAAACGGTACATTACCGTACGAGTACTTCGTTACGGTACCAAACCGCACCAAAAGAGTACGATACAGTACGATCACATCCATACGGTTCCAAACCACACCAAAACGGTGCTATACCGTACGAGTACATCCATATGGTACCAAACCACACCAAAACGGTGCAATATCGTACGAGTACATCTGTACGGTACAAATCCACACCAAAACGGTACAATACCGTACGAGTACTTCGTTACGGTACCAAACCGCACCAAAAGAGTACGATACCGTACGAGTACATCCATACGGTACCAAACCACACCAAAACGGTGCAATACCGTACGAGTGCATCCATACGATACCAAACCACACCAAAATAGTACAATACCGTACGAGTACTTCGTTACGGTACCAAACCGCAACAAAAGAGTACGAAACTGTACGAGTACATCCATACGGTACCAAACAACACCAAAACGGTGCAATACCGTACGAGTACATCCATACGGTACCAAACAACACCAAAACTGTGCAATACCTTACGAGTACATCCATACGGTACCAAACCACACCAAAACGGTGCAATATCGTAGGAGTACATCCATACGGTACCAAACCACACTAAAACGGTACAATACCGTACGAGTACTTCGTTACGATACGAAACCGCACCAAAAGAGTACGATACCGTACGAGTACATCCATGCGGTACCAAACCGCACCAAAACGGTGCAATACCCTACGAGTACATCCATACGGTACCAAACAACACCAAAACGGTGCAATACCGTACGAGTACATCCATACGGTACCAAAAAACACCAAAACGGTGCAATACCTTATGAGTACATCCATACGGTACCAAACCACACCAAAACGGTGCAATATCGTAGGAGTACATCCATACGGTACCAAACCACAGCAAAACGGTGCAATACCGTACGAGTACATCCATACGGTACCAAACCACACCAAAACGGTACAATACCGTACGAGTACTTCGTTATGGTACCAAACCGCACCAAAAGAGTACAATACCGTAGGAGTTCTTCCATACGGTACAAAACCCCACCAAAACGGTGCAATACCGTACGAGTACATCCATACGGTACCAAACCACACCAAAATGGTGCAATACCGTACGAGTACATCCATAGGGTACCAAACCACACCAAAATGGTACAATACCGTAAGAGTACTTCGTTACGGTACCAAACCGCACCAAAAGAGTACGATACCGTACGAGTACATCCATACGGTACCAAACCACACCAAAACGGTGCAATACCGTACGAGTACTCCATACGGTACCAAACCACACCAAAACGGTGCAATACCGTACGAGTACTTCGTTACGGTACCAAACCACTCTAAAATGGTGCAATACCGTACGAGTACTTCGTTACGGTACCAAACAACACCAACACGGTGCAATACCGTACGAGTACATCCATACGGTACCAAACCACACCAAAACGGTCCAATACCGTACGAGTACTCCATACGGTACCAAACCACACCAAAACGGTGCAATACCGTACGAGTACTTCGTGACGGTACGAAACCACACCAAAATGGTGCAATACCGTACGAGTACTTCGTTACGGGACCAAACCACACCATAACGGTGCAATACCGTACGAGTACATCCATACGGTACCAAACCACTCCAAAACAGTGCAATACCGTACGAGTACATCCATACGGTACCAAACCACACCAAAACGGTACAATACCGTACGAGTACTTCGTTACGGTACCAAACCGCACCAAAAGAGTAAGATACCGTACTAGTACGTCCATACGGTACCAAACCACACCGAAACGGTGCAATACCGTACGAGTACTCCATACGGTACCAAACCACACCAAAACGATACAATACCGTACGAGTACTTCGTTACGGTACCAAACCGCAAGAAAATAGCACGAAACCGTACGAGTACATCCATACGGTACCAAACCACACCAAAACGGTTCAATACCGTACGAGTGCTCCATACGGTACCAAACCACACCAAAACGGTGCTATACCGTACGAGTACTTCGTTATGGTACCAAACCACACCAAAACGGTACAATACCGAACGAGTACTTCGTTACGGTACCAAACCGCACCAAACGAGTACGATACCGTACGAGTACATCCATACGGTTCCAAACCACACCAAAACGGTGCAATACCATACGAGTACATCCATACGGTGCCAAACCACACCAAAACGGTGCAATACCGTACGAGTACTTCGTTACGGTACAAAACCACACCAAAACGGTGTAATACCGTACGACTACTTCGTTACGGTACCAAACCACACCAAAACGGTGCAATACCGTACGAGTACATCCATACGGTACCAAACCACACCAAAACGGTACAATACCGTACGAGTACTTCGTTACAGTACCAAACCGCACCAAAAGAGTACGATACCGTACGAGTACATCCATACGGTACCAAACCACACCAAAACGGTGCTATACCGTACGAGTACATCCATACGGTACCAAACCACACCTAAACGGTACAATACCGTACGAGTACTTCGTTACGGTACCAAACCGCACCAAAAGAGTATGATACCATACGAGTACATCCATATGGTACCAAACCACACCAAAACGGTGCAATACCGTACGAGTACATCCATACGGTACCAAACCACACCAAAACGGTGCAATACCGTATAAGTACTTCGTTACGGTACCAAACCACACCAAAACGATACAATACCGTACGAGTACGTCGTTACGGTACCAAACCGCACCAAAAGAGTACGAAACCGTACGAGTACATCCATACGGTACCAAACCACACCAAAACGGCGCAATACCGTACGAGTACTTCGTTACGGTACCAAACCACACCAAAACGGTAAAATACCGTACAAGTACTTCGTTACGGTACCAAACCGCACCAAAAGACTACGATACCGTACGAGTACATCCATACGGTTCCAAACCACACCAAAACGGTGCAATACCGTACGAGTACTTCGTTACGGTACCAAAGCACACCAAAACGGTGTAATACCGTACGACTACTTCGTTACGGTACCAAACCACACCAAAACGGTGCAATACCGTACGAGTACATCCATACGGTACCAAACCACACGAAAACGGTACAATACCGTACGAGTACTTCGTTACCGTACCAAACCGCACCAAAAGAGTATGATACCATACGAGTACATCCATATGGTACCAAACCACACCAAAACGGTGCAATACCGTACGAGTACATCCATACGGTACCAAACCACACCAAAACGGTGCAATACCGTATAAGTACGTCGTTACGGTACCAAACCACACCAAAACGATACAATACCGTACGAGTACGTCGTTACGGTACCAAACCGCACCAAAAGAGTACGAAACCGTACGAGTACATCCATACGGTACCAAACCACACCAAAACGGTGCAATACCGTACGAGTACTCCATACGGTAGCAAACCACACCAAAACGGCGCAATACCGTACGAGTACTTCGTTACGGTACCAACCCACACCAAAACGGTAAAATACCGTACAAGTACTTCGTTACGGTACCAAACCGCACCAAAAGACTACGATACCGTACGAGTACATCCATACGGTTCCAAACCACACCAAAACGGTGCAATACCGTACGAGTACTTCGTTACGGTACCAAACCACACCAAAACGGTGCAATACCGTACGAGTACATCCACACGGTACCAAACCACACCAAAACGGTACAATACCGTACGAGTACTTCGTTACGGTACCAAACCGCACCAAAAGAATACGATACCGTACGAGTACATCCATACGGTACCAAACCACACCAAAACGGTGCAATACCGTACGAGTACATCTGTACGGTACCAAACCACACCAAAACGGTACAATACCGTACGAGTACTTCGTTACGGTACCAAACCGCACCAAAAGAGTATGATACCGTACGAGTACATCCATACGGTACCAAACCACACCAAAACGGTGCAATACCGTACGAGTACTCCTTACGGTACCAAACCACACCAAAACGATACAATACCGTACGAGTACTTCGTTACGGTACCAAACCGCAAGAAAATAGCACGAAACCGTACGAGTACATCCATACGGTACCAAACCACACCAAAACGGTGCAATACCGTACGAGTGCTCCAAACGGTACCAAACCACACCAAAACGGTGCTATACCGTACGAGTACTTCGTTACGGTACCAAACCACACCAAAACGGTACAATACCGAACGAGTACTTCGTTACGGTACCAAACCGCACCAAAAGAGTACGATACCGTACGAGTACATCCATACGGTTCCAAACCACACCAAAACGGTGCAATACCATACGAGTACATCCATACGGTACCAAACCACACCAAAACGGTGCAATACCGTACGAGTACTTCGTTACGGTACCAAACCACACCAAAACGGTGTAATACCGTACGACTACTTCGTTACGGTACCAAACCACACCAAAACGGTGCAATACCGTACGAGTACATCCATACGGTACCAAACCACACCAAAACGGTACAATACCGTACGAGTACTTCGTTACAGTACCAAACCGCACCAAAAGAGTACGATACCGTACCAGTACATCCATACGATACCAAACCACACCAAAACGGTGCTATACCGTACGAGTACATCCATACGGTACCAAACCACACCTAAACGGTACAATACCGTACGAGTACTTCGTTACAGTACCAAACCGCACCAAAAGAGTACGATACCGTACGAGTACATCCATACGGTACCAAACTACACCAAAACGGTGCAATACCGTTCGAGTACATCCATACGGTACCAAACCACACCAAAACGGTACAATACCGTACGAGTACTTCGTTACGGTACCAAACCGCACCAAAAGAATACGATACCGTACGAGTACATCCATACGGTACCAAACCACACCAAAACGGTGCAATACCGTACGAGTACATCTGTACGGTACCAAACCACACCAAAACGGTACAATATCGTACGAGTACTTCGTTACGGTACCAAACCGCACCAAAAGAGTATGATACCGTACGAGTACATCCATACGGCACCAAACCACACCAAAACGGTGCAATACCGTACGAGTACTCCTTACGGTACCAAACCACACCAAAACGATACAATACCGTACGAGTACTTCGTTACGGTACCAAACCGCAAGAAAATAGCACGAAACCGTACGAGTACATCCATACGGTACCAAACCACACCAAAACGGTGCAATACCGTACGAGTGCTCCATACGGTACCAAACCACACCAAAACGGTGCTATACCGTACGAGTACTTCGTTACGGTACCAAACCACACCAAAACGGTACAATACCGAACGAGTACTTCGTTACAGTACCAAACCGCACCAAAAGAGTACGATACCGTACGAGTACATCCATACGGTTCCAAACCACACCAAAACGGTGCAATACCATACGAGTACATCCATACGGTACCAAACCACACCAAAACGGTGCAATACCGTACGAGTACTTCGTTACGGTACCAAACCACACCAAAACGGTGTAATACCGTACGACTACTTCGTTACGGTACCAAACCACACCAAAACGGTGCAATACCGTACGAGTACATCCATACGGTACCAAACCACACCAAAACGGTACAATACCGTACGAGTACTTCGTTACAGTACCAAACCGCACCAAAAGAGTACGATACCGTACGAGTACATCCATACGGTACCAAACCACACCAAAACGGTGCAATACCATACGAGTACATCCATACGGTACCAAACCACACCAAAACGGTGCAATACCGTACGAGTACTTCGTTACGGTACCAAACCACACCAAAACGGTGTAATACCGTACGACTACTTCGTTACGGTACCAAACCACACCAAAACGGTGCAATACCGTACGAGTACATCCATACGGTACCAAACCACACCAAAACGGTACAATACCGTACGAGTACTTCGTTACAGTACCAAACCGCACCAAAAGAGTACGATACCGTACGAGTACATCCATACGGTACCAAACCACACCAAAACGGTGCTATACCGTACGAGTACATCCATACGGTACCAAACCACACCTAAACGGTACAATACCGTACGAGTACTTCGTTACGGTACCAAACCGCACCAAAAGAATACGATACCGTACGAGTACATCCATACGGTACCAAACCACACCAAAACGGTGCAATACCGTACGAGTACATCTGTACGGTACCAAACCACACCAAAACGGTACAATACCGTACGAGTACTTCGTTACGGTACCAAACCGCACCAAAAGAGTATGATACCGTACGAGTACATCCATACGGCACCAAACCACACCAAAACGGTGCAATACCGTACGAGTACTCCTTACGGTACCAAACCACACCAAAACGATACAATACCGTACGAGTACTTCGTTACGGTACCAAACCGCAAGAAAATAGCACGAAACCGTACGAGTACATCCATACGGTACCAAACCACACCAAAACGGTGCAATACCGTACGAGTGCTCGCTACGGTACCAAACCACACCAAAACGGTGCTATACCGTACGAGTACTTCGTTACGGTACCAAACCACACCAAAACGGTACAATACCGAACGAGTACTTCGTTACAGTACCAAACCGCACCAAAAGAGTACGATACCGTACGAGTACATCCATACGGTTCCAAACCACACCAAAACGGTGCAATACCATACGAGTACATCCATACGGTACCAAACCACACCAAAACGGTGCAATACCGTACGAGTACTTCGTTACGGTACCAAACCACACCAAAACGGTGTAATACCGTACGACTACTTCGTTACGGTACCAAACCACACCAAAACGGTGCAATACCGTACGAGTACATCCATACGGTACCAAACCACACCAAAACGGTACAATACCGTACGAGTACTTCGTTACAGTACCAAACCGCACCAAAAGAGTACGATACCGTACGAGTACATCCATACGGTACCAAACCACACCAAAACGGTGCTATACCGTACGAGTACATCCATACGGTACAATACCACACCTAAACGGTACAATACCGTACGAGTACTTCGTTACAGTACCAAACCGCACCAAAAGAGTACGATACCGTACGAGTACATCCATACGGTACCAAACCACACCAAAACGGTGCTATACCGTACGAGTACATCCATACGGTACCAAACCACACCTAAACAGTACAATACCGTACGAGTACTTCGTTACGGTACCAAACCGCACCAAAAGAGTATGATACCACACGAGTACATCCATATGGTACCAAACCACACCAAAACGGTGCAATACCGTACGAGTACATCCATACGGTACCAAACCACACCAAAACGGTGCAATACCGTATAAGTACTTCGTTACGGTACCAAACCACACCAAAACGATACAATACCGTACGAGTACGTCGTTACGGTACCAAACCGCACCAAAAGAGTACGATACCGTACGAGTACATCCATACGGTTCCAAACCACACCAAAACGGTGCAATACCGTACGAGTACATCCATACGGTACCAAACCACACCAAAACGGTGCAATACCGTACGAGTACATCCATACGGCACCAAACCAAACCAAAACGGTGCAATACCGTACGAGTACATCCATACGGCACCAAACCACACCAAAACGGTGCAATACCGTACGAGTACATCCATACGGTACCAAACCACACCAAAACGGTGCAATATCGTACGAGTACATCCATACGGTACCAAACCACACCAAAACGGTGCAATACCGTACGAGTACATCCATACGGTACCAAACCACACCAAAACGGTGCAATACAGTACGAGTACATCCATACGGTACCAAACCACACCAAAACGGTTCAATACCGTACGAGTACATCCATACGGCACCAAACCACACCAAAACGGTGCAATACCGTACGAGTATATCCATACGGTACCAAACCAAACCAAAACGGTGCAATACAGTACGAGTACATCCATACGGTACCAAACCACACCAAAACGGTTCAATACCGTACGAGTACATCCATACGGCACCAAACCACACCAAAACGGTGCAATACCGTACGAGTAGATCCATACGGTACCAAACCAAACCAAAACGGTGCAATACCGTACGAGTACATCCATACGGTACCAAACCACACCAAAACGGTGCAATACCGTACGAGTACATCCATACGGTACCAAACCACACCAAAACGGTCCAATACCGTACGAGTACTCCATACGGTACCAAACCACACCAAAACGGCGCAATACAGTACGAGTACATCCATACGGTACCAAACCACACCAAAACGGTGCAATACCGTACGAGTACATCCATACGGCACCAAACCACACTAAAACGGTGCAATACCGTACGAGTACATCCATACGGTACCAAACCAAACCAAAACGGTGCAATACCGTACGAGTACATCCATACGGCACCAAACCACACCAAAACGGTGCAATACCGTCCGAGTACATCCATACGGTACCAAACCAAACGAAAACGGTGCAATACTGTACGAGTACATCCATACGGTACTAAACCGCACCAAAAGCGTACGATACCGTACGAGTTCATCCATTCGGTACCAAACCACACCAAAACGGTGCAATACCGTACGAGTACATCCATACGGTACCAAACCACACCAAAACGGTGCAATACCGTACGAGTACATCCATACCGTACCAAACCACACCAAAACGGTGCAATACCGTACGAGTACATCCGTACGGTAACAAACCACACCAAAACGGTACAATACCGTACGAGTACTTCGTTACGGTACGAAACCGCACCAAAAGAGTACGATACCGTATAAGTACATCCATACGGTACCAAACCACACCAAAAAGGTGCAATACCCTACGAGTACATCCATACGGTACCAAACCACACCAAAACGGTGCAATACCGTACGAGTACATCCATACGGCACCAAACCACACCAAAACGGTGCAATACCATACGAGTACTTCGTTACGGTACCAAACCACACCAAAACGGTGTAATACCGTACGACTACTTCGTTACGGTACCAAACCACACCAAAACGGTGCAATACCGTACGAATACATCCATACGGTACCAAACCAAACCAAAACGGTACAATACCGTACGAGTACTTCGTTACAGTACCAAACCGCACCAAAAGAGTACGATACCGTACGAGTACATCCATACGGTACCAAACCACACCAAAACGGTGCTATACCGTACGAGTACATCCATACGGTACCAAACCACACCTAAACGGTACAATACCGTACGAGTACTTCGTTACAGTACCAAACCGCACCAAAAGAGTACGATACCGTACGAGTACATCCATACGGTACGAAACCACACCAAAACGGTGCAATATCGTATGAGTACATCCATACGGTACCAAACCACACCAAAACGGTGCAATACCGTACGAGTACATCCATACGGTACCAAACCACACCAAAACGGTTGAATACCGTACGAGTACGTCCATACGGTACCAAACCACACCAAAGCGGTGCAATACCGTACTAGTACATCCATACGGTACCAAACCACACCAAAACAGTGCAATACCGTACGAGTACTTCGTTACGGTACCAAACCACACCAAAACGGTGCTATACCGTACGAGTACATCCATACGGTACCAAACCACACCTAAACGGTACAATACCGTACGAGTACTTCGTTACGGTACCAAACCGCACCAAAAGAGTATGATACCATACGAGTACATCCATATGGTACCAAACCACACCAAAACGGTGCAATACCGTACGAGTACATCCATACGGCACCAAACCAAACCAAAACGGTGCAATACCGTACGAGTACATCCATACGGCACCAAACCACACCAAAACGGTGCAATACCGTACGAGTACATCCATACGGTACCAAACCGCACCAAAACGGTGCAATACCCTACGAGTACATCCATACGGTACCAAACAACACCAAAACGGTGCAATACCGTACGAGTACATCCATACGGTACCAAACAACACCAAAACGGTGCAATACCATACGAGTACATCCATACGGTACCAAACCACACCAAAACGGTGCAATATCGTAGGAGTACATCCATACGGTACCAAACCACAGCAAAACGGTGCAATACCGTACGAGTACATCCATTCGGTACCAAACCACACCAAAACGGTACAATACCGTACGAGTACTTCGTTATGGTACCAAACCGCACCAAAAGAGTACAATACCGTAGGAGTACTTCCATACGGTACAAAACCCCACCAAAACGGTGCAATACCGTACGAGTACATCCATACGGTTCCAAACCACACCAAAACGGTGCAATACCATACGAGTACATCCATACGGTACCAAACCACACCAAAACGGTGCAATACCGTACGAGTACTTCGTTACGGTACCAAACCACACCAAAACGGTGTAATACCGTACGAGTACTTCGTTACGGTACCAAACCACACCAAAACGGTGCAATACCGTACGACTACTTCGTTACGGTACCAAACCACACCAAAACGGTGCAATACCGTACGAGTACATCCATACGGTACCAAACCACACCAAAACGGTGCAATACCGTACGAGTACTCCATACGGTACCAAACCACACCAAAACCGTGCAATACAGTACGAGTACATCCATACGGTACCAAACCACACCAAAACGGTGAGATACCGTACGTGTACATCTGTACGGTACCAAACCACACCAAAACGGTACAATACCGTACGAGTACTTCGTTACGGTACCAAACCGCACCAAAAGAGTATGATACCGTACGAGTACATCCATACGGTACCAAGCCACACCAAAACGGTGCAATACCGTACGAGCACATACATACGGTACCAAACCACACCGAAACGGTACAATACCGTACGAGTACTTCGTTACGGTACCAAACCGCAACAAAAGTGTACGAAACCGTACGAGTACATCCATACGGTACCAAACCACACCAAAACGGTGCAATACCGTACGAGTACTCCATACGGTACCAAACCACACCAAAACGGTGCAATACCGTACGAGTACTTCGTTACGGTACGAAACCACACCAAAACGGTATAATACCGAACTAGTACTTCGTTACGGTACTAAACCGCACCAAAAGAGTACGATACCGTACGAGTACATCCATACGGTTCCAAACCACACCAAAACGGTGCAATACCGTACGAGTACATCCATACGGTACCAAACCACACCAAAACCGTGCAATACCGTACGAGTACTTCGTTACGGTACCAAACCACACCAAAACGGTACAATACCGTACGAGTACTTCGTTACGGTACCAAACCGCACCAAAAGAGTACGATACCGTATGAGTACATCCATACGGTACCAAACCACACCAAAACGGTGCAATACCCTACGAGTACATCCATACGGTACCAAACCACACCAAAACGGTGCAATACCGTACGAGTACATCCATACGGCACCAAACCACACCAAAACGGTGCAATGCCGTACGAGTACATCCATACGGTACCAAACCACTCCAAAACGGTGCAATACCGTACGAGTACATCCATACGGTACCAAACCATTCCAAAACGGTGCAATACCGTACGAGTACATCCATACGGTACCAAACCACTCCAAAACGGTGCAATACCGTACGAGTACATCCATACGGCACCAAACCACACCAAAACGGTGCAATACCGTACGAGTACATCCATACGGTACCAAACCAAACCAAAACGGTGCAATACCGTACGAGTACATCCATACGGTACCAAACCACACCAAAACGGTGCAATACCGTACGAGTATATCCATACGGTACCAAACCACACCAAAACGGTGCAATACTGTACGAGTACATCCATACGGTACCAAACAACACCAAAACGGTGCAATACCGTACGAGTACATCCATACGGTACCAAACCACACCAAAACGGTTCAATATCGTAGGAGTACATCCATACTGTACCAAACCACAACAAAACGGTGCAATACCGTACGAGTACATCCATACGGTACCAAACCACACCAAAACGGTACAATACCGTACGAGTACTTCATTTTGGTACCAAACCGCACCAAAAGAGTACAATACCGTACGAGTACTTCCATACGGTACCAAACCCCACCAAAACGGTGCAATACCGTATGAGTACATCCATACGGTACCAAACCACACCAAAACGGTGCAATACCGTACGAGTACATCCATACGGTACCAAACCACACCAAAATGGTACAATACCGTACGAGTACTTCATTACGGTACCAAACCGCACCAAAAGAGTACGATACCGTACGAGTACATCCATACGGTACCAAACCACACCAAAACGGTGCAATACCGTACGAGTACTCCATACGCTACCAAACCACACCAAAACGGTGCAATACCGTACGAGTACTTCGTTACGGTACGAAACCACACCAAAATGGTGCAATACCGTACGAGTACTTCGTTACGGTACCAAACCACACCAAAACGGTGCAATACCGTACGAGTACATCCATACGGTACCAAACCACACCAAAACGGTACAATACCGTACGAATACTTCGTTACGGTACCAAACCGCACCAAAAGAGTACGATACCGTACGAGTACATCCATACGGTACCAAACCACACCAAAACGGTGCCATACCGTACGAGTACATCCATACGGTACCAAACCACACCAAAACAGTGCAATACCGTACGAGTACATCCATAGGGTACCAAACCACACCAAAACGGTACAATACCGTACGAGTACTTCGTTACGGTACCAAACCGCACCAAAAGAGTGCAATACCGTACGAGTACTCCATACGGTACCAAACCACACCAAAACGGTGCAATATCGTACGAGTACTTCGTTACGGTACGAAACCACACCAAAATGGTGCAATACCGTACGAGTACTTCGTTACGGTACCAAACCACACCAAAACGGTGCAATACCGTACGAGTACATCCATACGGTACCAAACCGCACCAAAAGAGTACGATACCGTACGAGTACATCCATACGGTACCAAACCACACCAAAACGGTGCAATACCGTACGAGTACTCCATACGCTACCAAACCACACCAAAACGGTGCAATACCGTACGAGTACTTCGTTACGGTACGAAACCACACCAAAATGGTGCAATACCGTACGAGTACTTCGTTACGGTACCAAACCACACCAAAACGGTGCAATACCGTACGAGTACATCCATACGGTACCAAACCACACCAAAACGGTACAATACCGTACGAATACTTCGTTACGGTACCAAACCGCACCAAAAGAGTACGATACCGTACGAGTACATCCATACGGTACCAAACCACACCAAAACGGTGCCATACCGTACGAGTACATCCATACGGTACCAAACCACACCAAAACAGTGCAATACCGTACGAGTACATCCATAGGGTACCAAACCACACCAAAACGGTACAATACCGTACGAGTACTTCGTTACGGTACCAAACCGCACCAAAAGAGTGCAATACCGTACGAGTACTCCATACGGTACCAAACCACACCAAAACGGTGCAATATCGTACGAGTACTTCGTTACGGTACGAAACCACACCAAAATGGTGCAATACCGTACGAGTACTTCGTTACGGTACCAAACCACACCAAAACGGTGCAATACCGTACGAGTACATCCATACGGTACCAAACCGCACCAAAAGAGTACGATACCGTACGAGTACATCCATACGGTACCAAACCACACCAAAACGGTGCAATACCGTACGAGTACATCCATACGGTACCAAACCACACCAAAACAGTGCAATACCGTACGAGTACATCCATAGGGTACCAAACCACACCAAAACGGTACAATACCGTACGAGTACTTCGTTACGGTACCAAACCGCACCAAAAGAGTACGATACTGTACGAGTACATCCATACGGTTCCAAACCACACCAAAACGGTGCAATACCATACGAGTACATCCATACGGTATCAAACCACACCAAAACGGTGCAATACCGTACGAGTACTTCGTTACGGTACCAAACCACACCAAAACGGTGTAATACCGTACGACTACTTCGTTACGGTACCAAACCACACCAAAACGGTGCAATACCGTACGAGTACATCCATACGGTACCAAACCACACCAAAACGGTACAATACCGTACGAGTACTTCGTTACAGTACCAAACCGCACCAAAAGAGTACGATACCGTACGAGTACATCCATACGGTACCAAACCACACCAAAACGGTGCTATACCGTACGAGTACATCCATACGGTACCAAGCCACACCAAAACGGTACAATACCGTACGAGTACTTCGTTACGGTACCAAACCGCACCAAAACGATACAATACCGTACGAGTACGTCGTTACGGTACCAAACCGCACCAAAAGAGTACGATACTGTACGAGTACATCCATACGGTTCCAAACCACACCAAAACGGTGCAATACCATACGAGTACATCCATACGATATCAAACCACACCAAAACGGTGCAATACCGTACGAGTACTTCGTTACGGTACCAAACCACACCAAAACGGTGTAATACCGTACGACTACTTCGTTACGGTACCAAACCACACCAAAACGGTTCAATACCGTACGAGTACATCCATACGGTACCAAACCACACCAAAACGGTGCAATACCGTACGAGTACTCCATACGGTACCAAACCACACCAAAACCGTGCAATACAGTACGAGTACATCCATACGGTACCAAACCACACCAAAACGGTGAGATACCGTACGAGTACATCTGTACGGTACCAAACCACACCAAAACGGTACAATACCGTACGAGTACTTCGTTACGGTACCAAACCGCACCAAAAGAGTATGATACCGTACGAGTACATCCATACGGTACCAAGCCACACCAAAACGGTGCAATACCGTACGAGCACATACATACGGTACCAAACCACACCGAAACGGTACAATACCGTACGAGTACTTCGTTACGGTACCAAACCGCAACAAAAGTGTACGAAACCGTACGAGTACATCCATACGGTACCAAACCACACCAAAACGGTGCAATACCGTACGAGTACTCCATACGGTACCAAACCACACCAAAACGGTTCAATACCGTACGAGTACTTCGTTACGGTACGAAACCACACCAAAACGGTATAATACCGAACTAGTACTTCGTTACGGTACTAAACCGCACCAAAAGAGTACGATACCGTACGAGTACATCCATACGGTTCCAAACCACACCAAAACGGTGCAATACCGTACGAGTACATCCATACGGTACCAAACCACACCAAAACCGTGCAATACCGTACGAGTACTTCGTTACGGTACCAAACCACACCAAAACGGTACAATACCGTACGAGTACTTCGTTACGGTACCAAACCGCACCAAAAGAGTACGATACCGTATGAGTACATCCATACGGTACCAAACCACACCAAAACGGTGCAATACCCTACGAGTACATCCATACGGTACCAAACCACACCAAAACGGTGCAATACCGTACGAGTACATCCATACGGCACCAAACCACACCAAAACGGTGCAATGCCGTACGAGTACATCCATACGGTACCAAACCACTCCAAAACGGTGCAATACCGTACGAGTACATCCATACGGTACCAAACCATTCCAAAACGGTGCAATACCGTACGAGTACATCCATACGGTACCAAACCACTCCAAAACGGTGCAATACCGTACGAGTACATCCATACGGCACCAAACCACACCAAAACGGTGCAATACCGTACGAGTACATCCATACGGTACCAAACCAAACCAAAACGGTGCAATACCGTACGAGTACATCCATACGGTACCAAACCACACCAAAACGGTGCAATACCGTACGAGTATATCCATACGGTACCAAACCACACCAAAACGGTGCAATACTGTACGAGTACATCCATACGGTACCAAACAACACCAAAACGGTGCAATACCGTACGAGTACATCCATACGGTACCAAACCACACCAAAACGGTTCAATATCGTAGGAGTACATCCATACTGTACCAAACCACAACAAAACGGTGCAATACCGTACGAGTACATCCATACGGTACCAAACCACACCAAAACGGTACAATACCGTACGAGTACTTCATTTTGGTACCAAACCGCACCAAAAGAGTACAATACCGTACGAGTACTTCCATACGGTACCAAACCCCACCAAAACGGTGCAATACCGTATGAGTACATCCATACGGTACCAAACCACACCAAAACGGTGCAATACCGTACGAGTACATCCATACGGTACCAAACCACACCAAAATGGTACAATACCGTACGAGTACTTCATTACGGTACCAAACCGCACCAAAAGAGTACGATACCGTACGAGTACATCCATACGGTACCAAACCACACCAAAACGGTGCAATACCGTACGAGTACTCCATACGCTACCAAACCACACCAAAACGGTGCAATACCGTACGAGTACTTCGTTACGGTACGAAACCACACCAAAATGGTGCAATACCGTACGAGTACTTCGTTACGGTACCAAACCACACCAAAACGGTGCAATACCGTACGAGTACATCCATACGGTACCAAACCACACCAAAACGGTACAATACCGTACGAATACTTCGTTACGGTACCAAACCGCACCAAAAGAGTACGATACCGTACGAGTACATCCATACGGTACCAAACCACACCAAAACGGTGCCATACCTTACGAGTACATCCATACGGTACCAAACCACACCAAAACAGTGCAATACCGCACGAGTACATCCATAGGGTACCAAACCACACCAAAACGGTACAATACCGTACGAGTACTTCGTTACGGTACCAAACCGCACCAAAAGAGTGCAATACCGTACGAGTACTCCATACGGTACCAAACCACACCAAAACGGTGCAATATCGTACGAGTACTTCGTTACGGTACGAAACCACACCAAAATGGTGCAATACCGTACGAGTACTTCGTTACGGTACCAAACCACACCAAAACGGTGCAATACCGTACGAGTACATCCATACGGTACCAAACCGCACCAAAAGAGTACGATACCGTACGAGTACATCCATACGGTACCAAACCACACCAAAACGGTGCAATACCGTACGAGTACATCCATACGGTACCAAACCACACCAAAACAGTGCAATACCGTACGAGTACATCCATAGGGTACCAAACCACACCAAAACGGTACAATACCGTACGAGTACTTCGTTACGGTACCAAACCGCACCAAAAAAGTACGATACTGTACGAGTACATCCATACGGTTCCAAACCACACCAAAACGGTGCAATACCATACGAGTACATCCATACGGTATCAAACCACACCAAAACGGTGCAATACCGTACGAGTACTTCGTTACGGTACCAAACCACACCAAAACGGTGTAATACCGTACGACTACTTCGTTACGGTACCAAACCACACCAAAACGGTGCAATACCGTACGAGTACATCCATACGGTACCAAACCACACCAAAACGGTACAATACCGTACGAGTACTTCGTTACAGTACCAAACCGCACCAAAAGAGTACGATACCGTACGAGTACATCCATACGGTACCAAACCACACCAAAACGGTGCTATACCGTACGAGTACATCCATACGGTACCAAGCCACACCAAAACGGTACAATACCGTACGAGTACTTCGTTACGGTACCAAACCGCACCAAAACGATACAATACCGTACGAGTACGTCGTTACGGTACCAAACCGCACCAAAAGAGTACGATACTGTACGAGTACATCCATACGGTTCCAAACCACACCAAAACGGTGCAATACCATACGAGTACATCCATACGGTATCAAACCACACCAAAACGGTGCAATACCGTACGAGTACTTCGTTACGGTACCAAACCACACCAAAACGGTGTAATACCGTACGACTACTTCGTTACGGTACCAAACCACACCAAAACGGTGCAATACCGTACGAGTACATCCATACGGTACCAAACCACACCAAAACGGTACAATACCGTACGAGTACTTCGTTACAGTACCAAACCGCACCAAAAGAGTACGATACCGTACGAGTACATCCATACGGTACCAAACCACACCAAAACGGTGCTATACCGTACGAGTACATCCATACGGTACCAAGCCACACCAAAACGGTACAATACCGTACGAGTACTTCGTTACGGTACCAAACCGCACCAAAACGATACAATACCGTACGAGTACGTCGTTACGGTACCAAACCGCACCAAAAGAGTACGATACCGTACGAGTACATCCATACGGTTCCAAACTACACCGAAACGGTGCAATACCGTACGAGTACATCCATACGGTACCAAACCACACCAAAACGGTACAATACCGTACGAGTACTTCGTTACGGTACCAAACCGCACCAAAAGAGTATGATACCATACGAGTACATCCATATGGTACCAAACCACACCAAAACAGTGCAATACCGTACGAGTACATCCATACGGTACCAAACCACACCAAAACGGTGCAATACCGTACAAATACTTCGTTACGGTACCAAACCACACCAAAACGATACAATACCGTACGAGTACGTCGTTACGGTACCAAACCGCATCAAAAGAGTACGATACCGTACGAGTACATCCATACGGTTCCAAACTACACCGAAACGGTGCAATACCGTTCGAGTACATCCATACGGTACCAAACCACACCAAAACGGTACAATACCGTACGAGTACTTCGTTACGGTACCAAACCGCACCAAAAGAATACGATACCGTACGAGTACATCCATACGGTACCAAACCACACCAAAACGGTGCAATACCGTACGAGTACATCTGTACGGTACCAAACCACACCAAAACGGTACAATACCGTACGAGTACTTCGTTACGGTACCAAACCGCACCAAAAGAGTATGATACCGCACGAGTACATCCTTACGGTACCAAACCACACCAAAACGGTGCAATACCGTACGAGTACTCCATACGGTACCAAACCATACCGAAACGATACAATACCGGACGAGTACTTCGTTACGGTACCAAACCGCAACAAAATAGCACGAAACCGTACGAGTACATCCATACGGTACCAAACCACACCAAAACGGTGCAATACCGTACGAGTGCTCCATACGGTACCAAACCACACCAAAACGGTGGAATACCGTACGAGTACTTCGTTACGGTACCAAACCACACCAAAACGGTACAATACCGAACGAGTACTTCGTTACGGTACAAAACCGCACCAAAAGAGTACGATACCGTACGAGTACATCCATACGGTTCCAAACCACACCAAAACGGTGCAATACCATACGAGTACATCCATACGGTACCAAACCACACCAAAACGGTGCAATACCGTACGAGTACTTCGTTACGGTACCAAACCACACCAAAACGGTGTAATACCGTACGACTACTTCGTTACGGTACCAAACCACACCAAAACGGTGCAATACCGTACGAGTACATCCATACGGTACCAAACCACACCAAAACGGTACAATACCGTACGAGTACTTCGTTACGGTACCAAACCGCACCAAAAGAGTACGATACCGTACGAGTACATCCATACGGTTCCAAACCACACCAAAACGGTGCAATACCATACGAGTACATCCATACGGTACCAAACCACACCAAAACGGTGCAATACCGTACGAGTACTCCATACGGTACCAAACCACACCAAAACGGTGCAACACCGTACGAGTACTTCGTGACGGTACGAAACCACACCAAAATGGTGCAATACCGTACGAGTACTTCGTTACGGTACCAAACCACACCAAAACGGTGCAATACCGTACAAGTACATCCATACGGTACCAAACCACACCAAAACGGTACAATACCGTACGAGTACTTCGTTACGGTACCAAACCGCACCAAAAGAGTACGATACCGTACGAGTACATCCATACGGTACCAAACCACACCAAAACGGTGCAATACCGTACGAGTACTTCGTTACGGTACCAAACCACACCAAAACGGTGTAATACCGTACGACTACTTCATTACGGTACCAAACCACACCAAAACGGTGCAATACCGTACGAGTACATCCATACGGTACCAAACCACACCAAAACGGTACAATACCGTACGAGTACTTCGTTACGGTACCAAACCGCACCAAAAGAGTACGATACCGTACGAGTACATACATACGGTACCAAACCTCACCAAAACGGTGCAATACCGTACGAGTACATCCATACGGTACCAAACCACACCAAAACAGTGCAATACCGTACGAGTACATCCATACGGTACCAAACCACACCAAAACGGTACAATACCGTACGAGTACTTCGTTACGGTACCAAACCACACCAAAACGGTGCAATACCGTACGAGTACATCCATACGGTACCAAACCACACCCAAACCACACCAAAACGGTGCAATACCGTACGAGTACTCCATACGGTACCAAACCACACCAAAACGGTGCAACACCGTACGAGTACTTCGTGACGGTACGAAACCACACCAAAATGGTGCAATACCGTACGAGTACTTCGTTACGGTACCAAACCACACCAAAACGGTGCAATACCGTACGAGTACATCCATACGGTACCAAACCACACCAAAACGGTACAATACCGTACGAGTACTTCGTTACGGTACCAAACCGCACCAAAAGAGTACGATACCGTACGAGTACATCCATACGGTTCCAAACCACACCAAAACGGTGCAATACCATACGAGTACATCCATACGGTACAAAACCACACCAAAACGGTGCAATACCGTACGAGTACTCCATACGGTACCAAACCACACCAAAACGGTGCAACACCGTACGAGTACTTCGTGACGGTACGAAACCACACCAAAATGGTGCAATACCGCACGAGTACTTCGTTACGGTACCAAAACACACCAAAACGGTGCAATACCGTACAAGTACATCCATACGGTACCAAACCACACCAAAACGGTACAATACCGTACGAGTACTTCGTTACGGTACCAAACCGCACCAAAAGAGTACGATACCGTACGAGTACATCCATACGGTACCAAACCACACCAAAACGGTGCAATACCGTACGAGTACTTCGTTACGGTACCAAACCACACCAAAACGGTGTAATACCGTACGACTACTTCGTTACGGTACCAAACCACACCAAAACGGTGCAATACCGTACGAGTACATCCATACGGTACCAAACCACACCAAAACGGTACAATACCGTACGACTACTTCGTTACGGTACCAAACCGCACCAAAAGAGTACGATACCGTACGAGTACATCCATACGGTACCAAACCACACCAAAACGGTGCAATACCGTACGAGTACATCCATACGGTACCAAACCACACCAAAACAGTGCAATACCGTACGAGTACATCCATACGGTACCAAACCACACCAAAACGGTACAATACCGTACGAGTACTTCGTTACGGTACCAAACTACAGCAAAACGGTGCAATACCGTACGAGTACATCCATACGGTACCAAACCACACCAAAACGGTACAATACCGTACGAGTACTTCGTTACAGTACCAAACCGCACCAAAAGAGTACGATACCGTACGAGTACATCCATACGGTACCAAACCACACCAAAACGGTGCAATACCGTACGAGTACATCCATACGGTACCAAAGCACACCAAAACGTTTCAATACCGTACGAGTACATCCATACGGTACCAAAGCACACCAAAACGGTACAATACCGTACGAGTACTTCGTTACAGTACCAAACCGCACCAAAAGAGTACGATACCGTACGAGTACATCCATACGGTACCAAACCACACCAAAACGGTGCAATACCGTACGAGTACATCCATACGGTACCAAACCACACCAAAACGGTGCAATACCGTACGAGTACATCCATACGGTACCAAAGCACACCAAAACGTTTCAATACCGTACGAGTACATCCATACGGTACCAAAGCACACCAAAACGGTACAATACCGTACGAGTACTTCGTTACAGTACCAAACCGCACCAAAAGAGTACGATACCGTACGAGTACATCCATACGGTACCAAACCACACCAAAACGGTGCAATACCGTACGAGTACTTCGTTACGGTACCAAAGCACACCAAAACGGTGCAATACCGTACGAGTACATCCATACGGTACCAAACCACACCAAACCGGTGCAATACCGTACGAGTACATCCATACGGTACCAAACCACACCAAAACGGTACAATACCGTACGAGTACTTCGTTACGGTACCAAACCGCACCAAAAGAGTACGATACCGTACGAGTACATCCATATGGTACCAAACCACACCAAAATGGTGCAATACCGTACGAGTACATCCATACGGTGCCAAACCACACCAAAACGGTGCAATACCGTACGAGTACATCTGTACGGTACCAAACCACACCAAAACGGTACAATACCGTACGAGTACTTCGTTACGGTACCAAACCGCACCAAAAGATTACGATACCGTACGAGTACATCCATACGGTACCAAACCACACCAAAACGGTGCAATACCGTACGAGTACATCCATACGGTACCAAACCACACCAAAACGGTACAATACCGTACGAGTACTTCGTTACGGTACCAAATCGCAACAAAAGAGTACGAAACCGTACGAGTACATCCATACGATACCAAACCACACCAAAACGGTGCAATACCGTACGAGTACTCCATATGGTACCATACCACACCAAAACGGTGCAATACCGTATGAGTACTTCGTTACGGTACCAAACCACACCAAAACGGTACAATATCGTACGAGTACTTCGTTACGGTACCAAACCGCACCAAAAGAGTACGATACCGTACGAATACATCCATACGGTACCAAACCACACCAAAACGGTGCAATACCGTACGAGTACTTCGTTACGGTACCAAACCACACCAAAACGGTGTAATACCGTACGACTACTTCGTTACGGTACCAAACCACACCAAAACGGTGCAATACCGTACGAGTACATCCATACGGTACCAAACCAAACCAAAACGGTACAATACCGTACGAGTACTTCGTTACGGTACCAAACTGCACCAAATGAGTACGATACCGTACGAGTACATCCATACGGTACCAAACCACACAAAAACGGTGCAATACTGTACGAGTACATCCATACGGTACCAAACCACACCAAAACGGTACAATACCGTACGAGTACTTCGTTACAGTACCAAACCGCACCAAAAGAGTACGATACCGTACGAGTACATCCATACGGTACCAAACCACACCAAAACGGTGCAATACCGTACGAGTACATCCATACGGTACCAAACCACACCAAAACGGTGCAATACCGTACGAGTACATCCATACGGTACCAAACCACACCAAAACAGTGCAATACCGTACGAGTACATCCATACGGTACCAAACCACACCAAAACGGTACAATACCGTACGAGTACTTCGTTACGGTACCAAACTACAGCAAAACGGTGCAATACCGTACGAGTACATCCATACGGTACCAAACCACACCAAAACGGTACAATACCGTACGAGTACTTCGTTACAGTACCAAACCGCACCAAAAGAGTACGATACCGTACGAGTACATCCATACGGTACCAAACCACACCAAAACGGTGCAATACCGTACGAGTACATCCATACGGTACCAAAGCACACCAAAACGTTTCAATACCGTACGAGTACATCCATACGGTACCAAAGCACACCAAAACGGTACAATACCGTACGAGTACTTCGATACAGTACCAAACCGCACCAAAAGAGTACGATACCGTACGAGTACATCCATACGGTACCAAACCACACCAAAACGGTGCAATACCGTACGAGTACATCCATACGGTACCAAACCACACCAAAACGGTGCAATACCGTACGAGTACATCCATACGGTACCAAAGCACACCAAAACGTTTCAATACCGTACGAGTACATCCATACGGTACCAAAGCACACCAAAACGGTACAATACCGTACGAGTACTTCGTTACAGTACCAAACCGCACCAAAAGAGTACGATACCGTACGAGTACATCCATACGGTACCAAACCACACCAAAACGGTGCAATACCGTACGAGTACTTCGTTACGGTACCAAAGCACACCAAAACGGTGCAATACCGTACGAGTACATCCATACGGTACCAAACCACACCAAACCGGTGCAATACCGTACGAGTACATCCATACGGTACCAAACCACACCAAAACGGTACAATACCGTACGAGTACTTCGTTACGGTACCAAACCGCACCAAAAGAGTACGATACCGTACGAGTACATCCATATGGTACCAAACCACACCAAAATGGTGCAATACCGTACGAGTACATCCATACGGTGCCAAACCACACCAAAACGGTGCAATACCGTACGAGTACATCTGTACGGTACCAAACCACACCAAAACGGTACAATACCGTACGAGTACTTCGTTACGGTACCAAACCGCACCAAAAGATTACGATACCGTACGAGTACATCCATACGGTACCAAACCACACCAAAACGGTGCAATACCGTACGAGTACATCCATACGGTACCAAACCACACCAAAACGGTACAATACCGTACGAGTACTTCGTTACGGTACCAAATCGCAACAAAAGAGTACGAAACCGTACGAGTACATCCATACGATACCAAACCACACCAAAACGGTGCAATACCGTACGAGTACTCCATATGGTACCAAACCACACCAAAACGGTGCAATACCGTATGAGTACTTCGTTACGGTACCAAACCACACCAAAACGGTACAATATCGTACGAGTACTTCGTTACGGTACCAAACCGCACCAAAAGAGTACGATACCGTACGAATACATCCATACGGTACCAAACCACACCAAAACGGTTCAATACCGTACGAGTACATCCATACGGTCCCAAACCACACCAAAACGGTGCAATACCGTACGAGTACATCCGTACGGTACCAAACCACACCAAAACGGTACAATACCGTACGAGTACTTCGTTACGGTACCAAACCGCACCAAAAGAGTACGATACCGTACGAGTACATCCATACGGTACCAAACCACACCAAACCGGTGCAATACCGTACGAGTACATCCATACGGTACCAAACCACACCAAAACGGTACAATACCGTACGAGTACTTCGTTACGGTACCAAACCGCACCAAAAGAGTACGATACCGTACGAGTACATACATACGGTACCAAACCTCACCAAAACGGTGCAATACCGTACGAGTACATCCATACGGTACCAAACCACACCAAAACAGTGCAATACCGTACGAGTACATCCATACGGTACCAAACCACACCAAAACGGTACAATACCGTACGAGTACTTCGTTACGGTACCAAACCACACCAAAACGGTGCAATACCGTACGAGTACATCCATACGGTACCAAACCACACCCAAACCACACCAAAACGGTGCAATACCGTACGAGTACTCCATACGGTACCAAACCACACCAAAACGGTGCAACACCGTACGAGTACTTCGTGACGGTACGAAACCACACCAAAATGGTGCAATACCGTACGAGTACTTCGTTTCGGTACCAAACCACACCAAAACGGTGCAATACCGTACGAGTACATCCATACGGTACCAAACCACACCAAAACGGTACAATACCGTACGAGTACTTCGTTACGGTACCAAACCGCACCAAAAGAGTACGATACCGTACGAGTACATCCATACGGTTCCAAACCACACCAAAACGGTGCAATACCATACGAGTACATCCATACGGTACCAAACCACACCAAAACGGTGCAATACCGTACGAGTACTCCATACGGTACCAAACCACACCAAAACGGTGCAACACCGTACGAGTACTTCGTGACGGTACGAAACCACACCAAAATGGTGCAATACCGCACGAGTACTTCGTTACGGTACCAAAACACACCAAAACGGTGCAATACCGTACAAGTACATCCATACGGTACCAAACCACACCAAAACGGTACAATACCGTACGAGTACTTCGTTACGGTACCAAACCGCACCAAAAGAGTACGATACCGTACGAGTACATCCATACGGTACCAAACCACACCAAAACGGTGCAATACCGTACGAGTACTTCGTTACGGTACCAAACCACACCAAAACGGTGTAATACCGTACGACTACTTCGTTACGGTACCAAACCACACCAAAACGGTGCAATACCGTACGAGTACATCCATACGGTACCAAACCACACCAAAACGGTACAATACCGTACGACTACTTCGTTACGGTACCAAACCGCACCAAAAGAGTACGATACCGTACGAGTACATCCATACGGTACCAAACCACACCAAAACGGTGCAATACCGTACGAGTACATCCATACGGTACCAAACCACACCAAAACAGTGCAATACCGTACGAGTACATCCATACGGTACCAAACCACACCAAAACGGTACAATACCGTACGAGTACTTCGTTACGGTACCAAACTACAGCAAAACGGTGCAATACCGTACGAGTACATCCATACGGTACCAAACCACACCAAAACGGTACAATACCGTACGAGTACTTCGTTACAGTACCAAACCGCACCAAAAGAGTACGATACCGTACGAGTACATCCATACGGTACCAAACCACACCAAAACGGTGCAATACCGTACGAGTACATCCATACGGTACCAAAGCACACCAAAACGTTTCAATACCGTACGAGTACATCCATACGGTACCAAAGCACACCAAAACGGTACAATACCGTACGAGTACTTCGTTACAGTACCAAACCGCACCAAAAGAGTACGATACCGTACGAGTACATCCATACGGTACCAAACCACACCAAAACGGTGCAATACCGTACGAGTACATCCATACGGTACCAAACCACACCAAAACGGTGCAATACCGTACGAGTACATCCATACGGTACCAAAGCACACCAAAACGTTTCAATACCGTACGAGTACATCCATACGGTACCAAAGCACACCAAAACGGTACAATACCGTACGAGTACTTCGTTACAGTACCAAACCGCACCAAAAGAGTACGATACCGTACGAGTACATCCATACGGTACCAAACCACACCAAAACGGTGCAATACCGTACGAGTACTTCGTTACGGTACCAAAGCACACCAAAACGGTGCAATACCGTACGAGTACATCCATACGGTACCAAACCACACCAAACCGGTGCAATACCGTACGAGTACATCCATACGGTACCAAACCACACCAAAACGGTACAATACCGTACGAGTACTTCGTTACGGTACCAAACCGCACCAAAAGAGTACGATACCGTACGAGTACATCCATATGGTACCAAACCACACCAAAATGGTGCAATACCGTACGAGTACATCCATACGGTGCCAAACCACACCAAAACGGTGCAATACCGTACGAGTACATCTGTACGGTACCAAACCACACCAAAACGGTACAATACCGTACGAGTACTTCGTTACGGTACCAAACCGCACCAAAAGATTACGATACCGTACGAGTACATCCATACGGTACCAAACCACACCAAAACGGTGCAATACCGTACGAGTACATCCATACGGTACCAAACCACACCAAAACGGTACAATACCGTACGAGTACTTCGTTACGGTACCAAATCGCAACAAAAGAGTACGAAACCGTACGAGTACATCCATACGATACCAAACCACACCAAAACGGTGCAATACCGTACGAGTACTCCATATGGTACCATACCACACCAAAACGGTGCAATACCGTATGAGTACTTCGTTACGGTACCAAACCACACCAAAACGGTACAATATCGTACGAGTACTTCGTTACGGTACCAAACCGCACCAAAAGAGTACGATACCGTACGAATACATCCATACGGTACCAAACCACACCAAAACGGTGCAATACCGTACGAGTACTTCGTTACGGTACCAAACCACACCAAAACGGTGTAATACCGTACGACTACTTCGTTACGGTACCAAACCACACCAAAACGGTGCAATACCGTACGAGTACATCCATACGGTACCAAACCAAACCAAAACGGTACAATACCGTACGAGTACTTCGTTACGGTACCAAACTGCACCAAATGAGTACGATACCGTACGAGTACATCCATACGGTACCAAACCACACAAAAACGGTGCAATACTGTACGAGTACATCCATACGGTACCAAACCACACCAAAACGGTACAATACCGTACGAGTACTTCGTTACAGTACCAAACCGCACCAAAAGAGTACGATACCGTACGAGTACATCCATACGGTACCAAACCACACCAAAACGGTGCAATACCGTACGAGTACATCCATACGGTACCAAACCACACCAAAACGGTGCAATACCGTACGAGTACATCCATACGGTACCAAACCACACCAAAACAGTGCAATACCGTACGAGTACATCCATACGGTACCAAACCACACCAAAACGGTACAATACCGTACGAGTACTTCGTTACGGTACCAAACTACAGCAAAACGGTGCAATACCGTACGAGTACATCCATACGGTACCAAACCACACCAAAACGGTACAATACCGTACGAGTACTTCGTTACAGTACCAAACCGCACCAAAAGAGTACGATACCGTACGAGTACATCCATACGGTACCAAACCACACCAAAACGGTGCAATACCGTACGAGTACATCCATACGGTACCAAAGCACACCAAAACGTTTCAATACCGTACGAGTACATCCATACGGTACCAAAGCACACCAAAACGGTACAATACCGTACGAGTACTTCGATACAGTACCAAACCGCACCAAAAGAGTACGATACCGTACGAGTACATCCATACGGTACCAAACCACACCAAAACGGTGCAATACCGTACGAGTACATCCATACGGTACCAAACCACACCAAAACGGTGCAATACCGTACGAGTACATCCATACGGTACCAAAGCACACCAAAACGTTTCAATACCGTACGAGTACATCCATACGGTACCAAAGCACACCAAAACGGTACAATACCGTACGAGTACTTCGTTACAGTACCAAACCGCACCAAAAGAGTACGATACCGTACGAGTACATCCATACGGTACCAAACCACACCAAAACGGTGCAATACCGTACGAGTACTTCGTTACGGTACCAAAGCACACCAAAACGGTGCAATACCGTACGAGTACATCCATACGGTACCAAACCACACCAAACCGGTGCAATACCGTACGAGTACATCCATACGGTACCAAACCACACCAAAACGGTACAATACCGTACGAGTACTTCGTTACGGTACCAAACCGCACCAAAAGAGTACGATACCGTACGAGTACATCCATATGGTACCAAACCACACCAAAATGGTGCAATACCGTACGAGTACATCCATACGGTGCCAAACCACACCAAAACGGTGCAATACCGTACGAGTACATCTGTACGGTACCAAACCACACCAAAACGGTACAATACCGTACGAGTACTTCGTTACGGTACCAAACCGCACCAAAAGATTACGATACCGTACGAGTACATCCATACGGTACCAAACCACACCAAAACGGTGCAATACCGTACGAGTACATCCATACGGTACCAAACCACACCAAAACGGTACAATACCGTACGAGTACTTCGTTACGGTACCAAATCGCAACAAAAGAGTACGAAACCGTACGAGTACATCCATACGATACCAAACCACACCAAAACGGTGCAATACCGTACGAGTACTCCATATGGTACCAAACCACACCAAAACGGTGCAATACCGTATGAGTACTTCGTTACGGTACCAAACCACACCAAAACGGTACAATATCGTACGAGTACTTCGTTACGGTACCAAACCGCACCAAAAGAGTACGATACCGTACGAATACATCCATACGGTACCAAACCACACCAAAACGGTTCAATACCGTACGAGTACATCCATACGGTCCCAAACCACACCAAAACGGTGCAATACCGTACGAGTACATCCGTACGGTACCAAACCACACCAAAACGGTACAATACCGTACGAGTACTTCGTTACGGTACCAAACCGCACCAAAAGAGTACGATACCGTACGAGTACATCCATACGGTACCAAACCACACCAAACCGGTGCAATACCGTACGAGTACATCCATACGGTACCAAACCACACCAAAACGGTACAATACCGTACGAGTACTTCGTTACGGTACCAAACCGCACCAAAAGAGTACGATACCGTACGAGTACATCCATATGGTACCAAACCACACCAAAATGGTGCAATACCGTACGAGTACATCCATACGGTGCCAAACCACACCAAAACGGTGCAATACCGTACGAGTACATCTGTACGGTACCAAACCACACCAAAACGGTACAATACCGTACGAGTACTTCGTTACGGTACCAAACCGCACCAAAAGATTACGATACCGTACGAGTACATCCATACGGTACCAAACCACACCAAAACGGTGCAATACCGTACGAGTACATCCATACGGTACCAAACCACACCAAAACGGTACAATACCGTACGAGTACTTCGTTACGGTACCAAATCGCAACAAAAGAGTACGAAACCGTACGAGTACATCCATACGATACCAAACCACACCAAAACGGTGCAATACCGTACGAGTACTCCATATGGTACCATACCACACCAAAACGGTGCAATACCGTATGAGTACTTCGTTACGGTACCAAACCACACCAAAACGGTACAATATCGTACGAGTACTTCGTTACGGTACCAAACCGCACCAAAAGAGTACGATACCGTACGAATACATCCATACGGTACCAAACCACACCAAAACAGTGCAATACCGTACGAGTACATCCATACGGTACCAAACCACACCAAAACGGTGCAATACCGTACGAGTACTTCGTTACGGTACCAAAGCACCCCAAAACGGTGCAATACCGTACGAGTACATCCATACGGTACCAAACCACACCAAACCGGTGCAATACCGTACGAGTACATCCATACGGTACCAAACCACACCAAAACGGTACAATACCGTACGAGTACTTCGTTACGGTACCAAACCGCACCAAAAGAGTACGATACCGTACGAGTACATCCATATGGTACCAAACCACACCAAAATGGTGCAATACCGTACGAGTACATCCATACGGTGCCAAACCACACCAAAACGGTGCAATACCGTACGAGTACATCTGTACGGTACCAAACCACACCAAAACGGTACAATACCGTACGAGTACTTCGTTACGGTACCAAACCGCACCAAAAGATTACGATACCGTACGAGTACATCCATACGGTACCAAACCACACCAAAACGGTGCAATACCGTACGAGTACATCCATACGGTACCAAACGACACCAAAACGGTACAATACCGTACGAGTACTTCGTTACGGTACCAAATCGCAACAAAAGAGTACGAAACCGTACGAGTACATCCATACGATACCAAACCACACCAAAACGGTGCAATACCGAACGAGTACTCCATAAGGTACCAAACCACACCAAAACGGTGCAATACCGTATGAGTACTTCGTTACGGTACCAAACCACACCAAAACGGTACAATATCGTACGAGTACTTCGTTACGGTACCAAACCGCACCAAAAGAGTACGATACCGTACGAATACATCCATACGGTACCAAACCACACCAAAACGGTTCAATACCGTACGAGTACATCCATACGGTCCCAAACCACACCAAAACGGTGCAATACCGTACGAGTACATCCGTACGGTACCAAACCACACCAAAATGGTACAATACCGTACGAGTACTTCGTTACGGTACCAAACCGCACCAAAAGAGTACGATACCGTACGAGTACATCCATACGGTACCAAACCACACCAAACCGGTGCAATACCGTACGAGTACATCCATACGGTACCAAACCACACCAAAACGGTACAATACCGTACGAGTACTTCGTTACGGTACCAAACCGCACCAAAAGAGTACGATACCGTACGAGTACATCCATATGGTACCAAACCACACCAAAATGGTGCAATACCGTACGAGTACATCCATACGGTGCCAAACCACACCAAAACGGTGCAATACCGTACGAGTACATCTGTACGGTACCAAACCACACCAAAACGGTACAATACCGTACGAGTACTTCGTTACGGTACCAAACCGCACCAAAAGATTACGATACCGTACGAGTACATCCATACGGTACCAAACCACACCAAAACGGTGCAATACCGTACGAGTACATCCATACGGTACCAAACCACACCAAAACGGTACAATACCGTACGAGTACTTCGTTACGGTACCAAATCGCAACAAAAGAGTACGAAACCGTACGAGTACATCCATACGATACCAAACCACACCAAAACGGTGCAATACCGTACGAGTACTCCATATGGTACCATACCACACCAAAACGGTGCAATACCGTATGAGTACTTCGTTACGGTACCAAACCACACCAAAACGGTACAATATCGTACGAGTACTTCGTTACGGTACCAAACCGCACCAAAAGAGTACGATACCGTACGAATACATCCATACGGTACCAAACCACACCAAAACGGTGCAATACCGTACGAGTACTTCGTTACGGTACCAAACCACACCAAAACGGTGTAATACCGTACGACTACTTCGTTACGGTACCAAACCACACCAAAACGGTGCAATACCGTACGAGTACATCCATACGGTACCAAACCAAACCAAAACGGTACAATACCGTACGAGTACTTCGTTACGGTACCAAACTGCACCAAATGAGTACGATACCGTACGAGTACATCCATACGGTACCAAACCACACAAAAACGGTGCAATACTGTACGAGTACATCCATACGGTACCAAACCACACCAAAACGGTACAATACCGTACGAGTACTTCGTTACAGTACCAAACCGCACCAAAAGAGTACGATACCGTACGAGTACATCCATACGGTACCAAACCACACCAAAACGGTGCAATACCGTACGAGTACATCCATACGGTACCAAACCACACCAAAACGGTGCAATACCGTACGAGTACATCCATACGGTACCAAACCACACCAAAACAGTGCAATACCGTACGAGTACATCCATACGGTACCAAACCACACCAAAACGGTACAATACCGTACGAGTACTTCGTTACGGTACCAAACCACACCAAAACGGTGCAATACCGTACGAGTACATCCATACGGTACCAAACCGCACCAAAAGAGTACGATACCGTACGAGTACATCCATACGGTACCAAACCACACCAAAGCGGTGCAATACCGTACGAGTACTCCATACGCTACCAAACCACACCAAAACGGTGCAATACCGTACGAGTACTTCGTTACGGTACGAAACCACACCAAAATGGTGCAATACCGTACGAGTACTTCGTTACGGTACCAAACCACACCAAAACGGTGCAATACCGTACGAGTACATCCATACGGTACCAAACCACACCAAAACGGTACAATACCGTACGAATACTTCGTTACGGTACCAAACCGCACCAAAAGAGTACGATACCGTACGAGTACATCCATACGGTACCAAACCACACCAAAACGGTGCCATACCGTACGAGTACATCCATACGGTACCAAACCACACCAAAACAGTGCAATACCGTACGAGTACATCCATAGGGTACCAAACCACACCAAAACGGTAAAATACCGTACGAGTACTTCGTTACGGTACCAAACCGCACCAAAAGAGTGCAATACCGTACGAGTACTCCATACGGTACCAAACCACACCAAAACGGTGCAATATTGTACGAGTACTTCGTTACGGTACGAAACCACACCAAAATGGTGCAATACCGTACGAGTACTTCGTTACGGTACCAAACCACACCAAAACGGTGCAATACCGTACGAGTACATCCATACGGTACCAAACCGCACCAAAAGAGTACGATACCGTACGAGTACATCCATACGGTACCAAACCACACCAAAACGGTGCAATACCGTACGAGTACATCCATACGGTACCAAACCACACCAAAACAGTGCAATACCGTACGAGTACATCCATAGGGTACCAAACCACACCAAAACGGTACAATACCGTACGAGTACTTCGTTACGGTACCAAACCGCACCAAAAGAGTACGATACTGTACGAGTACATCCATACGGTTCCAAACCACACCAAAACGGTGCAATACCATACGAGTACATCCATACGGTATCAAACCACACCAAAACGGTGCAATACCGTACGAGTACTTCGTTACGGTACCAAACCACACCAAAACGGTGTAATACCGTACGACTACTTCGTTACGGTACCAAACCACACCAAAACGGTGCAATACCGTACGAGTACATCCATACGGTACCAAACCACACCAAAACGGTACAATACCGTACGAGTACTTCGTTACAGTACCAAACCGCACCAAAAGAGTACGATACCGTACGAGTACATCCATACGGTACCAAACCACACCAAAACGGTGCTATACCGTACGAGTACATCCATACGGTACCAAGCCACACCAAAACGGTACAATACCGTACGAGTACTTCGTTACGGTACCAAACCGCACCAAAACGATACAATACCGTACGAGTACGTCGTTACGGTACCAAACCGCACCAAAAGAGTACGATACTGTACGAGTACATCCATACGGTTCCAAACCACACCAAAACGGTGCAATACCATACGAGTACATCCATACGATATCAAACCACACCAAAACGGTGCAATACCGTACGAGTACTTCGTTACGGTACCAAACCACACCAAAACGGTGTAATACCGTACGACTACTTCGTTACGGTACCAAACCACACCAAAACGGTTCAATACCGTACGAGTACATCCATACGGTACCAAACCACACCAAAACGGTGCAATACCGTACGAGTACTCCATACGGTACCAAACCACACCAAAACCGTGCAATACAGTACGAGTACATCTTCGTTACGGTACCAAACCACACCAAAACGGTTCAATACCGTACGAGTACATCCATACGGTACCAAACCACACCAAAACGGTGCAATACCGTACGAGTACTCCATACGGTACCAAACCACACCAAAACCGTGCAATACAGTACGAGTACATCCATACGGTACCAAACCACACCAAAACGGTGAGATACCGTACGAGTACATCTGTACGGTACCAAACCACACCAAAACGGTACAATACCGTACGAGTACTTCGTTACGGTACCAAACCGCACCAAAAGAGTATGATACCGTACGAGTACATCCATACGGTACCAAGCCACACCAAAACGGTGCAATACCGTACGAGCACATACATACGGTACCAAACCACACCGAAACGGTACAATACCGTACGAGTACTTCGTTACGGTACCAAACCGCAACAAAAGTGTACGAAACCGTACGAGTACATCCATACGGTACCAAACCACACCAAAACGGTGCAATACCGTACGAGTACTCCATACGGTACCAAACCACACCAAAACGGTGCAATACCGTACGAGTACTTCGTTACGGTACGAAACCACACCAAAACGGTATAATACCGAACTAGTACTTCGTTACGGTACTAAACCGCACCAAAAGAGTACGATACCGTACGAGTACATCCATACGGTTCCAAACCACACCAAAACGGTGCAATACCGTACGAGTACATCCATACGGTACCAAACCACACCAAAACCGTGCAATACCGTACGAGTACTTCGTTACGGTACCAAACCACACCAAAACGGTACAATACCGTACGAGTACTTCGTTACGGTACCAAACCGCACCAAAAGAGTACGATACCGTATGAGTACATCCATACGGTACCAAACCACACCAAAACGGTGCAATACCCTACGAGTACATCCATACGGTACCAAACCACACCAAAACGGTGCAATACCGTACGAGTACATCCATACGGCACCAAACCACACCAAAACGGTGCAATGCCGTACGAGTACATCCATACGGTACCAAACCACTCCAAAACGGTGCAATACCGTACGAGTACATCCATACGGTACCAAACCATTCCAAAACGGTGCAATACCGTACGAGTACATCCATACGGTACCAAACCACTCCAAAACGGTGCAATACCGTACGAGTACATCCATACGGCACCAAACCACACCAAAACGGTGCAATACCGTACGAGTACATCCATACGGTACCAAACCAAACCAAAACGGTGCAATACCGTACGAGTACATCCATACGGTACCAAACCACACCAAAACGGTGCAATACCGTACGAGTATATCCATACGGTACCAAACCACACCAAAACGGTGCAATACTGTACGAGTACATCCATACGGTACCAAACAACACCAAAACGGTGCAATACCGTACGAGTACATCCATACGGTACCAAACCACACCAAAACGGTTCAATATCGTAGGAGTACATCCATACTGTACCAAACCACAACAAAACGGTGCAATACCGTACGAGTACATCCATACGGTACCAAACCACACCAAAACGGTACAATACCGTACGAGTACTTCATTTTGGTACCAAACCGCACCAAAAGAGTACAATACCGTACGAGTACTTCCATACGGTACCAAACCCCACCAAATCGGTGCAATACCGTATGAGTACATCCATACGGTACCAAACCACACCAAAACGGTGCAATACCGTACGAGTACATCCATACGGTACCAAACCACACCAAAATGGTACAATACCGTACGAGTACTTCATTACGGTACCAAACCGCACCAAAAGAGTACGATACCGTACGAGTACATCCATACGGTACCAAACCACACCAAAACGGTGCAATACCGTACGAGTACTCCATACGCTACCAAACCACACCAAAACGGTGCAATACCGTACGAGTACTTCGTTACGGTACGAAACCACACCAAAATGGTGCAATACCGTACGAGTACTTCGTTACGGTACCAAACCACACCAAAACGGTGCAATACCGTACGAGTACATCCATACGGTACCAAACCACACCAAAACGGTACAATACCGTACGAATACTTCGTTACGGTACCAAACCGCACCAAAAGAGTACGATACCGTACGAGTACATCCATACGGTACCAAACCACACCAAAACGGTGCCATACCGTACGAGTACATCCATACGGTACCAAACCACACCAAAACAGTGCAATACCGTACGAGTACATCCATAGGGTACCAAACCACACCAAAACGGTACAATACCGTACGAGTACTTCGTTACGGTACCAAACCGCACCAAAAGAGTGCAATACCGTACGAGTACTCCATACGGTACCAAACCACACCAAAACGGTGCAATATCGTACGAGTACTTCGTTACGGTACGAAACCACACCAAAATGGTGCAATACCGTACGAGTACTTCGTTACGGTACCAAACCACACCAAAACGGTGCAATACCGTACGAGTACATCCATACGGTACCAAACCGCACCAAAAGAGTACGATACCGTACGAGTACATCCATACGGTACCAAACCACACCAAAACGGTGCAATACCGTACGAGTACATCCATACGGTACCAAACCACACCAAAACAGTGCAATACCGTACGAGTACATCCATAGGGTACCAAACCACACCAAAACGGTACAATACCGTACGAGTACTTCGTTACGGTACCAAACCGCACCAAAAGAGTACGATACTGTACGAGTACATCCATACGGTTCCAAACCACACCAAAACGGTGCAATACCATACGAGTACATCCATACGGTATCAAACCACACCAAAACGGTGCAATACCGTACGAGTACTTCGTTACGGTACCAAACCACACCAAAACGGTGTAATACCGTACGACTACTTCGTTACGGTACCAAACCACACCAAAACGGTGCAATACCGTACGAGTACATCCATACGGTACCAAACCACACCAAAACGGTACAATACCGTACGAGTACTTCGTTACAGTACCAAACCGCACCAAAAGAGTACGATACCGTACGAGTACATCCATACGGTACCAAACCACACCAAAACGGTGCTATACCGTACGAGTACATCCATACGGTACCAAGCCACACCAAAACGGTACAATACCGTACGAGTACTTCGTTACGGTACCAAACCGCACCAAAACGATACAATACCGTACGAGTACGTCGTTACGGTACCAAACCGCACCAAAAGAGTACGATACTGTACGAGTACATCCATACGGTTCCAAACCACACCAAAACGGTGCAATACCATACGAGTACATCCATACGGTATCAAACCACACCAAAACGGTGCAATACCGTACGAGTACTTCGTTACGGTACCAAACCACACCAAAACGGTGTAATACCGTACGACTACTTCGTTACGGTACCAAACCACACCAAAACGGTGCAATACCGTACGAGTACATCCATACGGTACCAAACCACACCAAAACGGTACAATACCGTACGAGTACTTCGTTACAGTACCAAACCGCACCAAAAGAGTACGATACCGTACGAGTACATCCATACGGTACCAAACCACACCAAAACGGTGCTATACCGTACGAGTACATCCATACGGTACCAAGCCACACCAAAACGGTACAATACCGTACGAGTACTTCGTTACGGTACCAAACCGCACCAAAACGATACAATACCGTACGAGTACGTCGTTACGGTACCAAACCGCACCAAAAGAGTACGATACCGTACGAGTACATCCATACGGTTCCAAACTACACCGAAACGGTGCAATACCGTACGAGTACATCCATACGGTACCAAACCACACCAAAACGGTACAATACCGTACGAGTACTTCGTTACGGTACCAAACCGCACCAAAAGAGTATGATACCATACGAGTACATCCATATGGTACCAAACCACACCAAAACAGTGCAATACCGTACGAGTACATCCATACGGTACCAAACCACACCAAAACGGTGCAATACCGTACAAATACTTCGTTACGGTACCAAACCACACCAAAACGATACAATACCGTACGAGTACGTCGTTACGGTACCAAACCGCATCAAAAGAGTACGATACCGTACGAGTACATCCATACGGTTCCAAACTACACCGAAACGGTGCAATACCGTTCGAGTACATCCATACGGTACCAAACCACACCAAAACGGTACAATACCGTACGAGTACTTCGTTACGGTACCAAACCGCACCAAAAGAATACGATACCGTACGAGTACATCCATACGGTACCAAACCACACCAAAACGGTGCAATACCGTACGAGTACATCTGTACGGTACCAAACCACACCAAAACGGTACAATACCGTACGAGTACTTCGTTACGGTACCAAACCGCACCAAAAGAGTATGATACCGCACGAGTACATCCTTACGGTACCAAACCACACCAAAACGGTGCAATACCGTACGAGTACTCCATACGGTACCAAACCATACCGAAACGATACAATACCGGACGAGTACTTCGTTACGGTACCAAACCGCAACAAAATAGCACGAAACCGTACGAGTACATCCATACGGTACCAAACCACACCAAAACGGTGCAATACCGTACGAGTGCTCCATACGGTACCAAACCACACCAAAACGGTGGAATACCGTACGAGTACTTCGTTACGGTACCAAACCACACCAAAACGGTACAATACCGAACGAGTACTTCGTTACGGTACAAAACCGCACCAAAAGAGTACGATACCGTACGAGTACATCCATACGGTTCCAAACCACACCAAAACGGTGCAATACCATACGAGTACATCCATACGGTACCAAACCACACCAAAACGGTGCAATACCGTACGAGTACTTCGTTACGGTACCAAACAACACCAAAACGGTGTAATACCGTACGACTACTTCGTTACGGTACCAAACCACACCAAAACGGTGCAATACCGTACGAGTACATCCATACGGTACCAAACCACACCAAAACGGTACAATACCGTACGAGTACTTCGTTACGGTACCAAACCGCACCAAAAGAGTACGATACCGTACGAGTACATCCATACGGTTCCAAACCACACCAAAACGGTGCAATACCATACGAGTACATCCATACGGTACCAAACCACACCAAAACGGTGCAATACCGTACGAGTACTCCATACGGTACCAAACCACACCAAAACGGTGCAACACCGTACGAGTACTTCGTGACGGTACGAAACCACACCAAAATGGTGCAATACCGTACGAGTACTTCGTTACGGTACCAAACCACACCAAAACGGTGCAATACCGTACAAGTACATCCATACGGTACCAAACCACACCAAAACGGTACAATACCGTACGAGTACTTCGTTACGGTACCAAACCGCACCAAAAGAGTACGATACCGTACGAGTACATCCATACGGTACCAAACCACACCAAAACGGTGCAATACCGTACGAGTACTTCGTTACGGTACCAAACCACACCAAAACGGTGTAATACCGTACGACTACTTCATTACGGTACCAAACCACACCAAAACGGTGCAATACCGTACGAGTACATCCATACGGTACCAAACCACACCAAAACGGTACAATACCGTACGAGTACTTCGTTACGGTACCAAACCGCACCAAAAGAGTACGATACCGTACGAGTACATACATACGGTACCAAACCTCACCAAAACGGTGCAATACCGTACGAGTACATCCATACGGTACCAAACCACACCAAAACAGTGCAATACCGTACGAGTACATCCATACGGTACCAAACCACACCAAAACGGTACAATACCGTACGAGTACTTCGTTACGGTACCAAACCACACCAAAACGGTGCAATACCGTACGAGTACATCCATACGGTACCAAACCACACCCAAACCACACCAAAACGGTGCAATACCGTACGAGTACTCCATACGGTACCAAACCACACCAAAACGGTGCAACACCGTACGAGTACTTCGTGACGGTACGAAACCACACCAAAATGGTGCAATACCGTACGAGTACTTCGTTACGGTACCAAACCACACCAAAACGGTGCAATACCGTACGAGTACATCCATACGGTACCAAACCACACCAAAACGGTACAATACCGTACGAGTACTTCGTTACGGTACCAAACCGCACCAAAAGAGTACGATACCGTACGAGTACATCCATACGGTTCCAAACCACACCAAAACGGTGCAATACCGTACGAGTACTCCATACGGTACCAAACCACACCAAAACGGTGCAACACCGTACGAGTACTTCGTGACGGTACGAAACCACACCAAAATGGTGCAATACCGCACGAGTACTTCGTTACGGTACCAAAACACACCAAAACGGTGCAATACCGTACAAGTACATCCATACGGTACCAAACCACACCAAAACGGTACAATACCGTACGAGTACTTCGTTACGGTACCAAACCGCACCAAAAGAGTACGATACCGTACGAGTACATCCATACGGTACCAAACCACACCAAAACGGTGCAATACCGTACGAGTACTTCGTTACGGTACCAAACCACACCAAAACGGTGTAATACCGTACGACTACTTCGTTACGGTACCAAACCACACCAAAACGGTGCAATACCGTACGAGTACATCCATACGGTACCAAACCACACCAAAACGGTACAATACCGTACGACTACTTCGTTACGGTACCAAACCGCACCAAAAGAGTACGATACCGTACGAGTACATCCATACGGTACCAAACCACACCAAAACGGTGCAATACCGTACGAGTACATCCATACGGTACCAAACCACACCAAAACAGTGCAATACCGTACGAGTACATCCATACGGTACCAAACCACACCAAAACGGTACAATACCGTACGAGTACTTCGTTACGGTACCAAACTACAGCAAAACGGTGCAATACCGTACGAGTACATCCATACGGTACCAAACCACACCAAAACGGTACAATACCGTACGAGTACTTCGTTACAGTACCAAACCGCACCAAAAGAGTACGATACCGTACGAGTACATCCATACGGTACCAAACCACACCAAAACGGTGCAATACCGTACGAGTACATCCATACGGTACCAAAGCACACCAAAACGTTTCAATACCGTACGAGTACATCCATACGGTACCAAAGCACACCAAAACGGTACAATACCGTACGAGTACTTCGTTACAGTACCAAACCGCACCAAAAGAGTACGATACCGTACGAGTACATCCATACGGTACCAAACCACACCAAAACGGTGCAATACCGTACGAGTACATCCATACGGTACCAAACCACACCAAAACGGTGCAATACCGTACGAGTACATCCATACGGTACCAAAGCACACCAAAACGTTTCAATACCGTACGAGTACATCCATACGGTACCAAAGCACACCAAAACGGTACAATACCGTACGAGTACTTCGTTACAGTACCAAACCGCACCAAAAGAGTACGATACCGTACGAGTACATCCATACGGTACCAAACCACACCAAAACGGTGCAATACCGTACGAGTACTTCGTTACGGTACCAAAGCACACCAAAACGGTGCAATACCGTACGAGTACATCCATACGGTACCAAACCACACCAAACCGGTGCAATACCGTACGAGTACATCCATACGGTACCAAACCACACCAAAACGGTACAATACCGTACGAGTACTTCGTTACGGTACCAAACCGCACCAAAAGAGTACGATACCGTACGAGTACATCCATATGGTACCAAACCACACCAAAATGGTGCAATACCGTACGAGTACATCCATACGGTGCCAAACCACACCAAAACGGTGCAATACCGTACGAGTACATCTGTACGGTACCAAACCACACCAAAACGGTACAATACCGTACGAGTACTTCGTTACGGTACCAAACCGCACCAAAAGATTACGATACCGTACGAGTACATCCATACGGTACCAAACCACACCAAAACGGTGCAATACCGTACGAGTACATCCATACGGTACCAAACCACACCAAAACGGTACAATACCGTACGAGTACTTCGTTACGGTACCAAATCGCAACAAAAGAGTACGAAACCGTACGAGTACATCCATACGATACCAAACCACACCAAAACGGTGCAATACCGTACGAGTACTCCATATGGTACCATACCACACCAAAACGGTGCAATACCGTATGAGTACTTCGTTACGGTACCAAACCACACCAAAACGGTACAATATCGTACGAGTACTTCGTTACGGTACCAAACCGCACCAAAAGAGTACGATACCGTACGAATACATCCATACGGTACCAAACCACACCAAAACGGTGCAATACCGTACGAGTACTTCGTTACGGTACCAAACCACACCAAAACGGTGTAATACCGTACGACTACTTCGTTACGGTACCAAACCACACCAAAACGGTGCAATACCGTACGAGTACATCCATACGGTACCAAACCAAACCAAAACGGTACAATACCGTACGAGTACTTCGTTACGGTACCAAACTGCACCAAATGAGTACGATACCGTACGAGTACATCCATACGGTACCAAACCACACAAAAACGGTGCAATACTGTACGAGTACATCCATACGGTACCAAACCACACCAAAACGGTACAATACCGTACGAGTACTTCGTTACAGTACCAAACCGCACCAAAAGAGTACGATACCGTACGAGTACATCCATACGGTACCAAACCACACCAAAACGGTGCAATACCGTACGAGTACATCCATACGGTACCAAACCACACCAAAACGGTGCAATACCGTACGAGTACATCCATACGGTACCAAACCACACCAAAACAGTGCAATACCGTACGAGTACATCCATACGGTACCAAACCACACCAAAACGGTACAATACCGTACGAGTACTTCGTTACGGTACCAAACTACAGCAAAACGGTGCAATACCGTACGAGTACATCCATACGGTACCAAACCACACCAAAACGGTACAATACCGTACGAGTACTTCGTTACAGTACCAAACCGCACCAAAAGAGTACGATACCGTACGAGTACATCCATACGGTACCAAACCACACCAAAACGGTGCAATACCGTACGAGTACATCCATACGGTACCAAAGCACACCAAAACGTTTCAATACCGTACGAGTACATCCATACGGTACCAAAGCACACCAAAACGGTACAATACCGTACGAGTACTTCGTTACAGTACCAAACCGCACCAAAAGAGTACGATACCGTACGAGTACATCCATACGGTACCAAACCACACCAAAACGGTGCAATACCGTACGAGTACATCCATACGGTACCAAACCACACCAAAACGGTGCAATACCGTACGAGTACATCCATACGGTACCAAAGCACACCAAAACGTTTCAATACCGTACGAGTACATCCATACGGTACCAAAGCACACCAAAACGGTACAATACCGTACGAGTACTTCGTTACAGTACCAAACCGCACCAAAAGAGTACGATACCGTACGAGTACATCCATACGGTACCAAACCACACCAAAACGGTGCAATACCGTACGAGTACTTCGTTACGGTACCAAAGCACACCAAAACGGTGCAATACCGTACGAGTACATCCATACGGTACCAAACCACACCAAACCGGTGCAATACCGTACGAGTACATCCATACGGTACCAAACCACACCAAAACGGTACAATACCGTACGAGTACTTCGTTACGGTACCAAACCGCACCAAAAGAGTACGATACCGTACGAGTACATCCATATGGTACCAAACCACACCAAAATGGTGCAATACCGTACGAGTACATCCATACGGTGCCAAACCACACCAAAACGGTGCAATACCGTACGAGTACATCTGTACGGTACCAAACCACACCAAAACGGTACAATACCGTACGAGTACTTCGTTACGGTACCAAACCGCACCAAAAGATTACGATACCGTACGAGTACATCCATACGGTACCAAACCACACCAAAACGGTGCAATACCGTACGAGTACATCCATACGGTACCAAACCACACCAAACCGGTGCAATACCGTACGAGTACATCCATACGGTACCAAACCACACCAAAACGGTACAATACCGTACGAGTACTTCGTTACGGTACCAAACCGCACCAAAAGAGTACGATACCGTACGAGTACATCCATATGGTACCAAACCACACCAAAATGGTGCAATACCGTACGAGTACATCCATACGGTGCCAAACCACACCAAAACGGTGCAATACCGTACGAGTACATCTGTACGGTACCAAACCACACCAAAACGGTACAATACCGTACGAGTACTTCGTTACGGTACCAAACCGCACCAAAAGATTACGATACCGTACGAGTACATCCATACGGTACCAAACCACACCAAAACGGTGCAATACCGTACGAGTACATCCATACGGTACCAAACCACACCAAAACGGTACAATACCGTACGAGTACTTCGTTACGGTACCAAATCGCAACAAAAGAGTACGAAACCGTACGAGTACATCCATACGATACCAAACCACACCAAAACGGTGCAATACCGTACGAGTACTCCATATGGTACCATACCACACCAAAACGGTGCAATACCGTATGAGTACTTCGTTACGGTACCAAACCACACCAAAACGGTACAATATCGTACGAGTACTTCGTTACGGTACCAAACCGCACCAAAAGAGTACGATACCGTACGAATACATCCATACGGTACCAAACCACACCAAAACGGTGCAATACCGTACGAGTACTTCGTTACGGTACCAAACCACACCAAAACGGTGTAATACCGTACGACTACTTCGTTACGGTACCAAACCACACCAAAACGGTGCAATACCGTACGAGTACATCCATACGGTACCAAACCAAACCAAAACGGTACAATACCGTACGAGTACTTCGTTACGGTACCAAACTGCACCAAATGAGTACGATACCGTACGAGTACATCCATACGGTACCAAACCACACAAAAACGGTGCAATACTGTACGAGTACATCCATACGGTACCAAACCACACCAAAACGGTACAATACCGTACGAGTACTTCGTTACAGTACCAAACCGCACCAAAAGAGTACGATACCGTACGAGTACATCCATACGGTACCAAACCACACCAAAACGGTGCAATACCGTACGAGTACATCCATACGGTACCAAACCACACCAAAACGGTGCAATACCGTACGAGTACATCCATACGGTACCAAACCACACCAAAACAGTGCAATACCGTACGAGTACATCCATACGGTACCAAACCACACCAAAACGGTACAATACCGTACGAGTACTTCGTTACGGTACCAAACTACAGCAAAACGGTGCAATACCGTACGAGTACATCCATACGGTACCAAACCACACCAAAACGGTACAATACCGTACGAGTACTTCGTTACAGTACCAAACCGCACCAAAAGAGTACGATACCGTACGAGTACATCCATACGGTACCAAACCACACCAAAACGGTGCAATACCGTACGAGTACATCCATACGGTACCAAAGCACACCAAAACGTTTCAATACCGTACGAGTACATCCATACGGTACCAAAGCACACCAAAACGGTACAATACCGTACGAGTACTTCGTTACAGTACCAAACCGCACCAAAAGAGTACGATACCGTACGAGTACATCCATACGGTACCAAACCACACCAAAACGGTGCAATACCGTACGAGTACATCCATACGGTACCAAACCACACCAAAACGGTGCAATACCGTACGAGTACATCCATACGGTACCAAAGCACACCAAAACGTTTCAATACCGTACGAGTACATCCATACGGTACCAAAGCACACCAAAACGGTACAATACCGTACGAGTACTTCGTTACAGTACCAAACCGCACCAAAAGAGTACGATACCGTACGAGTACATCCATACGGTACCAAACCACACCAAAACGGTGCAATACCGTACGAGTACTTCGTTACGGTACCAAAGCACACCAAAACGGTGCAATACCGTACGAGTACATCCATACGGTACCAAACCACACCAAACCGGTGCAATACCGTACGAGTACATCCATACGGTACCAAACCACACCAAAACGGTACAATACCGTACGAGTACTTCGTTACGGTACCAAACCGCACCAAAAGAGTACGATACCGTACGAGTACATCCATATGGTACCAAACCACACCAAAATGGTGCAATACCGTACGAGTACATCCATACGGTGCCAAACCACACCAAAACGGTGCAATACCGTACGAGTACATCTGTACGGTACCAAACCACACCAAAACGGTACAATACCGTACGAGTACTTCGTTACGGTACCAAACCGCACCAAAAGATTACGATACCGTACGAGTACATCCATACGGTACCAAACCACACCAAAACGGTGCAATACCGTACGAGTACATCCATACGGTACCAAACCACACCAAAACGGTACAATACCGTACGAGTACTTCGTTACGGTACCAAATCGCAACAAAAGAGTACGAAACCGTACGAGTACATCCATACGATACCAAACCACACGAAAACGGTGCAATACCGTACGAGTACTCCATATGGTACCAAACCACACCAAAACCGTGCAATACCGTATGAGTACTTCGTTACGGTACCAAACCACACCAAAACGGTACAATATCGTACGAGTACTTCGTTACGGTACCAAACCGCACCAAAAGAGTACGATACCGTACGAATACATCCATACGGTACCAAACCACACCAAAACGGTTCAATACCGTACGAGTACATCCATACGGTCCCAAACCACACCAAAACGGTGCAATACCGTACGAGTACATCCGTACGGTACCAAACCACACCAAAACGGTACAATACCGTACGAGTACTTCGTTACGGTACCAAACCGCACCAAAAGAGTACGATACCGTACGAGTACATCCATACGGTACCAAACCACACCAAACCGGTGCAATACCGTACGAGTACATCCATACGGTACCAAACCACACCAAAACGGTACAATACCGTACGAGTACTTCGTTACGGTACCAAACCGCACCAAAAGAGTACGATACCGTACGAGTACATCCATATGGTACCAAACCACACCAAAATGGTGCAATACCGTACGAGTACATCCATACGGTGCCAAACCACACCAAAACGGTGCAATACCGTACGAGTACATCTGTACGGTACCAAACCACACCAAAACGGTACAATACCGTACGAGTACTTCGTTACGGTACCAAACCGCACCAAAAGATTACGATACCGTACGAGTACATCCATACGGTACCAAACCACACCAAAACGGTGCAATACCGTACGAGTACATCCATACGGTACCAAACCACACCAAAACGGTACAATACCGTATGAGTACTTCGTTACGGTACCAAATCGCAACAAAAGAGTACGAAACCGTACGAGTACATCCATACGATACCAAACCACACCAAAACGGTGCAATACCGTACGAGTACTCCATATGGTACCATACCACACCAAAACGGTGCAATACCGTATGAGTACTTCGTTACGGTACCAAACCACACCAAAACGGTACAATATCGTACGAGTACTTCGTTACGGTACCAAACCGCACCAAAAGAGTACGATACCGTACGAATACATCCATACGGTACCAAACCACACCAAAACAGTGCAATACCGTACGAGTACATCCATACGGTACCAAACCACACCAAAACGGTGCAATACCGTACGAGTACTTCGTTACGGTACCAAAGCACACCAAAACGGTGCAATACCGTACGAGTACATCCATACGGTACAAAACCACACCAAACCGGTGCAATACCGTACGAGTACATCCATACGGTACCAAACCACACCAAAACGGTACAATACCGTACGAGTACTTCGTTACGGTACCAAACCGCACCAAAAGAGTACGATACCGTACGAGTACATCCATATGGTACCAAACCACACCAAAATGGTGCAATACCGTACGAGTACATCCATACGGTGCCAAACCACACCAAAACGGTGCAATACCGTACGAGTACATCTGTACGGTTCCAAACCACACCAAAACGGTACAATACCGTACGAGTACTTCGTTACGGTACCAAACCGCACCAAAAGATTACGATACCGTACGAGTACATCCATACGGTACCAAACCACACCAAAACGGTGCAATACCGTACGAGTACATCCATACGGTACCAAACCACACCAAAACGGTACAATACCGTACGAGTACTTCGTTACGGTACCAAATCGCAACAAAAGAGTACGAAACCGTACGAGTACATCCATACGATACCAAACCACACCAAAACGGTGCAATACCGTACGAGTACTCCATATGGTACCAAACCACACCAAAACGGTGCAATACCGTATGAGTACTTCGTTACGGTACCAAACCACACCAAAACGGTACAATATCGTACGAGTACTTCGTTACGGTACCAAACCGCACCAAAAGAGTACGATACCGTACGAATACATCCATACGGTACCAAACCACACCAAAACGGTTCAATACCGTACGAGTACATCCATACGGTCCCAAACCACACCAAAACGGTGCAATACCGTACGAGTACATCCGTACGGTACCAAACCACACCAAAACGGTACAATACCGTACGAGTACTTCGTTACGGTACCAAACCGCACCAAAAGAGTACGATACCGTACGAGTACATCCATACGGTACCAAACCACACCAAACCGGTGCAATACCGTACGAGTACATCCATACGGTACCAAACCACACCAAAACGGTACAATACCGTACGAGTACTTCGTTACGGTACCAAACCGCACCAAAAGAGTACGATACCGTACGAGTACATCCATATGGTACCAAACCACACCAAAATGGTGCAATACCGTACGAGTACATCCATACGGTGCCAAACCACACCAAAACGGTGCAATACCGTACGAGTACATCTGTACGGTACCAAACCACACCAAAACGGTACAATACCGTACGAGTACTTCGTTACGGTACCAAACCGCACCAAAAGATTACGATACCGTACGAGTACATCCATACGGTACCAAACCACACCAAAACGGTGCAATACCGTACGAGTACATCCATACGGTACCAAACCACACCAAAACGGTACAATACCGTACGAGTACTTCGTTACGGTACCAAATCGCAACAAAAGAGTACGAAACCGTACGAGTACATCCATACGATACCAAACCACACCAAAACGGTGCAATACCGTACGAGTACTCCATATGGTACCATACCACACCAAAACGGTGCAATACCGTATGAGTACTTCGTTACGGTACCAAACCACACCAAAACGGTACAATATCGTACGAGTACTTCGTTACGGTACCAAACCGCACCAAAAGAGTACGATACCGTACGAATACATCCATACGGTACCAAACCACACCAAAATGGTGCAATACCGTACGAGTACTTCGTTACGGTACCAAACCACACCAAAACGGTGTAATACCGTACGACTACTTCGTTACGGTACCAAACCACACCAAAACGGTGCAATACCGTACGAGTACATCCATACGGTACCAAACCAAACCAAAACGGTACAATACCGTACGAGTACTTCGTTACGGTACCAAACTGCACCAAATGAGTACGATACCGTACGAGTACATCCATACGGTACCAAACCACACAAAAACGGTGCAATACTGTACGAGTACATCCATACGGTACCAAACCACACCAAAACGGTACAATACCGTACGAGTACTTCGTTACAGTACCAAACCGCACCAAAAGAGTACGATACCGTACGAGTACATCCATACGGTACCAAACCACACCAAAACGGTGCAATACCGTACGAGTACATCCATACGGTACCAAACCACACCAAAACGGTGCAATACCGTACGAGTACATCCATACGGTACCAAACCACACCAAAACAGTGCAATACCGTACGAGTACATCCATACGGTACCAAACCACACCAAAACGGTACAATACCGTACGAGTACTTCGTTACGGTACCAAACTACAGCAAAACGGTGCAATACCGTACGAGTACATCCATACGGTACCAAACCACACCAAAACGGTACAATACCGTACGAGTACTTCGTTACAGTACCAAACCGCACCAAAAGAGTACGATACCGTACGAGTACATCCATACGGTACCAAACCACACCAAAACGGTGCAATACCGTACGAGTACATCCATACGGTACCAAAGCACACCAAAACATTTCAATACCGTACGAGTACATCCATACGGTACCAAAGCACACCAAAACGGTACAATACCGTACGAGTACTTCGTTACAGTACCAAACCGCACCAAAAGAGTACGATACCGTACGAGTACATCCATACGGTACCAAACCACACCAAAACGGTGCAATACCGTACGAGTACATCCATACGGTACCAAACCACACCAAAACGGTGCAATACCGTACGAGTACATCCATACGGTACCAAAGCACACCAAAACGTTTCAATACCGTACGAGTACATCCATACGGTACCAAAGCACACCAAAACGGTACAATACCGTACGAGTACTTCGTTACAGTACCAAACCGCACCAAAAGAGTACGATACCGTACGAGTACATCCATACGGTACCAAACCACACCAAAACGGTGCAATACCGTACGAGTACTTCGTTACGGTACCAAAGCACACCAAAACGGTGCAATACCGTACGAGTACATCCATACGGTACCAAACCACACCAAACCGGTGCAATACCGTACGAGTACATCCATACGGTACCAAACCACACCAAAACGGTACAATACCGTACGAGTACTTCGTTACGGTACCAAACCGCACCAAAAGAGTACGATACCGTACGAGTACATCCATATGGTACCAAACCACACCAAAATGGTGCAATACCGTACGAGTACATCCATACGGTGCCAAACCACACCAAAACGGTGCAATACCGTACGAGTACATCTGTACGGTACCAAACCACACCAAAACGGTACAATACCGTACGAGTACTTCGTTACGGTACCAAACCGCACCAAAAGATTACGATACCGTACGAGTACATCCATACGGTACCAAACCACACCAAAACGGTGCAATACCGTACGAGTACATCCATACGGTACCAAACCACACCAAAACGGTACAATACCGTACGAGTACTTCGTTACGGTACCAAATCGCAACAAAAGAGTTCGAAACCGTACGAGTACATCCATACGATACCAAACCACACCAAAACGGTGCAATACCGTACGAGTACTCCATATGGTACCAAACCACACCAAAACGGTGCAATACCGTATGAGTACTTCGTTACGGTACCAAACCACACCAAAACGGTACAATATCGTACGAGTACTTCGTTACGGTACCAAACCGCACCAAAAGAGTACGATACCGTACGAATACATCCATACGGTACCAAACCACACCAAAACGGTTCAATACCGTACGAGTACATCCATACGGTCCCAAACCACACCAAAACGGTGCAATACCGTACGAGTACATCCGTACGGTACCAAACCACACCAAAACGGTACAATACCGTACGAGTACTTCGTTACGGTACCAAACCGCACCAAAAGAGTACGATACCGTACGAGTACATCCATACGGTACCAAACCACTCCAAAACGGTGCAATACCCTACGAGTACATCCATACGGTACCAAACCACACCAAAACGGTGCAATACCGTACGAGTACATCCATACGGCACCAAACCACACCAAAACGGTGCAATACCGTACGAGTACATCCATACGGTACCAAACCAAACCAAAACGGTGCAATACCGTACGAGTACATCCATACGGTACCAAACCACACCAAAACGGTGCAATACCGTACGAGTACATCCATACGGTACCAAACCACACCAAAACGGTACAATACCGTACGAGTACTTCGTTACGGTACCAAACCGCACCAAAAGAGTACGATACCGTACGAGTACATCCATACGGTACCAAACCACACCAAAACGGTGCAATACCATACGAGTACATCCATACGGTACCAAACCACACCAAAACGGTACAATACCATACGAGTACTTCGTTACGGTACCAAACCGCAACAAAAGAGTACGAAACCGTACGAGTACATCCATACGGTACCAAACCACACCAAAACGGTGCAATACCGTACGAGTACTCCATACGGTACCAAACCACACCAAAACGGTGCAATACCGTACGAGTACATCCATACGGTACCAAACCACACCAAAACGGTGCAATACCGTACGAGTACATCCATACGGTACCAAACCACACCAAACCGGTGCAATACCGTACGAGTACATCCATACGGTACCAAACCACACCAAAACGGTACAATACCGTACGAGTACTTCGTTACGGTACCAAACCGCACCAAAAGAGTACGATACCGTACGAGTACATCCATATGGTACCAAACCACACCAAAATGGTGCAATACCGTACGAGTACATCCATACGGTGCCAAACCACACCAAAACGGTGCAATACCGTACGAGTACATCTGTACGGTACCAAACCACACCAAAACGGTACAATACCGTACGAGTACTTCGTTACGGTACCAAACCGCACCAAAAGATTACGATACCGTACGAGTACATCCATACGGTACCAAACCACACCAAAACGGTGCAATACCGTACGAGTACATCCATACGGTACCAAACCACACCAAAACGGTACAATACCGTACGAGTACTTCGTTACGGTACCAAATCGCAACAAAAGAGTACGAAACCGTACGAGTACATCCATACGATACCAAACCACACCAAAACGGTGCAATACCGTACGAGTACTCCATATGGTACCAAACCACACCAAAACGGTGCAATACCGTACGAGTACTTCGTTACGGTACCAAACCACACCAAAACGGTACAATATCGTACGAGTACTTCGTTACGGTACCAAACCGCACCAAAAGAGTACGATACCGTACGAATACATCCATACGGTACCAAACCACACCAAAACGGTGCAATACCGTACGAGTACATCCATACGGTCCCAAACCACACCAAAACGGTGCAATACCGTACGAGTACATCCGTACGGTACCAAACCACACCAAAACGGTACAATACCGTACGAGTACTTCGTTACGGTACCAAACCGCACCAAAAGAGTACGATACCGTACGAGTACATCCATACGGTACCAAACCACTCCAAAACGGTGCAATACCCTACGAGTACATCCATACGGTACCAAACCACACCAAAACGGTGCAATACCGTACGAGTACATCCATACGGTCCCAAACCACACCAAAACGGTGCAATACCGTACGAGTACATCCGTACGGTACCAAACCACACCAAAACGGTACAATACCGTACGAGTACTTCGTTACGGTACCAAACCGCACCAAAAGAGTACGATACTGTACGAGTACATCCATACGGTACCAAACCACTCCAAAACGGTGCAATACCCTACGAGTACATCCATACGGTACCAAACCACACCAAAACGGTGCAATACCGTACGAGTACATCCATACGGCACCAAACCACACCAAAACGGTGCAATACCGTACGAGTACATCCATACGGTACCAAACCAAACCAAAACGGTGCAATACCGTACGAGTACATCCATACGGTACCAAACCACACCAAAACGGTGCAATACCGTACGAGTACATCCATACGGTACCAAACCACACCAAAACGGTACAATACCGTACGAGTACTTCGTTACGGTACCAAACCGCACCAAAAGAGTACGATACCGTACGAGTACATCCATACGGTACCAAACCACACCAAAACGGTGCAATACCATACGAGTACATCCATACGGTACCAAACCACACCAAAACGGTACAATACCATACGAGTACTTCGTTACGGTACCAAACCGCAACAAAAGAGTACGAAACCGTACGAGTACATCCATACGGTACCAAACCACACCAAAACGGTGCAATACCGTACGAGTACTCCATACGGTACCAAACCACACCAAAACGGTGCAATACCGTACGAGTACATCCATACGGTACCAAACCACACCAAAACGGTGCAATACCGTACGAGTACATCCATACGGTACCAAACCACACCAAACCGGTGCAATACCGTACGAGTACATCCATACGGTACCAAACCACACCAAAACGGTACAATACCGTACGAGTACTTCGTTACGGTACCAAACCGCACCAAAAGAGTACGATACCGTACGAGTACATCCATATGGTACCAAACCACACCAAAATGGTGCAATACCGTACGAGTACATCCATACGGTGCCAAACCACACCAAAACGGTGCAATACCGTACGAGTACATCTGTACGGTACCAAACCACACCAAAACGGTACAATACCGTACGAGTACTTCGTTACGGTACCAAACCGCACCAAAAGATTACGATACCGTACGAGTACATCCATACGGTACCAAACCACACCAAAACGGTGCAATACCGTACGAGTACATCCATACGGTACCAAACCACACCAAAACGGTACAATACCGTACGAGTACTTCGTTACGGTACCAAATCGCAACAAAAGAGTACGAAACCGTACGAGTACATCCATACGATACCAAACCACACCAAAACGGTGCAATACCGTACGAGTACTCCATACGGTACCAAACCACACCAAAACGGTGCAATACCGTACGAGTACTTCGTTACGGTACTAAACCACACCAAAACGGTACAATATCGTACGAGTACTTCGTTACGGTACCAAACCGCACCAAAAGAGTACGATACCGTACGAATACATCCATACGGTACCAAACCACACCAAAACGGTGCAATACCGTACGAGTACATCCATACGGTCCCAAACCACACCAAAACGGTGCAATACCGTACGAGTACATCCGTACGGTACCAAACCACACCAAAACGGTACAATACCGTACGAGTACTTCGTTACGGTACCAAACCGCACCAAAAGAGTACGATACCGTACGAGTACATCCATACGGTACCGAACCACTCCAAAACGGTGCAATACCCTACGAATACATCCATACGGTACCAAACCACACCAAAACGGTGCAATACCGTACGAGTACATCCATACGGCACCAAACCACACCAAAACGGTGCAATACCGTACGAGTACATCCATACGGTACCAAACCAAACCAAAACGGTGCAATACCGTACGAGTACATCCATACGGTACCAAACCACACCAAAACGGTGGAATACCGTACGAGTACATCCATACGGTACCAAACCACACCAAAACGGTACAATACCGTACGAGTACTTCGTTACGGTACCAAACCGCACCAAAAGAGTACGATACCGTACGAGTACATCCATACGGTACCAAACCACACCAAAACGGTGCAATACCATACGAGTACATCCATACGGTACCAAACCACACCAAAACGGTACAATACCATACGAGTACTTCGTTACGGTACCAAACCGCAACAAAAGAGTACGAAACCGTACGAGTACATCCATACGGTACCAAACCACACCAAAACGGGGCAATACCGTACGAGTACATCCATACGGTACCAAACCACACCAAAACGGTGCAATACCGTACGAGTACATCCATACGGTACCAAACCACACCAAAACGGTGCAATACCGTACGAGTACATCCATACGGTACCAAGCCACACCAAAACGGTACAATACCGTACGAGTACTTCGTTACGGTACCAAACCACACCAAAACGGTACAATACCATACGAGTACTTCGTTACCGTACCAAACCGCACCAAAAGAGTACGATACCGTACGAGTACATCCATACGGTACCAAACCACACCAAAACGGTGCAATACCGTACGAGTACATCCATATGGTACCAAACCACACCAAAACGGTGCAATACCGTACGAGTACATCCATACGGTACCAAACCACACCAAAACGGTACAATACCGTACAAGTACTTCGTTACGGTACCAAACCGCACCAAAAGACTACGATACCGTACGAGTACATCCATACGGTACCAAACCACACCAAAACGGTACAATACCGTACGAGTACTTCGTTACGGTACCAAACCGCAACAAAAGAGTACGAAACCGTACGAGTACATCCATACGGTACCAAACCACACCAAAACGGTGCAATACCGTACGAGTACTCCATACGGTACCAAACCACACTAAAACGGTGCAATACCGCACGAGTACTTCGTTACGGTACCAAACCACACCAAAACGGTACAATACCGTAACGGTGCAATATCGCACGAGTACTTCGTTACGGTACCAAACCACACCAAAACGGTACAATACCGTACGAGTACTTCGCTACGGTACCAAACCACACCAAAACGGTACAATACCGTACGAGTACTTCGTTACGGTACCAAACCGCACCAAAAGAGTATGATACCGTACGAGTACATCCATACGGTTCCAAACCACACAAAAACGGTGCAATACCGTAAGAGTACATCCATACGGTACGAAACCACACCAAAACGGTGCAATACCATACGAGTACTTCGTTACGGTACCAAACCACACCAAAACGGTGCAATACCGTACGAGTACTTCGTTACCGTACCAAACCACACCAAATCGGTGCGATACCGTACGAGTACATCCATACGGTACCAAACCACACCAAAACGGTGCAATACCGTACGCGTACTCCATACGGTACCAAACCACACCAAAACGGTGCAATACCGTACGAGTACTTCGTTACGGTACCAAACCACAACAAAACGGTGCAATACCGTACGAGTACATCCATACGGTACCAAACCACACCAAAACGGTGCAATACCGTACGAGTACATCTGTACGGTACCAAACCACACCAAAACGGTACAATACCGTAGGAGTACTTCGTTACGGTACCAAACTGCACCGAAAGAGTACGATACCGTACGAGTACATCCATACGGTACCAAACCACACCAAAACGGTGCAATACTGTACGAGTACATCCATACGGTAGCAAACCACACCAAAACGGTACAATTCCGTACGAGTACTTCGTTACGGTACCAAACCGCAACAAAAGAGTACGAAACCGTACGAGTACATGCATACGGTACCAAACCACACCAAAACGGTGCAATACCGTACGAGTACATCCATACGGTACCAAACCAAACCAAAACGGTACAATACCGTACGAGTACTTCGTTACGGTACCAAACTGCACCAAATGAGTACGATACCGTACGAGTACATCCATACGGTACCAAACCACACAAAAACGGTGCAATACTGTACGAGTACATCCATACGGTACCAAACCACACCAAAACGGTACAATACCGTACGAGTACTTCGTTACAGTACCAAACCGCACCAAAAGAGTACGATACCGTACGAGTACATCCATACGGTACCAAACCACACCAAAACGGTGCAATACCGTACGAGTACATCCATACGGTACCAAAGCACACCAAAACGTTTCAATACCGTACGAGTACATCCATACGGTACCAAAGCACACCAAAACGGTACAATACCGTACGAGTACTTCGTTACAGTACCAAACCGCACCAAAAGAGTACGATACCGTACGAGTACATCCATACGGTACCAAACCACACCAAAACGGTGCAATACCGTACGAGTACATCCATACGGTACCAAACCACACCAAAACGGTGCAATACCGTACGAGTACATCCATACGGTACCAAAGCACACCAAAACGTTTCAATACCGTACGAGTACATCCATACGGTACCAAAGCACACCAAAACGGTACAATACCGTACGAGTACTTCGTTACAGTACCAAACCGCACCAAAAGAGTACGATACCGTACGAGTACATCCATACGGTACCAAACCACACCAAAACGGTGTAATACCGTACGACTACTTCGTTACGGTACCAAACCACACCAAAACGGTGCAATACCGTACGAGTACATCCATACGGTACCAAACCACACCAAAACGGTACAATACCGTACGAGTACTTCGTTACGGTACCAAACCGCACCAAAAGAGTACGATACCGTACGAGTACATCCATACGGTACCAAACCACACCAAAACGGTGCAATACCGTACGAGTACATCCATACGGTACCAAACCACACCAAAACAGTGCAATACCGTACGAGTACATCCATACGGTACCAAACCACACCAAAACGGTACAATACGGTACGAGTACTTCGTTACGGTACCAAACTACAGCAAAACGGTGCAATACCGTACGAGTACATCCATACGGTACCAAACCACACCAAAACGGTACAATACCGTACGAGTACTTCGTTACAGTACCAAACCGCACCAAAAGAGTACGATACCGTACGAGTACATCCATACGGTACCAAACCACACCAAAACGGTGCAATACCGTACGAGTACATCCATACGGTACCAAAGCACACCAAAACGTTTCAATACCGTACGAGTACATCCATACGGTACCGAAGCACACCAAAACGGTACAATACCGTACGAGTACTTCGTTACAGTACCAAACCGCACCAAAAGAGTACGATACCGTACGAGTACATCCATACGGTACCAAACCACACCAAAACGGTGCAATACCGTACGAGTACATCCATACGGTACCAAACCACACCAAAACGGTGCAATACCGTACGAGTACATCCATACGGTACCAAAGCACACCAAAACGTTTCAATACCGTACGAGTACATCCATACGGTACCAAAGCACACCAAAACGGTACAATACCGTACGAGTACTTCGTTACAGTACCAAACCGCACCAAAAGAGTACGATACCGTACGAGTACATCCATACGGTACCAAACCACACCAAAACGGTGCAATACCGTACGAGTACATCCATACGGTACCAAAGCACACCAAAACGGTGCAATACCGTACGAGTACATCCATACGGTACCAAACCACACCAAACCGGTGCAATACCGTACGAGTACATCCATACGGTACCAAAGCACACCAAAACGGTACAATACCGTACGAGTACTTCGTTACGGTACCAAACCGCACCAAAAGAGTACGATACCGTACGAGTACATCCATATGGTACCAAACCACACCAAAATGGTGCAATACCGTACGAGTACATCCATACGGTGCCAAACCACACCAAAACGGTGCAATACCGTACGAGTACATCTGTACGGTACCAAACCACACCAAAACGGTACAATACCGTACGAGTACTTCGTTACGGTACCAAACCGCACCAAAAGATTACGATACCGTACGAGTACATCCATACGGTACCAAACCACACCAAAACGGTGCAATACCGTACGAGTACATCCATACGGTACCAAACCACACCAAAACGGTACAATACCGTACGAGTACTTCGTTACGGTACCAAATCGCAACAAAAGAGTACGAAACCGTACGAGTACATCCATACGATACCAAACCACACCAAAACGGTGCAATACCGTACGAGTACTCCATATGGTACCAAACCACACCAAAACGGTGCAATACCGTACGAGTACTTCGTTACGGTACCAAACCACACCAAAACGGTACAATATCGTACGAGTACTTCGTTACGGTACCAAACCGCACCAAAAGAGTACGATACCGTACGAGTACATCCATACGGTACCAAACCACACCAAAACGGTGCAATACCGTACGAGTACATCCATACGGTCCCAAACCACACCAAAACGGTGCAATACCGTACGAGTACATCCGTACGGTACCAAACCACACCAAAACGGTACAATACCGTACGAGTACTTCGTTACGGTACCAAACAGCACCAAAAGAGTACGATACCGTACGAGTACATCCATACGGTACCAAACCACTCCAAAACGGTGCAATACCCTACGAGTACATCCATACGGTACCAAACCACACCAAAACGGTGCAATACCGTACGAGTACATCCATACGGCACCAAACCACACCAAAACGGTGCAATACCGTACGAGTACGTCCATACGGTACCAAACCAAACCAAAACGGTGCAATACCGTACGAGTACATCCATACGGTACCAAACCACACCAAAACGGTGCAATACCGTACGAGTACATCCATACGGTACCAAACCACACCAAAACGGTACAATACCGTACGAGTACTTCGTTACGGTACCAAACCGCACCAAAAGAGTACGATACCGTACGAGTACATCCATACGGTACCAAACCACACCAAAACGGTGCAATACCATACGAGTACATCCATACGGTACCAAAGCACACCAAAACGGTACAATACCATACGAGTACTTCGTTACGGTACCAAACCGCAACAAAAGAGTACGAAACCGTACGAGTACATCCATACGGTACCAAACCACACCAAAACGGTGCAATACCGTACGAGTACTCCATACGGTACCAAACCACACCAAAACGGTGCAATACCGTACGAGTACATCCATACGGTACCAAACCACACCAAAACGGTGCAATACCGTACGAGTACATCCATACGGTACCAAACCACACCAAACCGGTGCAATACCGTACGAGTACATCCATACGGTACCAAACCACACCAAAACGGTACAATACCGTACGAGTACTTCGTTACGGTACCAAACCGCACCAAAAGAGTACGATACCGTACGAGTACATCCATATGGTACCAAACCACACCAAAATGGTGCAATACCGTACGAGTACATCCATACGGTGCCAAACCACACCAAAACGGTGCAATACCGTACGAGTACATCTGTACGGTACCAAACCACACCAAAACGGTACAATACCGTACGAGTACTTCGTTACGGTACCAAACCGCACCAAAAGATTACGATACCGTACGAGTACATCCATACGGTACCAAACCACACCAAAACGGTGCAATACCGTACGAGTACATACATACGGTACCAAACCACACCAAAACGGTACAATACCGTATGAGTACTTCGTTACGGTACCAAACCGCAACAAAAGAGTACAAAACCGTACGAGTACATCCATACGGTACCAAACCACACCAAAACGGTGCAATGCCGTACGAGTACTCCATACGGTACCAAACCACACCAAAACGGTGCAATACCGTATGAGTACTTCGTTACGGTACCAAACCACACCAAAATGGTACAATACGTACTAGTACTTCGTTACGGTACCAAACCGCACCAAAAGAGTACGATACCGTACGAGTACATCCATACGGTTCCAAACCACACCAAGACGGTGCAATACCGTACGAGTACATCCATACGGTACCAAACCACACCAAAACGGTGCAATACCGTACGAGTACTTCGTTACGGTACCAAATCGCAACAAAAGAGTACGAAACCGTACGAGTACATCCATACGATACCAAACCACACCAAAACGGTGCAATACCGTACGAGTACTCCATATGGTACCAAACCACACCAAAACGGTGCAATACCGTACGAGTACTTCGTTACGGTACCAAACCACACCAAAACGGTACAATATCGTACGAGTACTTCGTTACGGTACCAAACCGCACCAAAAGAGTACGATACCGTACGAGTACATCCATACGGTACCAAACCACACCAAAACGGTGCAATACCGTACGAGTACATCCATACGGTCCCAAACCACACCAAAACGGTGCAATACCGTACGAGTACATCCGTACGGTACCAAACCACACCAAAACGGTACAATACCGTACGAGTACTTCGTTACGGTACCAAACCGCACCAAAAGAGTACGATACCGTACGAGTACATCCATACGGTACCAAACCACTCCAAAACGGTGCAATACCCTACGAGTACATCCATACGGTACCAAACCACACCAAAACGGTGCAATACCGTACGAGTACATCCATACGGCACCAAACCACACCAAAACGGTGCAATACCGTACGAGTACATCCATACGGTACCAAACCAAACCAAAACGGTGCAATACCGTACGAGTACATCCATACGGTACCAAACCACACCAAAACGGTGCAATACCGTACGAGTACATCCATACGGTACCAAACCACACCAAAACGGTACAATACCGTACGAGTACTTCGTTACGGTACCAAACCGCACCAAAAGAGTACGATACCGTACGAGTACATCCATACGGTACCAAACCACACCAAAACGGTGCAATACCATACGAGTACATCCATACGGTACCAAACCACACCAAAACGGTACAATACCATACGAGTACTTCGTTACGGTACCAAACCGCAACAAAAGAGTACGAAACCGTACGAGTACATCCATACGGTACCAAACCACACCAAAACGGTGCAATACCGTACGAGTACTCCATACGGTACCAAACCACACCAAAACGGTGCAATACCGTACGAGTACATCCATACGGTACCAAACCACACCAAAACGGTGCAATACCGTACGAGTACATCCATACGGTACCAAACCACACCAAACCGGTGCAATACCGTACGAGTACATCCATACGGTACCAAACCACACCAAAACGGTACAATACCGTACGAGTACTTCGTTACGGTACCAAACCGCACCAAAAGAGTACGATACCGTACGAGTACATCCATATGGTACCAAACCACACCAAAATGGTGCAATACCGTACGAGTACATCCATACGGTGCCAAACCACACCAAAACGGTGCAATACCGTACGAGTACATCTGTACGGTACCAAACCACACCAAAACGGTACAATACCGTACGAGTACTTCGTTACGGTACCAAACCGCACCAAAAGATTACGATACCATACGAGTACATCCATACGGTACCAAACAACACCAAAACGGTGCAATACCGTACGAGTACATCCATACGGTACCAAACCACACCAAAACGGTACAATACCGTACGAGTACTTCGTTACGGTACCAAATCGCAACAAAAGAGTACGAAACCGTACGAGTACATCCATACGATACCAAACCACACCAAAACGGTGCAATACCGTACGAGTACTCAATACGGTACCAAACCACACGAAAACGGTGCAATACCGTACGAGTACTTCGTTACGGTACCAAACCACACCAAAACGGTACAATATCGTACGAGTACTTCGTTACGGTACCAAACCGCACCAAAAGAGTACGATACCGTACGAGTACATCCATACGGTACCAAACCACACAAAAACGGTGCAATACCGTACGAGTACATCCATACGGTCCCAAACCACACCAAAACGGTGCAATACCGTACGAGTACATCCGTACGGTACCAAACAACACCAAAACGGTGCAATACCGTACGAGTACATCCATACGGTACCAAACCACACCAAAACGGTACAATACCGTACGAGTACTTCGTTACGGTACCAAACCACACCAAAACGGTACAATACCATACGAGTACTTCGTTACCGTACCAAACCGCACCAAAAGAGTACGATACCGTACGAGTACATCCATACGGTACCAAACCACACCAAAACGGTGCAATACCGTACGAGTACATCCATATGGTACCAAACCACACCAAAACGGTGCAATACCGTACGAGTACATCCATACGGTACCAAACCACACCAAAACGGTACAATACCGTACAAGTACTTCGTTACGGTACCAAACCGCACCAAAAGACTACGATACCGTACGAGTACATCCATACGGTACCAAACCACACCAAAACGGTACAATACCGTACGAGTACTTCGTTACGGTACCAAACCGCAACAAAAGAGTACGAAACCGTACGAGTACATCCATACGGTACCAAACCACACCAAAACGGTGCAATACCGTACGAGTACTCCATACGGTACCAAACCACACCAAAACGGTGCAATACCGCACGAGTACTTCGTTACGGTACCAAACCACACCAAAACGGTACAATACCGTACGAGTACTTCGTTACGGTACCAAACCACACCAAAACGGTACAATACCGTACGAGTACTTCGTTACGGTACCAAACCGCACCAAAAGAGTATGATACCGTACGAGTACATCCATACGGTTCCAAACCACACCAAAACGGTGCAATACCGTAAGAGTACATCCATACGGTACGAAACCACACCAAAACGGTGCAATACCGTACGTGTACTTCGTTACGGTACCAAACCACACCAAAACGGTGCAATACCGTACGAGTACTTCGTTACCGTACCAAACCACACCAAATCGGTGCGATACCGTACGAGTACATCCATACGGTACCAAACCACACCAAAACGGTGCAATACCGTACGAGTACTCCATACGGTACCAAACCACACCAAAACGGTGCAATACCGTACGAGTACTTCGTTATGGTACCAAACCACACCAAAACGGTGCAATACCGTACGAGTACATCCATACGGTACCAAACCACACCAAAACGGTGCAATACCGTACGAGTACATCTGTACGGTACCAAACCACACCAAAACGGTACAATACCGTAGGAGTACTTCGTTACGGTACCAAACTGCACCGAAAGAGTACGATACCGTACGAGTACATCCATACGGTACCAAACCACACCAAAACGGTGCAATACTGTACGAGTACATCCATACGGTAGCAAACCACACCAAAACGGTACAATTCCGTACGAGTACTTCGTTACGGTACCAAACCGCAACAAAAGAGTACGAAACCGTACGAGTACATGCATACGGTACAAAACCACACCAAAACGGTGCAATACCGTACGAGTACATCCATACGGTACAAAACCACACCAAAACGGTGCAATACCGTACGAGTACATCCATACGGTACCAAACCAAACCAAAACGGTACAATACCGTACGAGTACTTCGTTACGGTACCAAACTGCACCAAATGAGTACGATACCGTACGAGTACATCCATACGGTACCAAACCACACCAAAACGTTGCAATACTGTACGAGTACATCCATACGGTACCAAACCACACCAAAACAGTACAATACTGTACAAGTACTTCGTTACGGTACCAAACCGCAACAAAAGAGTACGAAACCGTACGAGTACATCCATACGGTACCAAACACACCAAAACGGTGCAATACCGTACGAGTACTCCATACGGTACCAAACCACACAAAAACGGTGCAATACCGTACGAGTACTTCGTTACGGTACCAAACCACACCAAAACGGTACAATACCGTACGAGTACTTCGTTACGGTACTAAACCGCACCAAAAGAGTACAATACCGTACGAGTACATCCATACGGTTCCAAACCACACCAAGACGGTGCAATACCGTACGAGTACATCCATACGGTACCAAACCACACCAAAATGGTGCAATACCGTACGAGTACTTCGTTACGGTACCAAACCACACCAAAACGGTGCAATACCGTACGAGTACTTCGTTACCGTACCAAACCACACCAAATCGGTGCGATACCGTACGAGTACATCCATACGGTACCAAACCACACCAAAATGGTACAATACCGTACGAGTACTTCGTTACAGTACCAAACCGCACCAAAAAGAGTACGATACCATTCGAGTACATCCATACGGTACCAAACCACACCAAAAAGGTGCAATACCGTACGAGTACATCCATACGGTACCAAACCACACCAAAACAGTGCAATACCGTAGGAGTACATCCATACGGTACCAAACCACACCAAAACGGTGCAATACCGTACGAGTACATCCATACGGTACCAAACCACACCAAAACGGTGCAATACCGTACGAGTACTCCATACGGTACCAAACCACACCAAAACGGTGCAATACCGTACGAGTACTTCGTTACCGTACCAAACCACACCAAAACTATACAATACCGTACGAGTACTTCGTTACGGTACCAAACCACACAAAAACGGTACAATACCGTACGAGTACTTCGTTACGGTACCAAACCGCACCAAAAGAGTACGATACCGTACGAGTACATCCATACGGTACCAAACCACACCAAAACGGTGCTATACCGTACGAGTACATCCATACGGTACCAAACCACACCAAAACGGTGCAATACCGTACGAGTACATCTGTACGGTACCAAACCACACCAAAACGGTACACTACCGTACGAGAACTTCGTTACGGCACCAAACCGCACCAAAAGAGTATGATACCGTACGAGTACATCCATACGGTACCAAACCACACCAAAACGGTGCAATACCGTACGAGTACATACATACGGTACCTAACCACACCAAAACGGTACAATACCGTATGAGTACTTCGTTACGGTACCAAACCGCAACAAAAGAGTACGAAACCGTACGAGTACAGCCATACGGTACCAAACCACACCAAAACGGTGCAATACCGTATGAGTACTCCATACGGTACCAAACCACACCAAAACGGTGCAATACCGTACGAGTACATCTGTACGGTACAAAACCACACCAAAACGGTACAATACCGTACGAGTACTTCGTTACGGTACCAAACCGCAACAAAAGAGTACGAAACCGTACGAGTACATCCATACGGTACCAAACCACACAAAAACGGTGCAATACCGTACGAGTACTCCATACGGTACCAAACCACACCAAAACGGTGCAATACCGTACGAAAACTTCGTTACCGTACCAAACCACACCAAATCGGTGCGATACCGTACGAGTAGATCCATACGGTACCAAACCACACAAAAACGGTACAATACCGTACGGGTACTTCGTTACAGTACCAAACCGCACCAAAAGAGTACGATACCATACGAGTACATCCATACGGTACCAAACCACACCAAAACGGTGCAATACCGTACGAGAACATCCATACGGTACCAAACAACACCAAAACGGTGCAATACCGTACGAGTACATCCCTACGTTACCAAACCACACCAAAACGGTGCAATACCGTACGAGTACTTCGTTACGGTACCAAACCACACCAAAACGGTGCAATACCGTACGAGTACTTCGTTACGGTGCCAAACCACACCAAAACGGTACAATACCGTACGAGTACTTCGTTACGGTACCAAACCACACCAAAACGGTACAATACCGTACGAGTACTTCGTTACGGTACCAAACCGCACCAAAAGAGTACGATACAGTACGAGTACATCCATACGGTTCCAAACCACCCCAAAACGGTGCAATACCGTACGAGTACATCCACACGGTACCAAACCACACAAAAACAGTGCAATACCGTACGAGTACATCCATACGGTACCAAACCACACCAAAACGGTGCAATACCGTACGAGTACATCTGTACGGTACCAAACCACACCAAAACGGTACACTACCGTACGAGAACTTCGTTACGGCACCAAACCGCACCAAAAGAGTATGATACCGTACGAGTACATCCATACGGTACCAAAACGGTGCAATACCGTACGAGTACTCCATACGGTACCAAACCCCACCAAAACGGTGCAATACCGTACGAGTACATCCATACGGTACCAAACCAAACCAAAACGGTACAATACCGTACGAGTACTTCGTTACGGTACCAAACTGCACCAAATGAGTACGATACCGTACGAGTAACTCCATACGGTACCAAACCACACCAAAACGGTGCAATACTGTACGAGTACATCCATACGGTACCAAACCACACCAAAACAGTACAATACTGTACAAGTACTTCGTTACGGTACCAAACCGCAACAAAAGAGTACGAAACCGTACGAGTACATCCATACGGTACCAAACACACCAAAACGGTGCAATACCGTACGAGTACTCCATACGGTACCAAACCACACAAAAACGGTGCAATACCGTACGAGTACTTCGTTACGGTACCAAACCACACCAAAACGGTACAATACCGTACGAGTACTTTGTTACGGTACTAAACCGCACCAAAAGAGTACAATACCGTACGAGTACATCCATACGGTTCCAAACCACACCAAGACGGTGCAATACCGTACGAGTACATCCATACGGTACCAAACCACACCAAAATGGTGCAATACCGTACGAGTACTTCGTTACGGTACCAAACCACACCAAAACGGTGCAATACCGTACGAGTACTTCGTTACCGTACCAAACCACACCAAATCGGTGCGATACCGTACGAGTACATCCATACGGTACCAAACCACACCAAAATGGTACAATACCGTACGAGTACTTCGTTACAGTACCAAACCGCACCAAAAAGAGTACGATACCATTCGAGTACATCCATACGGTACCAAACCACACCAAAAAGGTGCAATACCGTACGAGTACATCCATACGGTACCAAACCACACCAAAACAGTGCAATACCGTAGGAGTACATCCATACGGAACCAAACCACACCAAAACGGTGCAATACCGTACGTGTACATCCATACGGTACCAAACCACACCAAAACGGTTCAATACCGTACGAGTACTCCATACGGTACCAAACCACACCAAAACGGTGCAATACCGTACGAGTACTTCGTTACCGTACCAAACCACACCAAAACTATACAATACCGTACGAGTACTTCGTTACGGTACCAAACCACACCAAAACGGTACAATACCGTACGAGTACTTCGTTACGGTACCAAACCGCACCAAAAGAGTACGATACCGTACGAGTACATCCATACGGTACCAAACCACACCAAAACGGTGCTATACCGTACGAGTACATCCATACGGTACCAAACCACACCAAAACGGTGCAATACCGTACGAGTACATCTGTACGGTACCAAACCACACCAAAACGGTACACTACCGTACGAGAACTTCGTTACGGCACCAAACCGCACCAAAAGAGTATGATACCGTACGAGTACATCCATACGGTACCAAACCACACCAAAACGGTGCAATACCGTACGAGTACATACATACGGTACCAAACCACACCAAAACGGTACAATACCGTATGAGTACTTCGTTACGGTACCAAACCGCAACAAAAGAGTACGAAACCGTACGAGTACAGCCATACGGTACCAAACCACACCAAAACGGTGCAATACCGTATGAGTACTCCATACGGTACCAAACCACACCAAAACGGTGCAATACCGTACGAGTACTTCGTTACGGTATCAAACCACACCAAAACGGTGCAATACCGTACGAGTACATCCATACGGTACCAAACCACACCAAAACGGTGCAATACCGTACGAGTACATCTGTACGGTACCAAACCACACCAAAACGGTACAATACCGTACGAGTACTTCGTTACGGTACCAAAACGCAACAAAAGAGTACGAAACCGTACGAGTACATCCATACGGTACCAAACCACACCAAAACGGTGCAATACCGTACGAGTACTCCATACGGTACCAAACCACACCAAAACGGTGCAATACCGTATGAGTACTTCGTTACGGTACCAAACCACACCAAAATGGTACAATACCGTACTAGTACTTCGTCACGGTACCAAACCGCACCAAAAGAGTACGATACCGTACGAGTACATCCATACGGTTCTAAACAACACCAAGACGGTGCAATACCGTACGAGTACATCCATACGGTACCAAACCACACCAAAACGGTGCAATACCGTACGAGTACTTCGTTACGGTACCAAACCACACCAAAATGGTGCAATACCGTACGAGTACTTCGTTACCGTACCAAACCACACCAAAACGGCGCGATACCGTACGAGTACATCCATACGGTACCAAACCACACCAAAACGGTTTAATAGCGTACGAGTACTTCGTTACAGTACCAAACCACACCAAAACGGTGCAATACCGTATGAGTACTTCGTTACGGTACCAAACCACACCAAAATGGTACAATACCGTACTAGTACTTCGTTACGGTACCAAACCGCACCAAAAGAGTACGATACCGTACGAGTACATCCATACGGTTCCAAACCACACCAAGACGGTGCAATACTGTACGAGTACATCCATACGGTACCAAACCACACCAAAACGGTGCAATACCGTACGAGTACTCCATACGGTACCAAACCACACCAAAACGGTGCAATACCGTACGAGTACTTCGTTACGGTACCAAACCACACCAAAACGGTGCAATACCGTACGAGTACATCCATACGGTACCAAACCACACCAAAACGGTGCAATACCGTATGAGTACATCTGTACGGTACCAAACCACACCAAAACGGTACAATACCGTAGGAGTACTTCGTTACGGTACCAAACTGCACCGAAAGAGTACGATACCGTACGAGTACATCCATACGGTACCAAACCACAACAAAACGGCGCAATACTGTACGAGTACATCCATACGGTAGCAAACCACACCAAAACGGTACAATTCCGTACGAGTACTTCGTTACGGTACCAAACCGCAACAAAAGAGTACGAAACCGTACGAGTACATGCATACGGTACCAAACCATACCAAAACGGTGCAATACCGTACGAGTACTCCATACGGTACCAAACCACACCAAAACGGTGCAATACCGTACGAGTACTTCGTTACGGTACCAAACCACACCAAAACGGTGCAATACCGTACGAGTACATCCATACGGTACCAAACCACACCAAAACGGTGCAATACCGTACGAGTACTTCGTTACGGTACCAAACCACACCAAAACGGTGCAATACAAAACGGTGCAATACCGTACGAGTACTTCGTTACGGTACCAAACCACACCAAAACGGTGCAATACCGTACGAGTACATCCATACGGTACCAAACCACAGCAAAACGGTGCAATACCGTACGAGTACTCCATACGGTACCAAACCACACCAAAACGGTGCAATACCGTACGAGTACTTCGTTACGGTACCAAACCACACCAAAACGGTACAATACCGTACGAGTACTTCGTTACGGTACCAAACCGCACCAAAAGAGTACGATACCGTACGAGTACAGCCATACGGTTCCAAACCACACCAAGACAGTGCAATACCGTACGAGTACATCCATACGGTACCAAACCACACCAAAATGGTGCAATACCGTAGGAGTACTTCGTTACGGTACCAAACCACACCAAAACGGTGCAATACCGTACAAGTACTTCGTTACCGTACCAAACCACACCAAATCGGTGCGATACCGTACGAGTAGATCCATACGGTACCAAACCACACAAAAACGGTACAATACCGTACGGGTACTTCGTTACAGTACCAAACCGCACCAAAAGAGTACGATACCATACGAGTACATCCATACGGTACCAAACCACACCAAAACGGTGCAATACCGTACGAGAACATCCATACGGTACCAAACAACACCAAAACGGTGCAATACCGTACGAGTACATCCATACGTTACCAAACCACACCAAAACGGTGCAATACCGTACGAGTACTTCGTTACGGTACCAAACCACACCAAAACGGTGCAATACCGTACGAGTACTTCGTTACGGTACCAAACCACACCAAAACGGTACAATACCGTACGAGTACTTCGTTACGGTACCAAACCGCACCAAAAGAGTACGATACAGTACGAGTACATCCATACGGTTCCAAACCACCCCAAAACGGTGCAATACCGTACGAGTACATCCACACGGTACCAAACCACACCAAAACGGTGCAATACCGTACGAGTACATCCATACGGTACCAAACAACACCAAAACGGTGCAATACCGTACGAGTACTCCATACGGTACCAAACCCCACCAAAACGGTGCAATACCGTACGAGTACATCCATACGGTACCAAACCACACCAAAACGGTGCAATACCGTACGATTACATCCATACGGTACTAAACCACACCAAAACGGTGCAATACCGTACAAGTACATCCATGCGGTACCAAACCACACCACACCAAAACGGTGCAATACCGTACGAGTACTCCATACGGTACCAAACCACACTAAAACGTTGCAATACCGTACGAGTACATCCATACGGTACCAAACCACACCAAAATGGTGCAATACCGTACGAGTACAATCGTACGGTACCAAACCACACCAAAACGGTACAATACCGTACGAGTACTTCGTTACGGTACCAAACCGCACCAAAAGAGTACGATACAGTACGAGTACATCCATACGGTTCCAAACCACCCCAAAACGGTGCAATACCGTACGAGTACATCCACACGGTACCAAACCACACCAAAACGGTGCAATACCGTACGAGTACATCCATACGGTACCAAACAACACCAAAACGGTGCAATACCGTACGAGTACTCCATACGGTACCAAAGCCCACCAAAACGGTGCAATACCGTACGAGTACATCCATACGGTACCAAACCACACCAAAACGGTGCAATACCGTACGAGTACATCCATACGGTACCAAACCACACCAAAACGGTACAATACCGTACGAGTACTTCGTTACGGTACCAAACCGCACCAAAAGAGTACGATACCGTACGAGTACATCCATACGGTACCAAACCACACCAAAACGGTGCAATACCCTACGAGTACATCCATACGGTACCAAACCACACCAAAACGGTGCAATACCGTACGAGTACATCCGTACGGAACCAAACCACACCAAAATGGTGCAATACCGTACGAGTACATCCATATGGTACCAAACCGCATCAAAAGAGTACGATACCGTACGAGTACATCCATACGGTACCAAACCGCACCAAAGCGGTGCAATACCGTACGAGTACATCCATACGGTACCAAACCACACCAAAACGGTTCAATACCATACGAGTACTTCGTTACGGTACCAAACCGCACCAAAAGAGTACGATATCCTACGAGTACATACATACGGTACCAAACCACACCAAAACGGTGCAATACCCTACGAGTACATCGATACGGTACCAAACCACACCAAAACGGTGCAATACCGTACGAGTACTCCATACGGTACCAAACCACACCAAAACGGTGCAATACCGTACGAGTACTTCGTTACGGTACCAAACCACACCAAAACGATGCAATACCGTACGAGTACATCCATACGGTACCAAACCACACCAAAACGGTGCAATACCGTACGAGTACATCTGTACGGTCCCAAACCACACCAAAACGGTACAATACCGTACGAGTACTTCGTTACGGTACCAAACCGCACCAAAAGAGTACGATACCGTACGAGTACATCCATACGGTTCCAAACCACACCAAAACGGTGCAATACCGAACGAGTACATCCATACGGTACCAAACCACACCAAAACGGTGCAATACCGTACGAGTACTTCGTTACGGTACCAAACCACACCAAAACGGTACAATACCGTACGAGTACTTCGTTACGGTACCAAACCGTACCAAAAGAGTACGATACAGTAGGAGTACATCCATACGGTTCCAAACCACCCCAAAACGGTGCAATACCGTACGAGTACATCCACACGGTACCAAACCACACCAAAACGGTGCAATACCGTACGAGCACTCCATACGGTACCAAACCCCACCAAAACGGCGCAATACCGTACGAGTACATCCATACGGTACCAAACCACACCAAAACTGTGCAATACCGTACGAGTACATCCGTACGGTACCAAACCACACCAAAACGGTACAATACCGTACGAGTACTTCGTTACGGTAACAAACCGCACCAAAAGAGTACGATACCGTACGAGTACATTCATACGGTACCAAACCACACCAAAACAGTGCAATACCGTACGAGTACATCCATACGGTACCAAACCACACCAAAACGGTACAATACCGTACGAGTACTTCGTTACGGTACCAAACCGCACCAAAAGAGTACGATACCGTACGAGTACATCCGTACGGTACCAAACCACACCAAAACGGTGCAATACCCTACGAGTACATCCATACGGTACCAAACCACACCAAAACGGTGCAATACCGTACGAGTACATCCGTACGGAACCAAACCACACCAAAATGGTGCAATACCGTACGAGTACATCCATATGGTACAAAACCGCATCAAAAGAGTACGATACCGTACGAGTACATCCATACGGTACCAAACCGCACCAAAGCGGTGCAATACCGTACGAGTACATCCATACGGTACCAAACCACACCAAAACGGTACAATACCATACGAGTACTTCGTTACGGTACCAAACCGCACCAAAAGAGTACGATATCGTACGAGTACATCCATACGGTACCAAACCACACCAAAACGGTGCAATACCCTACAAGTACATCGATACGGTACCAAACCACACCAAAACGATGCAATACCGTACGAGTACATCCATACGGTACCAAACCACACCAAAACAGGGCAATACCGTACGAGTACATCCATACGGTACCAAACCACACCAAAACGGTGCAATACCGTACGAGTACATCCATACGTTACCAAACCACACCAAAACGGTGCAATACCATACGAGTACTTCGTTACGGTACCAAACCACACCAAAACGGTGCAATACCGTACGAGTACATCCATACGGTACCAAACCACACCAAAATGGTGCAATACCGTACGAGTACATCCATACGGTACCAAACCGCACCAAAACGGTGCAACACCGTACGAGTACTCCATACGGTACCAAACCCCACCAAAACGGTGCAATACCGTACAAGTACATCCATACGGTACCAAACCACACAAAAACGGTGCAATACCGTACGAGTACATCCATATGGTACCAAACCACACCAAAACGGCACAATACCGTACGAGTACTTCGTTACGGTACCAAACCGCACCAAAAGAGTACGATACCGTACGAGTACATAACCACACAAAAAACGGTGCAATACCGTACGAGTACATCCATACGGTACCAAACCACACCAAAACGGTACAATACCGTACGAGTACTTCGTTACGGTACCAAACCGCACCAAAAGAGTACGATACCGTACGAGTACATCCATACGGTACCAAACCACACTAAAACGGTGCAATACCGTACGAGTACATCCATATGGTACCAAACCACACCAAAACGGTACAATACCGTACGAGTACTTCGTTACGGTACCAAACCGCACCAAAAGAGTACGATACCGTACGAGTATATCCATACGGTACCAAACCACATCAAAACGGTGCAATACCGTACGAGTACATCCATACGGTACCAAACCACACCAAAACGGTACAATACCGTACGAGTACTTCGTTACGGTACCAAACCACACCAAAACGGTGCAATACCGTACGAGTACATCCATACGGTACCAAACCACACCAAAACGGTGCAATACCGTACGAGTACATCCGTACGGAACCAAACCACACCAAAATGGTGCAATACCGTACGAGTACATCCATATGGTACAAAACCGCATCAAAAGAGTACGATACCGTACGAGTACATCCATACGGTACCAAACCACACCAAAACGGTACAATACCATACGAGTACTTCGTTACGGTACCAAACCGCACCAAAAGAGTACGATATCGTACGAGTACATCCATACGGTACCAAACCACACCAAAACGGTGCAATACCCTACAAGTACATCGATACGGTACCAAACCACACCAAAACGATGCAATACCGTACGAGTACATCCATACGGTACCAAACCACACCAAAACGGGGCAATACCGTACGAGTACATCCATACGGTACCAAACCACACCAAAACGGTGCAATACCGTACGAGTACATCCGTACGGAACCAAACCACACCAAAATGGTGCAATACCGTACGAGTACATCCATATGGTACAAAACCGCATCAAAAGAGTACGATACCGTACGAGTACATCCATACGGTACCAAACCGCACCAAAGCGGTGCAATACCGTACGAGTACATCCATACGGTACCAAACCACACCAAAACGGTACAATACCGTACGAGTACTTCGTTACGGTACCAAACCGCACCAAAAGAGTACGATACCGTACGAGTATATCCATACGGTACCAAACCACATCAAAACGGTGCAATACCGTACGAGTACATCCATAAGGTACCAAACCACACCAAAACGGTACAATACCGTACGAGTACTTCGTTACGGTACCAAACCAAACCAAAACGGTGCAATACCGTACGAGTACATCCATACGGTACCAAACCACACCAAAACGGTGCAATACCGTACGAGTACATCCGTACGGAACCAAACCACACCAAAATGGTGCAATACCGTACGAGTACATCCATATGGTACAAAACCGCATCAAAAGAGTACGATACCGTACGAGTACATCCATACGGTACCAAACCACACCAAAACGGTACAATACCATACGAGTACTTCGTTACGGTACCAAACCGCACCAAAAGAGTACGATATCGTACGAGTACATCCATACGGTACCAAACCACACCAAAACGGTGCAATACCCTACAAGTACATCGATACGGTACCAAACCACACCAAAACGATGCAATACCGTACGAGTACATCCATACGGTACCAAACCACACCAAAACGGGGCAATACCGTACGAGTACATCCATACGGTACCAAACCACACCAAAACGGTGCAATACCGTACGAGTACATCCGTACGGAACCAAACCACACCAAAATGGTGCAATACCGTACGAGTACATCCATATGGTACAAAACCGCATCAAAAGAGTACGATACCGTACGAGTACATCCATACGGTACCAAACCGCACCAAAGCGGTGCAATACCGTACGAGTACATCCATACGGTACCAAACCACATCAAAACGGTACAATACCATACGAGTACTTCGTTACGGTACCAAACCGCACCAAAAGAGTACGATATCGTACGAGTACATCCATACGGTACCAAACCACACCAAAACGGTGCAATACCCTACAAGTACATCGATACGGTACCAAACCACACCAAAACGATGCAATACCGTACGAGTACATCCATACGGTACCAAACCACACCAAAACGGGGCAATACCGTACGAGTACATCCATACGGTACCAAACCACACCAAAACGGTGCAATACCGTACGAGTACATCCATACGTTACCAAACCACACCAAAACGGTGCAATACCATACGAGTACTTCGTTACGGTACCAAACCACACCAAAACGGTGCAATACCGTACGAGTACATCCATACGGTACCAAACCACACCAAAATGGTGCAATACCGTACGAGTACATCCATACGGTACCAAACCGCACCAAAACGGTGCAACACCGTACGAGTACTCCATACGGTACCAAACCCCACCAAAACGGTGCAATACCGTACAAGTACATCCATACGGTACCAAACCACACCAAAACGGTGCAATACCGTACGAGTACATCCATATGGTACCAAACCACACCAAAACGGCACAATACCGTACGAGTACTTCGTTACGGTACCAAACCGCACCAAAAGTGTACGATACCGTACGAGTACATCCATACGGTACCAAACCACACAAAAAACGGTGCAATACCGTACGAGTACATCCATACGGTACCAAACCATACCAAAACGGTACAATACCGTACGAGTACTTCGTTACGGTACCAAACCGCACCAAAAGAGTACGATACCGTACGAGTACATCCATACGGTACCAAACCACACTAAAACGGTGCAATACCGTACGAGTACATCCATATGGTACCAAACCACACCAAAACGGTACAATACCGTACGAGTACTTCGTTACGGTACCAAACCGCACCAAAAGAGTACGATACCGTACGAGTATATCCATACGGTACCAAACCACATCAAAACGGTGCAATACCGTACGAGTACATCCATACGGTACCAAACCACACCAAAACGGTACAATACCGTACGAGTACTTCGTTACGGTACCAAACCACACCAAAACGGTGCAATACCGTACGAGTACATCCATACGGTACCAAACCACACCAAAACGGTGCAATACCGTACGAGTACATCTGTACGGTCCCAAACCACACCAAAACGGTACAATACCGTACGAGTACTTCGTTACGGTACCAAACCGCACCAAAAGAGTACGATACCGTACGAGTACATCCATACGGTACCAAACCACACCAAAATGGTGCAATACCGTACGAGTACATCCATACGGTACCAAACCACACCAAAACGGAACAATACCGTACGAGTACTTCGTTACGGTACCAAACCGCAACAAAAGAGTACGTAACCGTACGAGTACATCCATACGGTACCAAACCACAGCAAAACGGTGCAATACCGTACGAGTACTCCATACGGTACCAAACCACACCAAAACGGTGCAATACCGTACGAGTACTTCGTTACGGTACCAAACCACACCAAAACGGTACAATACCGTACGAGTACTTCGTTACGGTACCAAACCACACCAAAAGAGTACGATACCGTACGAGTACAGCCATACGGTTCCAAACCACACCAAGACAGTGCAATACCGTACGAGTACATCCATACGGTACCAAACCACACCAAAATGGTGCAATACCGTACGAGTACTTCGTTACGGTACCAAACCACACCAAAACGGTGCAATACCGTACAAGTACTTCGTTACCGTATCAAACCACACCAAATCGGTGCGATACCGTACGAGTAGATCCATATGGTACCAAACCACACCAAAACGGTACAATACCGTACGAGTACTTCGTTACGGTACCAAACCGCACCAAAAGAGTACGATACCGTACGAGTATATCCATACGGTACCAAACCACATCAAAACGGTGCAATACCGTACGAGTACATCCATACGGTACCAAACCACACCAAAACGGTACAATACCGTACGAGTACTTCGTTACGGTACCAAACCACACCAAAACGGTGCAATACCGTACGAGTACATCCATACGGTACCAAACCACACCAAAACGGTGCAATACCGTACGAGTACATCTGTACGGTCCCAAACAACACCAAAACGGTACAATACCGTACGAGTACTTCGTTACGGTACCAAACCGCACCAAAAGAGTACGATACCGTACGAGTACATCCATACGGTACCAAACCACACTAAAACGGTGCAATACCGTACGAGTACATCCATATGGTACCAAACCACACAAAAACGGTACAATACCGTACGAGTACTTCGTTACGGTACCAAACCGCACCAAAAGAGTACGATACCGTACGAGTATATCCATACGGTACCAAACCACATCAAAACGGTGCAATACCGTACGAGTACATCCATACGGTACCAAACCACACCAAAACGGTACAATACCGTACGAGTACTTCGTTACGGTACCAAACCACACAAAAACGGTGCAATACCGTACGAGTACATCCATACGGTACCAAACCACACCAAAACGGTGCAATACCGTACGAGTACATCTGTACGGTCCCAAACCACACCAAAACGGTACAATACCGTACGAGTACTTCGTTACGGTACCAAACCGCACCAAAAGAGTACGATACCGTACGAGTACATCCATACGGTACCAAACCACACCAAAATGGTGCAATACCGTACGAGTACATCCATACGGTACCAAACCACACCAAAACGGAACAATACCGTACGAGTACTTCGTTACGGTACCAAACCGCAACAAAAGAGTACGTAACCGTACGAGTACATCCATACGGTACCAAACCACAGCAAAACGGTGCAATACCGTACGAGTACTCCATACGGTACCAAACCACACCAAAACGGTGCAATACCGTACGAGTACTTCGTTACGGTACCAAACCACACCAAAACGGTACAATACCGTACGAGTACTTCGTTACGGTACCAAACCGCACCAAAAGAGTACGATACCGTACGAGTACAGCCATACGGTTCCAAACCACACCAAGACAGTGCAATACCGTACGAGTACATCCATACGGTACCAAACCACACCAAAATGGTGCAATACCGTACGAGTACTTCGTTACGGTACCAAACCACACCAAAACGGTGCAATACCGTACAAGTACTTCGTTACCGTACCAAACCACACCAAATCGGTGCGATACCGTACGAGTAGATCCATACGGTACCAAACCACACAAAAACGGTACAATACCGTACGAGTACTTCGTTACAGTACCAAACCGCACCAAAAGAGTACGATACATTACGAGTACATCCATACGGTACCAAACCACACCAAAACGGTGCAATACCGTACGAGAACATCCATACGGTACCAAACCACACCAAAACGGTGCAATACCGTACGAGTACATCCATACGTTACCAAACCACACCAAAACGGTGCAATACCGTACGAGTACTTCGTTACGGTACCAAACCACACCAAAACGGTACAATACCGTACGAGTACTTCGTTACGGTTCCAAACCGCACCAAAACGGTACAATACCGTACGAGTACTTCGTTACGGTACCAAACCGCACCAAAAGAGTACGATACAGTACGAGTACATCCATACGGTTCCAAACCACCCCAAAACGGTGCAATACCGTACAAGTACATCCACACGGTACCAAACCACACCAAAACGGTGCAATACCGTACGAGTACATCCATACGGTACCAAACAACACCAAAACGGTGCAATACCGTACGAGTACTCCATACGGTACCAAACCCCACCAAAACGGTGCAATACCGTACGAGTACATCCATACGGTACCAAACCACACCAAAATGGTGCAATACCGTACGAGTACATCCATACGGTACCAAACCACACCAAAACGGTACAATACCGTACGAGTACTTCGTTACGGTACCAAACCGCACCAAAAGAGTACGATACCGTACGAGTACATCCATACGGTACCAAACCACACCAAAACGGTGCAATACCCTACGAGTACATCCATACGGTACCAAACCACACCAAAACGGTGCAATACCGTACGAGTACATCCGTACGGAACCAAACCACACCAAAATGGTGCAATACCGTACGAGTACATCCATATGGTACCAAACCGCATCAAAAGAGTACGATACCGTACGAGTACATCCATACGGTACCAAACCGCATCAAAGCGGTGCAATACCGTACGAGTACATCCATACGGTACCAAACCACTCCAAAACGGTACAATACCATACGAGTACTTCGTTACGGTACCAAACCGCACCAAAAGAGTACGATATCGTACGAGTACATCCATACGGTACCAAACCACACCAAAACGGTGCAATACCCTACGAGTACATCGATACGGTACCAAACCACACCAAAACGGTGCAATACCGTACGAGTACTCCATACGGTACCAAACCACACCAAAACGGTGCAATACCGTACGAGTACTTCGTTACGGTACCAAACCACACCAAAACGGTGCAATACCGTACGAGTACATCCATACGGTACCAAACCACACCAAAACGGTGCAATACCATACGAGTACATCTGTACGGTCCCAAACCACACCAAAATGGTACAATACCGTACGAGTACTTCGTTACGGTACCAAACCGCACCAAAAGAGTACGATACCGTACGAGTACATCCATACGGTTCCAAACCACACAAAACGGTGCAATACCGAACGAGTACATCCATACGGTACCAAACCACACCAAAACGGTGCAATACCGTACGAGTACTTCGTTACGGTACCAAACCGCACCAAAAGAGTACGATACCGTACGAGTACATCCATACGGTACCAAACCACACCAAAACGGTGCAATACCGTACGAGTACATCAATACGGTACCAAACCACACAAAAGCGGTGCAATACCGTACGAGTACATCCATACGGTACCAAACAACACCAAAACGGTGCAATACCGTACGAGTACTCCATACGGTACCAAACCACAGCAAAACGGTGCAATACCGTACGAGTACTCCATACGGTACCAAACCACACCAAAACGGTGCAATACCGTACGAGTACTTCGTTACGGTACCAAACCACACCAAAACGGTACAATACCGTACGAGTACTTCGTTACGGTACCAAACCGCACCAAAAGAGTACGATACCGTACGAGTACAGCCATACGGTTCCAAACCACACCAAGACAGTGCAATACCGTACGAGTACATCCATACGGTACCAAACCACACCAAAATGGTGCAATACCGTACGAGTACTTCGTTACGGTACCAAACCACACCAAAACGGTGCAATACCGTACAAGTACTTCGTTACCGTATCAAACCACACCAAATCGGTGCGATACCGTACGAGTAGATCCATATGGTACCAAACCACACCAAAACGGTACAATACCGTACGAGTACTTCGTTACGGTACCAAACCGCACCAAAAGAGTACGATACCGTACGAGTATATCCATACGGTACCAAACCACATCAAAACGGTGCAATACCGTACGAGTACATCCATACGGTACCAAACCACACCAAAACGGTACAATACCGTACGAGTACTTCGTTACGGTACCAAACCACACCAAAACGGTGCAATACCGTACGAGTACATCCATACGGTACCAAACCACACCAAAACGGTGCAATACCGTACGAGTACATCTGTACGGTCCCAAACAACACCAAAACGGTACAATACCGTACGAGTACTTCGTTACGGTACCAAACCGCACCAAAAGAGTACGATACCGTACGAGTACATCCATACGGTACCAAACCACACTAAAACGGTGCAATACCGTACGAGTACATCCATATGGTACCAAACCACACAAAAACGGTACAATACCGTACGAGTACTTCGTTACGGTACCAAACCGCACCAAAAGAGTACGATACCGTACGAGTATATCCATACGGTACCAAACCACATCAAAACGGTGCAATACCGTACGAGTACATCCATACGGTACCAAACCACACCAAAACGGTACAATACCGTACGAGTACTTCGTTACGGTACCAAACCACACCAAAACGGTGCAATACCGTACGAGTACATCCATACGGTACCAAACCACACCAAAACGTTGCAATACCGTACGAGTACATCTGTACGGTCCCAAACCACACCAAAACGGTACAATACCGTACGAGTACTTCGTTACGGTACCAAACCGCACCAAAAGAGTACGATACCGTACGAGTACATCCATACGGTACCAAACCACACCAAAATGGTGCAATACCGTACGAGTACATCCATACGGTACCAAACCACACCAAAACGGAACAATACCGTACGAGTACTTCGTTACGGTACCAAACCGCAACAAAAGAGTACGTAACCGTACGAGTACATCCATACGGTACCAAACCACAGCAAAACGGTGCAATACCGTACGAGTACTCCATACGGTACCAAACCACACCAAAACGGTGCAATACCGTACGAGTACTTCGTTACGGTACCAAACCACACCAAAACGGTACAATACCGTACGAGTACTTCGTTACGGTACCAAACCGCACCAAAAGAGTACGATACCGTACGAGTACAGCCATACGGTTCCAAACCACACCAAGACAGTGCAATACCGTACGAGTACATCCATACGGTACCAAACCACACCAAAATGGTGCAATACCGTACGAGTACTTCGTTACGGTACCAAACCACACCAAAACGGTGCAATACCGTACAAGTACTTCGTTACCGTACCAAACCACACCAAATCGGTGCGATACCGTACGAGTAGATCCATACGGTACCAAACCACACAAAAACGGTACAATACCGTACGAGTACTTCGTTACAGTACCAAACCGCACCAAAAGAGTACGATACATTACGAGTACATCCATACGGTACCAAACCACACCAAAACGGTGCAATACCGTACGAGAACATCCATACGGTACCAAACCACACCAAAACGGTGCAATACCGTACGAGTACATCCATACGTTACCAAACCACACCAAAACGGTTCAATACCGTACGAGTACTTCGTTACGGTACCAAACCACACCAAAACGGTACAATACCGTACGAGTACTTCGTTACGGTTCCAAACCGCACCAAAACGGTACAATACCGTACGAGTACTTCGTTACGGTACCAAACCGCACCAAAAGAGTACGATACAGTACGAGTACATCCATACGGTTCCAAACCACCCCAAAACGGTGCAATACCGTACAAGTACATCCACACGGTACCAAACCACACCAAAACGGTGCAATACCGTACGAGTACATCCATACGGTACCAAACAACACCAAAACGGTGCAATACCGTACGAGTACTCCATACGGTACCAAACCCCACCAAAACGGTGCAATACCGTACGAGTACATCCATACGGTACCAAACCACACAAAAACGGTGCAATACCGTACGAGTACATCCATACGGTACAAAACCACACCAAAACGGTACAATACCGTACGAGTACTTCGTTACGGTACCAAACCGCACCAAAAGAGTACGATACCGTACGAGTACATCCATACGGTACCAAACCACACCAAAACGGTGCAATACCCTACGAGTACATCCATACGGTACCAAACCACACCAAAACGGTGCAATACCGTACGAGTACATCCGTACGGAACCAAACCACACCAAAATGGTGCAATACCGTACGAGTACATCCATATGGTACCAAACCGCATCAAAAGAGTACGATACCGTACGAGTACATCCATACGGTACCAAACCGCATCAAAGCGGTGCAATACCGTACGAGTACATCCATACGGTACCAAACCACTCCAAAACGGTACAATACCATACGAGTACTTCGTTACGGTACCAAACCGCACCAAAAGAGTACGATATCGTACGAGTACATCCATACGGTACCAAACCACACCAAAACGGTGCAATACCCTACGAGTACATCGATACGGTACCAAACCACACCAAAACGGTGCAATACCGTACGAGTACTCCATACGGTACCAAACCACACCAAAACGGTGCAATACCGTACGAGTACTTCGTTACGGTACCAAACCACACCAAAACGGTGCAATACCGTACGAGTACATCCATACGGTACCAAACCACACCAAAACGGTGCAATACCATACGAGTACATCTGTACGGTCCCAAACCACACCAAAATGGTACAATACCGTACGAGTACTTCGTTACGGTACCAAACCGCACCAAAAGAGTACGATACCGTACGAGTACATCCATACGGTACCAAACCACACCAAAATGGTGCAATACCGTACGAGTACATCCATACGGTACCAAACCACACCAAAACGGAACAATACCGTACGAGTACTTCGTTACGGTACCAAACCGCAACAAAAGAGTACGTAACCGTACGAGTACATCCATACGGTACCAAACCACAGCAAAACGGTGCAATACCGTACGAGTACTCCATACGGTACCAAACCACACCAAAACGGTGCAATACCGTACGAGTACTTCGTTACGGTACCAAACCACACCAAAACGGTACAATACCGTACGAGTACTTCGTTACGGTACCAAACCGCACCAAAAGAGTACGATACCGTACGAGTACAGCCATACGGTTCCAAACCACACCAAGACAGTGCAATACCGTACGAGTACATCCATACGGTACCAAACCACACCAAAATGGTGCAATACCGTACGAGTACTTCGTTACGGTACCAAACCACACCAAAACGGTGCAATACCGTACAAGTACTTCGTTACCGTACCAAACCACACCAAATCGGTGCGATACCGTACGAGTAGATCCATACGGTACCAAACCACACAAAAACGGTACAATACCGTACGAGTATTTCGTTACAGTACCAAACCGCACCAAAAGAGTACGATACATTACGAGTACATCCATACGGTACCAAACCACACCAAAACGGTGCAATACCGTACGAGAACATCCATACGGTACCAAACCACACCAAAACGGTGCAATACCGTACGAGTACATCCATACGTTACCAAACCACACCAAAACGGTGCAATACCGTACGAGTACTTCGTTACGGTACCAAACCACACCAAAACGGTACAATACCGTACGAGTACTTCGTTACGGTTCCAAACCGCACCAAAACGGTACAATACCGTACGAGTACTTCGTTACGGTACCAAACCGCACCAAAAGAGTACGATACAGTACGAGTACATCCATACGGTTCCAAACCACCCCAAAACGGTGCAATACCGTACAAGTACATCCACACGGTACCAAACCACACCAAAACGGTGCAATACCGTACGAGTACATCCATACGGTACCAAACAACACCAAAACGGTGCAATACCGTACGAGTACTCCATACGGTACCAAACCCCACCAAAACGGTGCAATACCGTACGAGTACATCCATACGGTACCAAACCACACCAAAACGGTGCAATACCGTACGAGTACATCCATACGGTACCAAACCACACCAAAACGGTACAATACCGTACGAGTACTTCGTTACGGTACCAAACCGCACCAAAAGAGTACGATACCGTACGAGTACATCCATACGGTACCAAACCACACCAAAACGGTGCAATACCCTACGAGTACATCCATACGGTACCAAACCACACCAAAACGGTGCAATACCGTACGAGTACATCCGTACGGAACCAAACCACACCAAAATGGTGCAATACCGTACGAGTACATCCATATGGTACCAAACCGCATCAAAAGAGTACGATACCGTACGAGTACATCCATACGGTACCAAACCGCATCAAAGCGGTGCAATACCGTACGAGTACATCCATACGGTACCAAACCACTCCAAAACGGTACAATACCATACGAGTACTTCGTTACGGTACCAAACCGCACCAAAAGAGTACGATATCGTACGAGTACATCCATACGGTACCAAACCACACCAAAACGGTGCAATACCCTACGAGTACATCGATACGGTACCAAACCACACCAAAACGGTGCAATACCGTACGAGTACTCCATACGGTACCAAACCACACCAAAACGGTGCAATACCGTACGAGTACTTCGTTACGGTACCAAACCACACCAAAACGGTGCAATACCGTACGAGTACATCCATACGGTACCAAACCACACCAAAACGGTGCAATACCATACGAGTACATCTGTACGGTCCCAAACCACACCAAAATGGTACAATACCGTACGAGTACTTCGTTACGGTACCAAACCGCACCAAAAGAGTACGATACCGTACGAGTACATCCATACGGTTCCAAACCACACAAAACGGTGCAATACCGAACGAGTACATCCATACGGTACCAAACCACACCAAAACGGTGCAATACCGTACGAGTACTTCGTTACGGTACCAAACCGCACCAAAAGAGTACGATACCGTACGAGTACATCCATACGGTACCAAACCACACCAAAACGGTGCAATACCGTACGAGTACATCAATACGGTACCAAACCACACCAAAGCGGTGCAATACCGTACGAGTACATCCATACGGTACCAAACAACACCAAAACGGTGCAATACCGTACGAGTACTCCATACGGTACCAAACCCCACCAAAACGGTGCAATACCGTACGAGTACATCCATGCGGTACCAAACCACACAAAAATGGTGCAATACCGTACGAGTACGTCCGTATGGTACCAAACCACACCAAAACGGTACAATACCGTACGAGTACTTCGTTACGGTACCAAACCGCACCAAAAGAGTACGATACCGTACGAGTACATCCATACGGTACCAAACCACACCAAAACAGTGCAATACCGTACGAGTACATCCATACGGTACCAAACCACACCAAAACGGTACAATACCGTACGAGTACTTCGTCACGGTACCAAACCGCACCAAAAGAGTACGATACCGTACGAGTACATCCATACGGTACCAAACCACACCAAAACGGTGCAATACCGTACTAGTACATCCATACGGTACCAAACCACACCAAAACGGTACAATACCGTACGAGTACTTCGTTACGGTACCAAACCGCACCAAAAGAGTACGATACCGTACGAGTACATCCATACGGTACCAAACCACACCAAAACGGTGCAATACCCGACGAGTACATCCATACGGTACCAAACCACACCAAAACGGTGCAATACCGTACGAGTACTCCATACGGTACCAAACCCCACCAAAACGGTGCAATACCGTACGAGTACATCCATACGGTACCAAACCACACCAAAATAGTGCAATACCGTACGAGTACATCCGTACGGTACCAAACCACACCAAAACGGTGCAATACCGTACGAGTACATCCATACGGTACAATACCGCACCAAAAGAGTACGATACCATACGAGTACATCCATACGGTACCAAACCACACCAAAACGGTGCAATACCCTACGAGTACATCCATACGGTACCAAACCACACCAAAACGGTGCAATACCGTACGAGTACATCCATACGGTACCAAACCACACCAAAACGGTGCAATACCGTACGAGTACATCGATACGGTACCAAACCACACCAAAACGGTATAATACCGTACGAGTACTCCATACGGTACCAAACCGCACCAAAACGGTGCAATACCGTACGAGTACATCCATACGGTACCAAACCACACCAAAACGGTGCAATACCGTACAAGTACATCCATGCGGTACCAAACCACACCACACCAAAACGGTGCAATACCGTACGAGTACTCCATACGGTACCAAACCACACTAAAACGTTGCAATACCGTACGAGTACATCCATACGGTACCAAACCACACAAAAACGGTGCAATACCGTACGAGTACATCCGTACGGTACCAAACCACACCAAAACGGTACAATACCGTACGAGTACTTCGTTACGGTACCAAACCGCACCAAAAGAGTACGATACTGTACGAGTACATCCATACGGTACCAAACCACACCAAAACGGTGCAATACCGTACGAGAACATCCATACGGTACCAAACCACACCAAAACGGTACAATACCGTACGAGTACTTCGTTACGGTACCAAACCGCACCAAAAGAGTACGATACCGTACGAGTACATCCATACGGTACCAAACCACACCAAAACGGTACAATACCATACGAGTACTTCGTTACGGTACCAAACCGCACCAAAAGAGTACGATACCGTACGAGTACATCCATACGGTACCAAACCACACCAAAACGGTGCAATACCCTACGAGTACATCCATATGTTACCAAACCACACCAAAACGGTGCAATACCGTACGAGTACATCCATACGGTACCAAACCACACCAAAACGGTACAATACCGTACGAGTACTTCGTTATGGTACCAAACCGCACCAAAAGAGTACGATACCGTACGAGTACATCCATACGGTACCAAACTACACCAAAATGGTGCAATACCGTACGAGTACATCCATACGGTACCAAACCACACCAAAACGGTGCAATACCGTACGAGTACATCCATACGGTACCAAACCACACCAAAACGGTGCAATACTGTACGAGTACTTCGTTATGGTACCAAACCGCACCAAAAGAGTACAATACCGTACGAGTACTTCCATACGGTACCAAACCCCACCAAAACGGTGCAATACCGTACGAGGACATCCATACGGTACCAAACCACACCAAAACAGTGCAATACCGTACGAGTACATCCATACGGTACCATACCACACCAAAACGGTGCAATACCGTAGGAGTACATCCATACGGTACCAAACCACACCAAAACGGTACAATACCGTACGATACTTCGTTACGGTACCAAACCGCACCAAAAGAGTACGATACCGTACGAGTACATCCATACGGTACCAAACCACACCAAAACGGTGCAATACCGTACGAGTACATCCATACGGTACCAAACCACACCAAAACGGTGCAATACCGTACGAGTACATCGATACGGTACCAAACCACACCAAAACGGTATAATACCGTACGAGTACTTCGTTACTGTACCAAACCGCACCAAAAGAGTACGATACCGTACGAGTACATCCATACGGTACCAAACCACACCAAAACGGTGCAATACCCTACGAGTACATCCATACGGTACCAAACCACACCAAAACGGGGCAATACCGTAGGAGTACATCCATATGGTACCAAACCACACAAAAAACGGTGCAATACCGTACGAGTACATCGTTACGGTACCAAACCGCACCAAAAGAGTACGATACCGTACGAGTACATCCATACGGTACCAAACCACACCAAAACGGTGCAATACCGTACGAGTACATCCATACGGTACCAAACCACACAAAAACGGTACAATACCGTACGAGTACTTCGTTACGGTACCAAACCGCACCAAAAGAGTACGGTACCGTACGAGTACATCCATACGGTACCAAACCACACCAAAACGGTGCAATACCGTAGGAGTACATCCATACGGTACCAAACCACACCAAAACGGTGCAATACCATACGAGTACATCCATACGGTACCAAACCACACCAAAACGGGGCAATACCGTACGAGTACATCCATACGGTACCATAGCACACCAAAACGGTGCAATACCGTACGAGTACATCCATACGGTACCAAACCACACCAAAACGGTACAATACCGTACGAGTACTTCGTTACGGTACCAAACCGCACCAAAAGAGTACGATACCGTACGAGTACATCCATACGGTACCAAACCACACCAAAACGGTGCAATACCGTACGAGTACTCCATACGGTACCAAACCCCACCAAAACGGTGCAATACCGTACGAGTACATCCATACGGTACCAAACCACACCAAAACGGTGCAATACCGTACGAGTACATCCGTATGGTACCAAACCACACCAAAACGGTACAATACCGTACGAGTACTTCTTTACGGTACCAAACCGCACCAAAAGAGTACGATACCGTACGAGTACATCCATACGGTACCAAACCACACCAAAACGGTGCAATACCGTACGAGTACATCCATACGGTACCAAATCACACCAAAACGGTACAATACCGTACGAGTACTTCGTCACGGTACCAAACCGCACCAAAAGAGTACGATACCGTACGAGTACATCCATACGGTACCAAACCACACCAAAACGGTGCAATACCGTACGAGTACATCCATATGGTACCAAACCACACCAAAACGGTGCAATACCGTACGAGTACATCCGTACGGTACCAAACCACACCAAAACGGTACAATACCGTACGAGTACTTCGTTACGGTACCAAACCGCACCGAAAGAGTACGATACCGTACGATTACATCCATACGGTACCAAACCACACCAAAACGGTGCAATGCCGTACGAGTACATCCATACGGTACCAAACCACACCAAAACGGTACAATACCGTACGAGTACTTCGTTACGGTACCAAACCGCACCAAAAGAGTACGATACCGTACGAGTACATCCATACGGTTCCAAACCACACCAAAATGGTGCAATACCGTAGGAGTACTTCGTTACGGTACCAAACCACACCAAAACGGTGAAATACCGTACGAGTACATCGATACGGTACCAAACCCCACCAAAATGATACAATACCGTACGAGCACTTCGTTACGGTACCAAACCGCACCAAAAGAGTACGATACCGTACGAGTACTCCATACGGTACCAAACCGCACCAAAACGGTGCAATACCGTACGAGTACATCCATACGGTACTAAACCCCACCCAAACAGTGCAATACCCTACGAGTACATCCATACGGTACCAAACCACACCAAAACGGTGCAATACCGTACGAGTACATCCATACGGTACCAAACCACACCAAAACGGGGCAATACCGTACGAGTACATCCATACGGTACCAAACCACACCAAAACGGTGCAATACCGTACGAGTACATCCATACGTTACCAAACCACACCAAAACGGTGCAATACCGTACGAGTACTTCGTTACGGTACCAAACCACACCAAAACGGTGCAATACCGTACGAGTACATCCATACGGTACCAAACCACACCAAAATGGTGCAATACCGTACGAGTACATCCATACGGTACCAAACCACACCAAAACGGTGCAATACCGTACGAGTACTCCATACGGTACCAAACCCCACCAAAACGGTGCAATACCGTACAAGTACATCCATACGGTACCAAACCACACCAAAACGGTGCAATACCGTACGAGTACATCCATATGGTACCAAACCACACCAAAACGGTACAATACCGTACGAGTACTTCGTTACGGTACCAAACCGCACCAAAAGAGTACGATACCGTACGAGTACATCCATACGGTACCAAAGCACACAAAAAACGGTTCAATACCGTACGAGTACATCCATACGGTACCAAACCACACCAAAACGGTGCAATACCCTACGAGTACATCGATACGGTACCAAACCACACCAAAACGGTGCAATACCGTACGAGTACTCCATACGGTACCAAACCACACCAAAACGGTGCAATACCGTACGAGTACTTCGTTACGGTACCAAACCACACCAAAACGGTGCAATACCGTACGAGTACATCCATACGGTACCAAACCACACCAAAACGGTGCAATACCATACGAGTACATCTGTACGGTCCCAAACCACACCAAAATGGTACAATACCGTACGAGTACTTCGTTACGGTACCAAACCGCACCAAAAGAGTACGATACCGTACGAGTACATCCATACGGTTCCAAACCACACAAAACGGTGCAATACCGAACGAGTACATCCATACGGTACCAAACCACACCAAAACGGTGCAATACCGTACGAGTACTTCGTTACGGTACCAAACCGCACCAAAAGAGTACGATACCGTACGAGTACATCCATACGGTACCAAACCACACCAAAACGGTGCAATACCGTACGAGTACATCAATACGGTACCAAACCACACCAAAGCGGTGCAATACCGTACGAGTACATCCATACGGTACCAAACAACACCAAAACGGTGCAATACCGTACGAGTACTCCATACGGTACCAAACCCCACCAAAACGGTGCAATACCGTACGAGTACATCCATGCGGTACCAAACCACACAAAAATGGTGCAATACCGTACGAGTACGTCCGTATGGTACCAAACCACACCAAAACGGTACAATACCGTACGAGTACTTCGTTACGGTACCAAACCGCACCAAAAGAGTACGATACCGTACGAGTACATCCATACGGTACCAAACCACACCAAAACAGTGCAATACCGTACGAGTACATCCATACGGTACAAAACCACACCAAAACGGTACAATACCGTACGAGTACTTCGTCACGGTACCAAACCGCACCAAAAGAGTACGATACCGTACGAGTACATCCATACGGTACCAAACCACACCAAAACGGTGCAATACCGTACTAGTACATCCATACGGTACCAAACCACACCAAAACGGTACAATACCGTACGAGTACTTCGTTACGGTACCAAACCGCACCAAAAGAGTACGATACCGTACGAGTACATCCATACGGTACCAAACCACACCAAAACGGTGCAATACCCGACGAGTACATCCATACGGTACCAAACCACACCAAAACGGTGCAATACCGTACGAGTACTCCATACGGTACCAAACCCCACCAAAACGGTGCAATACCGTACGAGTACATCCATACGGTACCAAACCACACCAAAATAGTGCAATACCGTACGAGTACATCCGTACGGTACCAAACCACACCAAAACGGTGCAATACCGTACGAGTACATCCATACGGTACAATACCGCACCAAAAGAGTACGATACCATACGAGTACATCCATACGGTACCAAACCACACCAAAACGGTGCAATACCCTACGAGTACATCCATACGGTACCAAACCACACCAAAACGGTGCAATACCGTACGAGTACATCCATACGGTACCAAACCACACCAAAACGGTGCAATACCGTACGAGTACATCGATACGGTACCAAACCACACCAAAACGGTATAATACCGTACGAGTACTTCGTTACAGTACCAAACCGCACCAAAAGAGTACGATACCGTACGAGTACTCCATACGGTACCAAACCGCACCAAAACGGTGCAATACCGTACGAGTACATCCATACGGTACCAAACCACACCAAAACGGTGCAATACCGTACAAGTACATCCATGCGGTACCAAACCACACCACACCAAAACGGTGCAATACCGTACGAGTACTCCATACGGTACCAAACCACACTAAAACGTTGCAATACCGTACGAGTACATCCATACGGTACCAAACCACACAAAAACGGTGCAATACCGTACGAGTACATCCGTACGGTACCAAACCACACCAAAACGGTACAATACCGTACGAGTACTTCGTTACGGTACCAAACCGCACCAAAAGAGTACGATACTGTACGAGTACATCCATACGGTACCAAACCACACCAAAACGGTGCAATACCGTACGAGAACATCCATACGGTACCAAACCACACCAAAACGGTACAATACCGTACGAGTACTTCGTTACGGTACCAAACCGCACCAAAAGAGTACGATACCGTACGAGTACATCCATACGGTACCAAACCAAACCAAAACGGTACAATACCATACGAGTACTTCGTTACGGTACCAAACCGCACCAAAAGAGTACGATACCGTACGAGTACATCCATACGGTACCAAACCACACCAAAACGGTGCAATACCCTACGAGTACATCCATATGTTACCAAACCACACCAAAACGGTGCAATACCGTACGAGTACATCCATACGGTACCAAACCACACCAAAACGGTACAATACCGTACGAGTACTTCGTTATGGTACCAAACCGCACCAAAAGAGTACGATACCGTACGAGTACATCCATACGGTACCAAACTACACCAAAATGGTGCAATACCGTACGAGTACATCCATACGGTACCAAACCACACCAAAACGGTGCAATACCGTACGAGTACATCCATACGGTACCAAACCACACCAAAACGGTGCAATACTGTACGAGTACTTCGTTATGGTACCAAACCGCACCAAAAGAGTACAATACCGTACGAGTACTTCCATACGGTACCAAACCCCACCAAAACGGTGCAATACCGTACGAGTACATCCATACGGTACCAAACCACACCAAAACAGTGCAATACCGTACGAGTACATCCATACGGTACCATACCACACCAAAACGGTGCAATACCGTAGGAGTACATCCATACGGTACCAAACCACACCAAAACGGTACAATACCGTACGATACTTCGTTACGGTACCAAACCGCACCAAAAGAGTACGATACCGTACGAGTACATCCATACGGTACCAAACCACACCAAAACGGTGCAATACCGTACGAGTACATCCATACGGTACCAAACCACACCAAAACGGTGCAATACCGTACGAGTACATCGATACGGTACCAAACCACACCAAAACGGTATAATACCGTACGAGTACTTCGTTACTGTACCAAACCGCACCAAAAGAGTACGATACCGTACGAGTACATCCATACGGTACCAAACCACACCAAAACGGTGCAATACCCTACGAGTACATCCATACGGTACCAAACCACACCAAAACGGGGCAATACCGTAGGAGTACATCCATATGGTACCAAACCACACAAAAAACGGTGCAATACCGTACGAGTACATCGTTACGGTACCAAACCGCACCAAAAGAGTACGATACCGTACGAGTACATCCATACGGTACCAAACCACACCAAAACGGTGCAATACCGTACGAGTACATCCATACGGTACCAAACCACACAAAAACGGTACAATACCGTACGAGTACTTCGTTACGGTACCAAACCGCACCAAAAGAGTACGGTACCGTACGAGTACATCCATACGGTACCAAACCACACCAAAACGGTGCAATACCGTAGGAGTACATCCATACGGTACCAAACCACACCAAAACGGTGCAATACCATACGAGTACATCCATACGGTACCAAACCACACCAAAACGGGGCAATACCGTACGAGTACATCCATACGGTACCATAGCACACCAAAACGGTGCAATACCGTACGAGTACATCCATACGGTACCAAACCACACCAAAACGGTACAATACCGTACGAGTACTTCGTTACGGTACCAAACCGCACCAAAAGAGTACGATACCGTACGAGTACATCCATACGGTACCAAACCACACCAAAACGGTGCAATACCGTACGAGTACTCCATACGGTACCAAACCCCACCAAAACGGTGCAATACCGTACGAGTACATCCATACGGTACCAAACCACACCAAAACGGTGCAATACCGTACGAGTACATCCGTATGGTACCAAACCACACCAAAACGGTACAATACCGTACGAGTACTTCTTTACGGTACCAAACCGCACCAAAAGAGTACGATACCGTACGAGTACATCCATACGGTACCAAACCACACCAAAACGGTGCAATACCGTACGAGTACATCCATACGGTACCAAATCACACCAAAACGGTACAATACCGTACGAGTACTTCGTCACGGTACCAAACCGCACCAAAAGAGTACGATACCGTACGAGTACATCCATACGGTACCAAACCACACCAAAACGGTGCAATACCGTACGAGTACATCCATATGGTACCAAACCACACCAAAACGGTGCAATACCGTACGAGTACATCCGTACGGTACCAAACCACACCAAAACGGTACAATACCGTACGAGTACTTCGTTACGGTACCAAACCGCACCGAAAGAGTACGATACCGTACGATTACATCCATACGGTACCAAACCACACCAAAACGGTGCAATGCCGTACGAGTACATCCATACGGTACCAAACCACACCAAAACGGTACAATACCGTACGAGTACTTCGTTACGGTACCAAACCGCACCAAAAGAGTACGATACCGTACGAGTACATCCATACGGTTCCAAACCACACCAAAATGGTGCAATACCGTAGGAGTACTTCGTTACGGTACCAAACCACACCAAAACGGTGAAATACCGTACGAGTACATCGATACGGTACCAAACCCCACCAAAATGATACAATACCGTACGAGCACTTCGTTACGGTACCAAACCGCACCAAAAGAGTACGATACCGTACGAGTACTCCATACGGTACCAAACCGCACCAAAACGGTGCAATACCGTACGAGTACATCCATACGGTACTAAACCCCACCCAAACAGTGCAATACCCTACGAGTACATCCATACGGTACCAAACCACACCAAAACGGTGCAATACCGTACGAGTACATCCATACGGTACCAAACCACACCAAAACGGGGCAATACCGTACGAGTACATCCATACGGTACCAAACCACACCAAAACGGTGCAATACCGTACGAGTACATCCATACGTTACCAAACCACACCAAAACGGTGCAATACCGTACGAGTACTTCGTTACGGTACCAAACCACACCAAAATGGTGCAATACCGTACGAGTACATCCATACGGTACCAAACCACACCAAAACGGTGCAATACCGTACGAGTACTCCATACGGTACCAAACCCCACCAAAACGGTGCAATACCGTACAAGTACATCCATACGGTACCAAACCACACCAAAACGGTGCAATACCGTACGAGTACATCCATATGGTACCAAACCACACCAAAACGGTACAATACCGTACGAGTACTTCGTTACGGTACCAAACCGCACCAAAAGAGTACGATACCGTACGAGTACATCCATACGGTACCAAAGCACACAAAAAACGGTTCAATACCGTACGAGTACATCCATACGGTACCAAACCACACCAAAACGGTACAATACCGTACGAGTACTTCGTTACGGTACCAAACCGCACCAAAAGAGTACGATACCGTACGAGTACATCCATACGGTACCAAACCACACCAAAACGGTGCAATACCGTACGAGTACATCCATACGGTACCAAACCACACCAAAGCGGTGCAATACCGTACGAGTACATCCATACGGTACCAAACAACACCAAAACGGTGCAATACCGTACGAGTACTCCATACGGTACCAAACCCCACCAAAACGGTGCAATACCGTACGAGTACATCCATACGGTACCAAACCACACCAAAATGGTGCAATACCGTACGAGTACGTCCGTATGGTACCAAACCACACCAAAACGGTACAATACCGTACGAGTACTTCGTTACGGTACCAAACCGCACCAAAAGAGTACGATACCGTACGAGTACATCCATACGGTACCAAACCACACCAAAACAGTGCAATACCGTACGAGTACATCCATACGGTACCAAACCACACCAAAACGGTACAATACCGTACGAGTACTTCGTCACGGTACCAAACCGCACCAAAAGAGTACGATACCGTACGAGTACATCCATACGGTACCAAACCACACCAAAACGGTGCAATACCGTACGAGTACATCCATACGGTACCAAACCACACCAAAACGGTACAATACCGTACGAGTACTTCGTTACGGTACAATATCGCACCAAAAGAGTACGATACCGTACGAGTACATCCATACGGTACCAAACCACACCAAAACGGTGCAATACCCTACGAGTACATCCATACGGTACCAAACCACACCAAAACGGTGCAATACCGTACGAGTACTCCATACGGTACCAAACCCCACCAAAACGGTGCAATACCGTACGAGTACATCCATACGGTACCAAACCACACCAAAATAGTGCAATACCGTACGAGTACATCCGTACGGTACCAAACCACACCAAAACGGTGCAATACCGTACGAGTACATCCATACGGTACAATACCGCACCAAAAGAGTACGATACCATACGAGTACATCCATACGGTACCAAACCACACCAAAACGGTGCAATACCCTACGAGTACATCCATACGGTACCAAACCACACCAAAACGGTGCAATACCGTACGAGTACATTGATACGGTACCAAACCACACCAAAACGGTATAATACCGTACGAGTACTTCGTTACAGTACCAAACCGCACCAAAAGAGTACGATACCGTACGAGTACTCCATACGGTACCAAACCGCACCAAAACGGTGCAATACCGTACGAGTACATCCATACGGTACCAAACCACACCAAAACGGTGCAATACCGTACAAGTACATCCATGCGGTACCAAACCACACCACACCAAAACGGTGCAATACCGTACGAGTACTCCATACGGTACCAAACCACACTAAAACGTTGCAATACCGTACGAGTACATCCATACGGTACCAAACCACACCAAAACGGTGCAATACCGTACGAGTACATCCGTACGGTACCAAACCACACCAAAACGGTACAATACCGTACGAGTACTTCGTTACGGTACCAAACCGCACCAAAAGAGTACGATACTGTACGAGTACATCCATACGGTACCAAACCACACCAAAACGGTGCAATACCGTACGAGAACATCCATACGGTACCAAACCACACCAAAACGGTACAATACCGTACGAGTACTTCGTTACGGTACCAAACCGCACCAAAAGAGTACGATACCGTACGAGTACATCCATACGGTACCAAACCACACCAAAACGGTACAATACCATACGAGTACTTCGTTACGGTACCAAACCGCACCAAAAGAGTACGATACCGTACGAGTACATCCATACGGTACCAAACCACACCAAAACGGTGCAATACCCTACGAGTATTTCCATATGTTACCAAACCACACCAAAACGGTGCAATACCGTACGAGTACATCCATACGGTACCAAACCACACCAAAACGGTACAATACCGTACGAGTACTTCGTTATGGTACCAAACCGCACCAAAAGAGTACGATACCGTACGAGTACATCCATACGGTACCAAACCACACCAAAATGGTGCAATACCGTACGAGTACATCCATACGGTACCAAACCACACCAAAACGGTGCAATACCATACGAGTACATCCATACGGTACCAAACCACACCAAAACGGTGCAATACTGTACGAGTACTTCGTTATGGTACCAAACCGCACCAAAAGAGTACAATACCGTACGAGTACTTCCATACGGTACCAAACCCCACCAAAACGGTGCAATACCGTACGACTACATCCATACGGTACCAAACCACACCAAAACAGTGCAATACCGTACGAGTACATCCATACGGTACCATACCACACCAAAACGGTGCAATACCGTAGGAGTACATCCATACGGTACCAAACCACACCAAAACGGTACAATACCGTACGATACTTCGTTACGGTACCAAACCGCACCAAAAGAGTACGATACCGTACGAGTACATCCATACGGTACCAAACCACACCAAAACGGTGCAATACCGTACGAGTACATCCATACGGTACCAAACCACACCAAAACGGTGCAATACCGTACGAGTACATCGATACGGTACCAATCGTACGGTACCAAACCACACCAAAACGGTATAATACCGTACGAGTACTTCGTTACTGTACCAAACCGCACCAAAAGAGTACGATACCGTACGAGTACTCCATACGGTACCAAACCGCACCAAAACGGTGCGATACCGTACGAGTACATCCATACGGTACCAAACCACACCAAAACGGTGCAATACCGTACAAGTACATCCATGCGGTACCAAACCACACCACACCAAAACGGTGCAATACCGTACGAGTAGTCCATACGGTACCAAACCACACTAAAACGTTGCAATACCGTACGAGTACATCCATACGGTACCAAACCACACCAAAACGGTGCAATACCGTACGAGTACATCCATACGGTACCAAACCACACCCAAACGGTGCAATACCCTACGAGTACATCCATACGGTACCAAACCACACCAAAACGGTGCAATACCGTTCGAGTACATCCATACGGTACCAAACCACACCAAAACGGTACAATACCGTACGAGTACTTCGTTATGGTACCAAACCGCACCAAAAGGGTACAATACCGTACGAGTACTTCCATACGGTACCAATCCCCACCAAAACGGTGCGATACCGTACGAGTACATCCATAAAGTACCATACCACACCAAAATGGAACAATACCATACGAGTACATCGTTATGGTACCAAACCGCACCAAAACGGTGCAATACCGTACGAGTACATCCATACGGTACCAAACCACACCAAAACGGTACAATATCGTACGAGTACTTCGTTACGGTACCAAACCGCACCAACAGAGTACGATACCGTACGAGTACATCCATACGGTACCAAACCACACCAAAACGGTGCAATACCCTACGAGTACATCCATACGGTACCAAACCACACCAAAACGGGGCAATACCGTAGGAGTACATCCATATGGTACCAAACCACACAAAAAACGGTGCAATACCGTACGAGTACATCGTTACGGTACCAAACCGCACCAAAAGAGTACGATACCGTACGAGTACATCCATACGGTACCAAACCACACCAAAACGGTGCAATACCGTACGAGTACATCCATACGGTACCAAACCACACAAAAACGGTACAATACCGTACGAGTACTTCGTTACGGTACCAAACCGCACCAAAAGAGTACGGTACCGTACGAGTACATCCATACGGTACCAAACCACACCAAAACGGTGCAATACCGTAGGAGTACATCCATACGGTACCAAACCACACCAAAACGGTGCAATACCATACGAGTACATCCATACGGTACCAAACCACACAAAAACGGGGCAATACCGTACGAGTACATCCATACGGTACCATAGCACACCAAAACGGTGCAATACCGTACGAGTACATCCATACGGTACCAAACCACACCAAAACGGTACAATACCGTACGAGTACTTCGTTACGGTACCAAACCGCACCAAAAGAGTACGATACCGTACGAGTACATCCATACGGTACCAAACCACACCAAAACGGTGCAATACCGTACGAGTACATCCATAGGGTACCGAACCACACCAAAACGGTGCAATACCGTACGAGTACATCCATACGGTACCAAACCACACCAAAACGGTGCAATACCGTACGAGTACTCCATACGGTACCAAACCCCACCAAAACGGTGCAATACCGTACGAGTACATCCATACGGTACCAAACCACACCAAAACGGTGCAATACCGTACGAGTACATCCGTATGGTACCAAACCACACCAAAACGGTACAATACCGTACGAGTACTTCTTTACGGTACCAAACCGCACCAAAAGAGTACGATACCGTACGAGTACATCCATACGGTACCAAACCACACCAAAACGGTGCAATACCGTACGAGTACATCCATACGGTACCAAATCACACCAAAACGGTACAATACCGTACGAGTACTTCGTCACGGTACCAAACCGCACCAAAAGAGTACGATACCGTACGAGTACATCCATACGGTACCAAACCACACCAAAACGGTGCAATACCGTACGAGTACATCCATATGGTACCAAACCACACCAAAACGGTGCAATACCGTACGAGTACATCCGTACGGTACCAAACCACACCAAAACGGTACAATACCGTACGAGTACTTCGTTACGGTACCAAACCGCACCGAAAGAGTACGATACCGTACGATTACATCCATACGGTACCAAACCACACCAAAACGGTGCAATGCCGTACGAGTACATCCATACGGTACCAAACCACACCAAAACGGTACAATACCGTACGAGTACTTCGTTACGGTACCAAACCGCACCAAAAGAGTACGATACCGTACGAGTACATCCATACGGTTCCAAACCACACCAAAATGGTGCAATACCGTAGGAGTACTTCGTTACGGTACCAAACCACACCAAAACGGTGAAATACCGTACGAGTACATCGATACGGTACCAAACCCCACCAAAATGATACAATACCGTACGAGCACTTCGTTACGGTACCAAACCGCACCAAAAGAGTACGATACCGTACGAGTTCATCCATACGGTACCAAACCACACCAAAACGGTGCAATACCGTACGAGTACATCCATACGGTACCAAACGACAGCAAAACGGTGCAATACCGTATGAGTACATCCATACGGTACGAAACCACACCAAAACGGTACAATACCGAACGAGTACATCCATACGGTACCAAACCACACCAAAACGGTACAATACCGTACGAGTACTTCGTTACGGTACCAAACCGCACCAAAAGAGTACGATACGTACGAGTACATCCATACGGTACCAAACCACACCAAAACGGTGGAATACCCTACGAGTACATCCATACGGTACCAAACCACACCAAAACGGTGCAATACCGTACGAGTACATCCATACGGTACCAAACCACACCAAAACGGTACAATACCGTACGAGTACTTCGTTATGGTACCAAACCGCACCAAAAGGGTACAATACCGTACGAGTACTTCCATACGGTTCCAATCCCCACCAAAACGGTGCAATACCATACGAGTACATCCATGCGGTACCAAACCACACCAAAACGGTGCAATACCGTACGAGTACATCCATACGGTACCATACCACACCAAAACGGAACAATACCGTACGAGTACATCGTTATGGTACCAAACCGCACCAAAACGGTGCAATACCGTACGAGTACATCCATACGGTACCAAACCACACCAAAACGGTACAATACCGTACGAGTACTTCGTTACGGTACCAAACCGCACCAAAAGAGTACGATACCCTACGAGTACATCCATACGGTACCAAACCACACCAAAACGGTGCAATACCCTACGAGTACATCCATACGGTACCAAACCACACCAAAACGGGGCAATACCGTACGAGTACATCCATACGGTACCAAACCACACAAAAAACGGTGCAATACCGTACGAGTACATCCATACGGTACAAAACCACACCAAAACGGTACAATACCGTACGAGTACTTCGTTACGGTACAAAACCGCACCAAAAGAGTACGATACCGTACGAGTACATCGATACGGTACCAAACCACACCAAAACGGTGCAATACCGTACGAGTACATCCATACGGTACCAAACCACACCAAAACGGTACAATACCATACGAGTACTTCGTTACGGTACCAAACCGCACCAAAAGAGTACGATACCGTACGAGTACATCCATACGGTACCAAACCACACCAAAACGGTGCAATACCCTACGAGTACATCCATACGGTACCAAACCACACCAAAACGGTGCAATACCGTACGAGTACATCCATACGGTACCAAACGACAGCAAAACGGTGCAATACCGTATGAGTACATCCATACGGTACGAAACCACACCAAAACGGTACAATACCGAACGAGTACATCCATACGGTACCAAACCACACCAAAACGGTACAATACCGTACGAGTACTTCGTTACGGTACCAAACCGCACCAAAAGAGTACGATACGTACGAGTACATCCATACGGTACCAAACCACACCAAAACGGTGGAATACCCTACGAGTACATCCATACGGTACCAAACCACACCAAAACGGTGCAATACCGTACGAGTACATCCATACGGTACCAAACCACACCAAAACGGTACAATACCGTACGAGTACTTCGTTATGGTACCAAACCGCACCAAAAGGGTACAATACCGTACGAGTACTTCCATACGGTACCAATCCCCACCAAAACGGTGCAATACCATACGAGTACATCCATGCGGTACCAAACCACACCAAAACGGTGCAATACCGTACGAGTACATCCATACGGTACCATACCACACCAAAACGGAACAATACCGTACGAGTACATCGTTATGGTACCAAACCGCACCAAAACGGTGCAATACCGTACGAGTATATCCATACGGTACCAAACCACACCAAAACGGTACAATACCGTACGAGTACTTCGTTACGGTACCAAACCGCACCAAAAGAGTACGATACCCTACGAGTACATCCATACGGTACCAAACCACACCAAAACGGTGCAATACCCTACGAGTACATCCATACGGTACCAAACCACACCAAAACGGGGCAATACCGTACGAGTACATCCATACGGTACCAAACCACACAAAAAACGGTGCAATACCGTACGAGTACATCCATACGGTACAAAACCACACCAAAACGGTACAATACCGTACGAGTACTTCGTTACGGTACCAAACCGCACCAAAAGAGTACGATACCGTACGAGTACATCGATACGGTACCAAACCACACCAAAACGGTGCAATACCGTACGAGTACATCCATACGGTACCAAACCACACCAAAACGGTACAATACCATACGAGTACTTCGTTACGGTACCAAACCGCACCAAAAGAGTACGATACCGTACGAGTACATCCATACGGTACCAAACCACACCAAAACGGTGCAATACCCTACGAGTACATCCATACGGTACCAAACCACACCAAAACGGTGCAATACCGTACGAGTACATCCATACGGTACCAAACCACACCGAAACGGGGCAATACCGTACGAGTACATCCATACGGTACCAAACCACACCAAAACGGGGCAATACCGTACGAGTACATCCATACGGTACCATAGCACACCAAAACGGTGCAATACCGTACGAGTACATCCATACGGTACCAAACCACACCAAAACGGTACAATACCGTACGAGTACTTCGTTACGGTACCAAACCGCACCAAAAGAGTACGATACCGTACGAGTACGTCCATAAGGTACCAAATGACACCAAAACGGTGCAATACCGTACGAGTACGTCCATAGGGTACCAAACCACACCAAAACGGTGCAATACCGTACGAGTACATCCATACGGTACCAAACCACACCAAAACGGTGCAATACCGTACGAGTACTCCATACGGTACCAAACCCCACCAAAACGGTGCAATACCGTACGAGTACATCCGTACGGTACCAAACCACACCAAAACGGTGCAATACCGTACGAGTACATCCGTATGGTACCAAACCACACCAAAACGGTACAATACCGTACTAGTACTTCGTTACGGTACCAAACCGCACCAAAAGAGTACGATACCGTACGAGTACTCCATACGGTACCAAACCGCACCAAAACGGTGCAATACCGTACGAGTACATCCATACGGTACTAAACCCCACCCAAACAGTGCAATACCCTACGAGTACATCAATACGGTACCAAACCACACCAAAACGGTGCAATACCGTACGAGTACATCCATACGGTACCAAACCACACCAAAACGGGGCAATACCGTACGAGTACATCCATACGGTACCAAACCACACCAAAACGGTGCAATACCGTACGAGTACATCCATACGTTACCAAACCACACCAAAACGGTGCAATACCGTACGAGTACTTCGTTACGGTACCAAACCACACCAAAACGGTGCAATACCGTACGAGTACATCCATACGGTACCAAACCACACCAAAATGGTGCAATACCGTACGAGTACATCCATACGGTACCAAACCACACCAAAACGGTGCAATACCGTACGAGTACTCCATACGGTACCAAACCCCACCAAAACGGTGCAATACCGTACAAGTACATCCATACGGTACCAAACCACACCAAAACGGTGCAATACCGTACGAGTACATCCATATGGTACCAAACCACACCAAAACGGTACAATACCGTACGAGTACTTCGTTACGGTACCAAACCGCACCAAAAGAGTACGATACCGTACGAGTACATCCATACGGTACCAAAGCACACAAAAAACGGTGCAATACCGTACGAGTACATCCATACGGTACCAAACCACACCAAAACGGTACAATACCGTACGAGTACTTCGTTACGGTACCAAACCGCACCAAAAGAGTACGATACCGTACGAGTACATCCATACGGTACCAAACCACACCAAAACGGTGCAATACCGTACGAGTACATCCATACGGTACCAAACCACACCAAAGCGGTGCAATACCGTACGAGTACATCCATACGGTACCAAACAACACCAAAACGGTGCAATACCGTACGAGTACTCCATACGGTACCAAACCCCACCAAAACGGTGCAATACCGTACGAGTACATCAATACGGTACCAAACCACACCAAAATGGTGCAATACCGTACGAGTACGTCCGTATGGTACCAAACCACACCAAAACGGTACAATACCGTACGAGTACTTCGTTACGGTACCAAACCGCACCAAAAGAGTACGATACCGTACGAGTACATCCATACGGTACCAAACCACACCAAAACAGTGCAATACCGTACGAGTACATCCATACGGTACCAAACCACACCAAAACGGTACAATACCGTACGAGTACTTCGTCACGGTACCAAACCGCACCAAAAGAGTACGATACCGTACGAGTACATCCATACGGTACCAAACCACACCAAAACGGTGCAATACCGTACGAGTACATCCATACGGTACCAAACCACACCAAAACGGTACAATACCGTACGAGTACTTCGTTACGGTACAATATCGCACCAAAAGAGTACGATACCGTACGAGTACATCCATACGGTACCAAACCACACCAAAACGGTGCAATACCCTACGAGTACATCCATACGGTACCAAACCACACCAAAACGGTGCAATACCGTACGAGTACTCCATACGGTACCAAACCCCACCAAAACGGTGCAATACCGTACGAGTACATCCATACGGTACCAAACCACACCAAAATAGTGCAATATCGTACGAGTACATCCGTACGGTACCAAACCACACCAAAACGGTGCAATACCGTACGAGTACATCCATACGTTACCAAACCACACCAAAACGGTGCAATACCGTACGAGTACTTCGTTACGGTACCAAACCACACCAAAACGGTGCAATACCGTACGAGTACATCCATACGGTACCAAACCACACCAAAATGGTGCAATACCGTACGAGTACATCCATACGGTACCAAACCACACCAAAACGGTGCAATACCGTACGAGTACTCCATACGGTACCAAACCCCACCAAAACGGTGCAATACCGTACAAGTACATCCATACGGTACCAAACCACACCAAAACGGTGCAATACCGTACGAGTACATCCATATGGTACCAAACCACACCAAAACGGTACAATACCGTACGAGTACTTCGTTACGGTACCAAACCGCACCAAAAGAGTACGATACCGTACGAGTACATCCATACGGTACCAAACCACACCAAAACGGTGCAATACCGTACGAGTACATCCATACGGTACCAAAGCACACAAAAAACGGTGCAATACCGTACGAGTACATCCATACGGTACCAAACCACACCAAAACGGTACAATACCGTACGAGTACTTCGTTACGGTACCAAACCGCACCAAAAGAGTACGATACCGTACGAGTACATCCATACGGTACCAAACCACACCAAAACGGTGCAATACCGTACGAGTACATCCATACGGTACCAAACCACACCAAAGCGGTGCAATACCGTACGAGTACATCCATACGGTACCAAACAACACCAAAACGGTGCAATACCGTACGAGTACTCAATACGGTACCAAACCCCACCAAAACGGTGCAATACCGTACGAGTACATCCATACGGTACCAAACCACACCAAAATGGTGCAATACCGTACGAGTACGTCCGTATGGTACCAAACCACACCAAAACGGTACAATACCGTACGAGTACTTCGTTACGGTACCAAACCGCACCAAAAGAGTACGATACCGTACGAGTACATCCATACGGTACCAAACCACACCAAAACAGTGCAATACCGTACGAGTACATCCATACGGTACCAAACCACACCAAAACGGTACAATACCGTACGAGTACTTCGTCACGGTACCAAACCGCACCAAAAGAGTACGATACCGTACGAGTACATCCATACGGTACCAAACCACACCAAAACGGTGCAATACCGTACGAGTACATCCATACGGTACCAAACCACACCAAAATGGTGCAATACCGTACGAGTACGTCCGTATGGTACCAAACCACACCAAAACGGTACAATACCGTACGAGTACTTCGTTACGGTACCAAACCGCACCAAAAGAGTACGATACCGTACGAGTACATCCATACGGTACCAAACCACACCAAAACAGTGCAATACCGTACGAGTACATCCATACGGTACCAAACCACACCAAAACGGTACAATACCGTACGAGTACTTCGTCACGGTACCAAACCGCACCAAAAGAGTACGATACCGTACGAGTACATCCATACGGTACCAAACCACACCAAAACGGTGCAATACCGTACGAGTACATCCATACGGTACCAAACCACACAAAAACGGTACAATACCGTACGAGTACTTCGTTACGGTACAATATCGCACCAAAAGAGTACGATACCGTACGAGTACATCCATACGGTACCAAACCACACCAAAACGGTGCAATACCCTACGAGTACATCCATACGGTACCAAACCACACCAAAACGGTGCAATACCGTACGAGTACTCCATACGGTACCAAACCCCACCAAAACGGTGCAATACCGTACGAGTACATCCATACGGTACCAAACCACACCAAAATAGTGCAATACCGTACGAGTACATCCGTACGGTACCAAACCACACCAAAACGGTGCAATACCGTACGAGTACATCCATACGTTACCAAACCACACCAAAACGGTGCAATACCGTACGAGTACTTCGTTACGGTACCAAACCACACCAAAACGGTGCAATACCGTACGAGTACATCCATACGGTACCAAACCACACCAAAATGGTGCAATACCGTACGAGTACATCCATACGGTACCAAACCACACCAAAACGGTGCAATACCGTACGAGTACTCCATACGGTACCAAACCCCACCAAAACGGTGCAATACCGTACAAGTACATCCATACGGTACCAAACCACACCAAAACGGTGCAATACCGTACGAGTACATCCATATGGTACCAAACCACACCAAAACGGTACAATACCGTACGAGTACTTCGTTACGGTACCAAACCGCACCAAAAGAGTACGATACCGTACGAGTACATCCATACGGTACCAAAGCACACAAAAAACGGTGCAATACCGTACGAGTACATCCATACGGTACCAAACCACACCAAAACGGTACAATACCGTACGAGTACTTCGTTACGGTACCAAACCGCACCAAAAGAGTACGATACCGTACGAGTACATCCATACGGTACCAAACCACACCAAAACGGTGCAATACCGTACGAGTACATCCATACGGTACCAAACCACACCAAAGCGGTGCAATACCGTACGAGTACATCCATACGGTACCAAACAACACCAAAACGGTGCAATACCGTACGAGTACTCCATACGGTACCAAACCCCACCAAAACGGTGCAATACCGTACGAGTACATCCATACGGTACCAAACCACACCAAAATGGTGCAATACCGTACGAGTACGTCCGTATGGTACCAAACCACACCAAAACGGTACAATACCGTACGAGTACTTCGTTACGGTACCAAACCGCACCAAAAGAGTACGATATCGTACGAGTACATCCATACGGTACCAAACCACACCAAAACAGTGCAATACCGTACGAGTACATCCATACGGTACCAAACCACACCAAAACGGTACAATACCGTACGAGTACTTCGTCACGGTACCAAACCGCACCAAAAGAGTACGATACCGTACGAGTACATCCATACGGTACCAAACCACACCAAAACGGTGCAATACCGTACGAGTACATCCATACGGTACCAAACCACACCAAAATGGTGCAATACCGTACGAGTACGTCCGTATGGTACCAAACCACACCAAAACGGTACAATACCGTACGAGTACTTCGTTACGGTACCAAACCGCACCAAAAGAGTACGATACCGTACGAGTACATCCATACGGTACCAAACCACACCAAAACAGTGCAATACCGTACGAGTACATCCATACGGTACCAAACCACACCAAAACGGTACAATACCGTACGAGTACTTCGTCACGGTACCAAACCGCACCAAAAGAGTACGATACCGTACGAGTACATCCATACGGTACCAAACCACACCAAAACGGTGCAATACCGTACGAGTACATCCATACGGTACCAAACCACACCAAAACGGTACAATACCGTACGAGTACTTCGTTACGGTACAATATCGCACCAAAAGAGTACGATACCGTACGAGTACATCCATACGGTACCAAACCACACCAAAACGGTGCAATACCCTACGAGTACATCCATACGGTACCAAACCACACCAAAACGGTGCAATACCGTACGAGTACTCCATACGGTACCAAACCCCACCAAAACGGTGCAATACCGTACGAGTACATCCATACGGTACCAAACCACACCAAAATAGTGCAATACCGTACGAGTACATCCGTACGGTACCAAACCACACCAAAACGGTGCAATACCGTACGAGTACATCCATACGTTACCAAACCACACCAAAACGGTGCAATACCGTACGAGTACTTCGTTACGGTACCAAACCACACCAAAACGGTGCAATACCGTACGAGTACATCCATACGGTACCAAACCACACCAAAATGGTGCAATACCGTACGAGTACATCCATACGGTACCAAACCACACCAAAACGGTGCAATACCGTACGAGTACTCCATACGGTACCAAACCCCACCAAAACGGTGCAATACCGTACAAGTACATCCATACGGTACCAAACCACACCAAAACGGTGCAATACCGTACGAGTACATCCATATGGTACCAAACCACACCAAAACGGTACAATACCGTACGAGTACTTCGTTACGGTACCAAACCGCACCAAAAGAGTACGATACCGTACGAGTACATCCATACGGTACCAAAGCACACAAAAAACGGTGCAATACCGTACGAGTACATCCATACGGTACCAAACCACACCAAAACGGTACAATACCGTACGAGTACTTCGTTACGGTACCAAACCGCACCAAAAGAGTACGATACCGTACGAGTACATCCATACGGTACCAAACCACACCAAAACGGTGCAATACCGTACGAGTACATCCATACGGTACCAAACCACACCAAAGCGGTGCAATACCGTACGAGTACATCCATACGGTACCAAACAACACCAAAACGGTGCAATACCGTACGAGTACTCCATACGGTACCAAACCCCACCAAAACGGTGCAATACCGTACGAGTACATCCATACGGTACCAAACCACACCAAAATGGTGCAATACCGTACGAGTACGTCCGTATGGTACCAAACCACACCAAAACGGTACAAAACCGTACGAGTACTTCGTTACGGTACCAAACCGCACCAAAAGAGTACGATACCGTACGAGTACATCCATACGGTACCAAACCACACCAAAACAGTGCAATACCGTACGAGTACATCCATACGGTACCAAACCACACCAAAACGGTACAATACCGTACGAGTACTTCGTCACGGTACCAAACCGCACCAAAAGAGTACGATACCGTACGAGTACATCCATACGGTACCAAACCACACCAAAACGGTGCAATACCGTACGAGTACATCCATACGGTACCAAACCACACCAAAACGGTACAATACCGTACGAGTACTTCGTTACGGTACAATATCGCACCAAAAGAGTACGATACCGTACGAGTACATCCATACGGTACCAAACCACACCACAACGGTGCAATACCCTACGAGTACATCCATACGGTACCAAACCACACCAAAACGGTGCAATACCGTACGAGTACTCCATACGGTACCAAACCCCACCAAAACGGTGCAATACCGTACGAGTACATCCATACGGTACCAAACCACACCAAAATAGTGCAATACCGTACGAGTACATCCGTACGGTACCAAACCACACCAAAACGGTGCAATACCGTACGAGTACATCCATACGGTACAATACCGCACCAAAAGAGTACGATACCATACGAGTACATCCATACGGTACCAAACCACACCAAAACGGTGCAATACCCTACGACTACATCCATACGGTACCAAACCACACCAAAACGGTGCAATACCGTACGAGTACATCCATACGGTACCAAACCGCACCAAAACGGTGCAATACCGTACGAGTACATCGATACGGTACCAAACCACACCAAAACGGTATAATACCGTACGAGTACTTCGTTACAGTACCAAACCGCACCAAAAGAGTACGATACCGTACGAGTACTCCATACGGTACCAAACCGCACCAAAACGGTGCAATACCGTACGAGTACATCCATACGGTACCAAACCACACCAAAACGGTGCAATACCGTACAAGTACATCCATGCGGTACCAAACCACACCACACCAAAACGGTGCAATACCGTACGAGTACTCCATACGGTACCAAACCACACTAAAACGTTGCAATACCGTACGAGTACATCCATACGGTACCAAACCACACCAAAACGGTGCAATACCGTACGAGTACATCCGTACGGTACCAAACCACACCAAAACGGTACAATACCGTACGAGTACTTCGTTACGGTACCAAACCGCACCAAAAGAGTACGATACTGTACGAGTACATCCATACGGTACCAAACCACACCAAAACGGTGCAATACCGTACGAGAACATCCATACGGTACCAAACCACACCAAAACGGTACAATACCGTACGAGTACTTCGTTACGGTACCAAACCGCACCAAAAGAGTACGATACCGTACGAGTACATCCATACGGTACCAAACCACACCAAAACGGTACAATACCATACGAGTACTTCGTTACGGTACCAAACCGCACCAAAAGAGTACGATACCGTACGAGTACATCCATACGGTACCAAACCACACCAAAACGGTGCAATACCCTACGAGTACATCCATATGGTACCAAACCACACCAAAACGGTGCAATACCGTACGAGTACATCCATACGGTACCAAACCACACCAAAACGGTACAATACCGTACGAGTACTTCGTTATGGTACCAAACCGCACCAAAAGAGTACGATACCGTACGAGTACATCCATACGGTACCAAACCACACCAAAATGGTGCAATACCGTACGAGTACATCCATACGGTACCAAACCACACCAAAACGGTGCAATACCGTACGAGTACATCCATACGGTACCAAACCACACCAAAACGGTGCAATACTGTACGAGTACTTCGTTATGGTACCAAACCGCACCAAAAGAGTACAATACCGTACGAGTACTTCCATACGGTACCAAACCCCACCAAAACGGTGCAATACCGTACCAGTACATCCATACGGTACCAAACCACACCAAAACAGTGCAATACCGTACGAGTACATCCATACGGTACCATACCACACCAAAACGGTGCAATACCGTAGGAGTACATCCATACGGTACCAAACCACACCAAAACGGTACAATACCGTACGATACTTCGTTACGGTACCAAACCGCACCAAAAGAGTACGATACCGTACGAGTACATCCATACGGTACCAAACCACACCAAAACGGTGCAATACCGTACGAGTACATCCATACGGTACCAAACCACACCAAAACGGTGCAATACCGTACGAGTACATCGATACGGTACCAAACCACACCAAAACGGTATAATACCGTACGAGTACTTCGTTACTGTACCAAACCGCACCAAAAGAGTACGATACCGTACGAGTACTCCATACGGTACCAAACCGCACCAAAACGGTGCGATACCGTACGAGTACATCCATACGGTACCAAACCACACCAAAACGGTGCAATACCGTACAAGTACATCCATGCGGTACCAAACCACACCACACCAAAACGGTTCAATACCGTACGAGTACTCCATACGGTACCAAACCACACTAAAACGTTGCAATACCGTACGAGTACATCCATACGGTACCAAACCACACCAAAACGGTGCAATACCGTACGCGTACATCCGTACGGTACCAAACCACACCAAAACGGTACAATACCGTACGAGTACTTCGTTACGGTACCAAACCGCACCAAAAGAGTACGATACCGTACGAGTACATCCATACGGTACCAAACCACACCCAAACGGTGCAATACCCTACGAGTACATCCATACGGTACCAAACCACACCAAAACGGTACAATACCGTACGAGTACATCCATACGACACCAAACCACACCAAAACGGTGCAATACCGTACGAGTACATCCATACGACACCAAACCACACCAAAACGGTGCAATACCGTTCGAGTACATCCATACGGTACCAAACCACACCAAAACGGTACAATACCGTACGAGTACTTCGTTATGGTACCAAACCGCACCAAAAGGGTACAATACCGTACAAGTCCTTCCATACGGTACCAATCCCCACCAAAACGGTGCAATACCGTACGAGTACATCCATAAAGTACCATACCACACCAAAACGGAACAATACCATACGAGTACAACGTTATGGTACCAAACCGCACCAAAACGGTGCAATACCGTACGAGTACATCCATACGGTACCAAACCACACCAAAACGGTACAATATCGTACGAGTACTTCGTTACGGTACCAAACCGCACCAACAGAGTACGATACCGTACGAGTACATCCATACGGTACCAAACCACACCAAAACGGTGCAATACCCTACGAGTACATCCATACGGTACCAAACCACACCAAAACGGGGCAATACCGTAGGAGTACATCCATATGGTACCAAACCACACAAAAAACGGTGCAATACCGTACGAGTACATCGTTACGGTACCAAACCGCACCAAAAGAGTACGATACCGTACGAGTACATCCATACGGTACCAAACCACACCAAAACGGTGCAATACCGTACGAGTACATCCATACGGTACCAAACCACACCAAAACGGTACAATACCGTACGAGTACTTCGTTACGGTACCAAACCGCACCAAAAGAGTACGATACCGTACGAGTACATCCATACGGTACCAAACCACACCAAAACCGTGCAATACCCTACGAGTACATCCATACGGTACCAAACCACACCAAAACGGTGCAATACCATACGAGTACATCCATACGGTACCAAACCACACCAAAACGGGGCAATACCGTACGAGTACATCCATACGGTACCATAGCACACCAAAACGGTGCAATACCGTACGAGTACATCCATACGGTACCAAACCACACCAAAACGGTACAATACCGTACGAGTACTTCGTTACGGTACCAAACCGCACCAAAAGAGTACGATACCGTACGAGTACATCCATACGGTACCAAACCACACCAAAACGGTGCAATACCGTACGAGTACATCCATAGGGTACCGAACCACACCAAAACGGTGCAATACCGGACGAGTACATCCATACGGTACCAAACCACACCAAAACGGTGCAATACCGTACGAGTACTCCATACGGTACCAAACCCCACCAAAACGGTGCAATACCGTACGAGTACATCCATACGGTACCAAACCACACCAAAACGGTGCAATACCGTACGAGTACATCCGTATGGTACCAAACCACACCAAAACGGTACAATACCGTACGAGTACTTCTTTACGGTACCAAACCGCACCAAAAGAGTACGATACCGTACGAGTACATCCATACGGTACCAAACCACACCAAAACGGTGCAATACCGTACGAGTACATCCATACGGTACCAAATCACACCAAAACGGTACAATACCGTACGAGTACTTCGTCACGGTACCAAACCGCACCAAAAGAGTACGATACCGTACGAATACATCCATACGGAACCAAACCACACCAAAACGGTGCAATACCGTACGAGTACATCCATATGGTACCAAACCACACCAAAACGGTGCAATACCGTACGAGTACTTCGTTACGGTACCAAACCGCACCAAAAGAGTACGATACCGTACGAGTACATCCATACGGTTCCAAACCACACCAAAATGGTGCAATACCGTAGGAGTACTTCGTTACGGTACCAAGCCACACCAAAACGGTGCAATACCGTACGAGTACATCGATACGGTACCAAACCCCACCAAAATGATACAATACCGTACGAGCACTTCGTTACGGTACCAAACCGCACCAAAAGAGTACGATACCGTACGAGTTCATCCATACGGTACCAAACCACACCAAAACGGTGCAATACCGTACGAGTACATCCATACGGTACCAAACGACAGCAAAACGGTGCAATACCGTATGAGTACATCCATACGGTACGAAACCACACCAAAACGGTACAATACCGAACGAGTACATCCATACGGTACCAAACCACACCAAAACGGTACAATACCGTACGAGTACTTCGTTACGGTACCAAACCGCACCAAAAGAGTACGATACGTATGAGTACATCCATACGGTACCAAACCACACCAAAACGGTGGAATACCCTACGAGTACGTCCATACGGTACCAAACCACACCAAAACGGTACAATACCGTACGAGTACTTCGTTACGGTACCAAACCGCACCAAAAGAGTACGATACCCTACGAGTACATCCATACGGTACCAAACCACACCAAAACGGTGCATTACCCTACGAGTACATCCATACGGTACCAAACCACACCAAAACGGGGCAATACCGTACGAGTACATCCATACGGTACCAAACCACACAAAAAACGGTGCAATACCGTACGAGTACATCCATACGGTACAAAACCACACCAAAACGGTACAATACCGTACGAGTACTTCGTTACGGTACCAAACCGCACCAAAAGAGTACGATACCGTACGAGTACTCCATACGGTACCAAACCGCACCAAAACGGTGCAATACCGTACGAGTACATCCATACGGTACCAAACCAAACCCAAACGGTGCAATACCCTACGAGTACATCCATACGGTACCAAACCACACCAAAACGGTACAATACCGTACGAGTACTTCGTTACGGTACCATAGCACACCAAAACGGTGCAATACCGTACGAGTACATCCATACGGTACCAAACCACACCAAAACGGTGCAATACCGTACGAGAACATCCATACGGTACCAAACCACACCAAAACGGTACAATACCGTACGAGTACTTCGTTACGGTACCAAACCGCACCAAAAGAGTACGATACCGTACGAGTACATCCATACGGTACCAAACCACACCAAAACGGTACAATACCATACGAGTACTTCGTTACGGTACCAAACCGCACCAAAAGAGTACGATACCGTACGAGTACATCCATACGGTTCCAAACCACACCAAAACGGTGCAATACCATAGGAGTACTTCGTTACGGTACCAAACCACACCAAAACGGTGCAATACCGTACGAGTACATCCATACGGTACCAAACCACACCAAAATGGTGCAATACCGTACGAGTACATCCATACGGTACCAAACCACACCAAAACGGTGCAATACCGTACGAGTACATCCATACGGTACCAAACCACACAGAAACGGTACAATCCCGTACGAGTACTTCGTTACGGTACCAAACCGCACCGAAAGAGTACGATACTGTACGAGTACATCCATACGGTACAAAACCGCACCAAAACGGTGCAATACCGTACGAGTACATCCATACGGTACCAAACCACACCAAAACGGTACAATACCGTACGAGTACTTCGTTACGGTACCAAACCGCACCAAAAGAGTAAGATACCGTACGAGTACATCCATACGGTACCAAACCACACCAAAACGGTGCAATACCGTACGAGTACATCCATACGGTACCAAACCACACCAAAACGGTACAATACCGTACGAGTACTTCGTTACGGTACCAAACCGCACCAAAAGAGTACGATACCGTTCGAGTACTCCATACGGTACCAAACCGCACCAAAACGGTGCAATACCGTACGAGTACATCCATACGGTACCAAACCACACCCAAACGGTGCAATACCCTACGAGTACATCCATACGGTACCAAACCACACCAAAACGGTGCAATACCGTACGAGTACATCCATACGGTACCAAACCACACCAAAATAGTGCAATACCGTACGAGTACATCCATACGGTACCAAACCACACCAAAATGGTGCAATACCGTACGAGTACATCCATACGGTACCAAACCACACCAAAACGGTACAATACCGTACGAGTACTTCGTTATGGTACCAAACCGCACCAAAAGGGTACAATACCGTACGAGTACTTCCATACGGTACCAATCCCCACCAAAACGGTGCAATACCATACGAGTACATCCATGCGGTACCAAACCACACCAAAACGGTGCAATACCGTACGAGTACATCCATACGGTACCATACCACACCAAAACGGAACAATACCGTACGAGTACATCGTTATGGTACCAAACCGCACCAAAACGGTGCAATACCGTACGAGTACATCCATACGGTACCAAACCACACCAAAACGGTACAATACCGTACGAGTACTTCGTTACGGTACCAAACCGCACCAAAAGAGTACGATACCCTACGAGTACATCCATACGGTACCAAACCACACCAAAACGGTGCAATACCCTACGAGTACATCCATACGGTACCAAACCACACAAAAAACGGTGCAATACCGTACGAGTACATCCATACGGTACCAAACCACACAAAAACGGTACAATACCGTACGAGTACTTCGTTACGGTACCAAACCGCACCAAAAGAGTACGATACCGTACGAGTACATCGATACGGTACCAAACCACACCAAAACGGTGCAATACCGTACGAGTACATCCATACGGTACCAAACCACACCAAAACGGTACAATACCATACGAGTACTTCGTTACGGTACCAAACCGCACCAAAAGAGTACGATACCGTACGAGTACATCCATACGGTACCAAACCACACCAAAACGGTGCAATACCCTACGAGTACATCCATACGGTACCAAACCACACCAAAACGGTGCAATACCGTACGAGTACATCCATACGGTACCAAACCACACCGAAACGGGGCAATACCGTACGAGTACATCCATACGGTACAAAACCACACCCAAACGGGGCAATACCGTACGAGTACATCCATACGGTACCATAGCACACCAAAACGGTGCAATACCGTACGAGTACATCCATACGGTACCAAACCACACCAAAACGGTACAATACCGTACGAGTACTTCGTTACGGTACAAAACCGCACCAAAAGAGTACGATACCGTACGAGTACGTCCATAAGGTACCAAATGATACCAAAACGGTGCAATACCGTACGAGTACGTCCATAGGGTACCAAACCACACCAAAACGGTGCAATACCGTACGAGTACATCCATACGGTACCAAACCACACCAAAACGGTGCAATACCGTACGAGTACTCCATACGGTACCAAACCCCACCAAAACGGTGCAATACCGTACGAGTACATCCGTACGGTACCAAACCACACCAAAACGGTGCAATACCGTACGAGTACATCCGTATGGTATCAAACCACACCAAAACGATACAATACCGTACGAGTACTTCGTTACGGTACCAAACCGCACCAAAAGAGTACGATACCGTACGAGTACTCCATACGGTACCAAACCGCACCAAAACGGTGCAATACCGTACGAGTACATCCATACGGTACCAAACCACACCAAAACGGTGCAATACCGTACAAGTACATCCATGCGGTACCAAACCACACCACACCAAAACGGTGCAATACCGTACGAGTACTCCATACGGTACCAAACCACACTAAAACGTTGCAATACCGTACGAGTACATCCATACGGTACCAAACCACACCAAAACGGTGCAATACTGTACGCGTACATCCGTACGGTACCAAACCACACCAAAACGGTACAATACCGTACGAGTACTTCGTTACGGTACCAAACCGCACCAAAAGAGTACGATACCGTACGAGTACATCCATACGGTACCAAACCACACCCAAACGGTGCAATACCCTACGAGTACATCCATACGGTACCAAACCACACCAAAACGGTGCAATACCGTACGAGTACATCCATACGACACCAAACCACACCAAAACGGTGCAATACCGTACGAGTACATCCATACGACACCAAACCACACCAAAACGGTGCAATACCGTTCGAGTACATCCATACGGTACCAAACCACACCAAAACGGTACAATACCGTACGAGTACTTCGTTACGGTACCAAACCGCACCAAAAGAGTACGATACTGTACGAGTACATCCATACGGTACCAAACCACACCAAAACGGTGCAATACCGTACGAGAACATCCATACGGTACCAAACCACACCAAAACGGTACAATACCGTACGAGTACTTCGTTACGGTACCAAACCGCACCAAAAGAGTACGATACCGTACGAGTACATCCATACGGTACCAAACCACACCAAAACGGTACAATACCATACGAGTACTTCGTTACGGTACCAAACCGCACCAAAAGAGTACGATACCGTACGAGTACATCCATACGGTACCAAACCACACCAAAATGGTGCAATACCGTACGAGTACATCCATACGGTACCAAACCACACCAAAACGGTGCAATACCGTACGAGTACATCCATACGGTACCAAACCACACCAAAACGGTGCAATACTGTACGAGTACTTCGTTATGGTACCAAACCGCACCAAAAGAGTACAATACCGTACGAGTACTTCCATACGGTACCAAACCCCACCAAAACGGTGCAATACCGTACGAGTACATCCATACGGTACCAAACCACACCAAAACAGTGCAATACCGTACGAGTACATCCATACGGTACCATACCACACCAAAACGGTGCAATACCGTAGGAGTACATCCATACGGTACCAAACCACACCAAAACGGTACAATACCGTACGATACTTCGTTACGGTACCAAACCGCACCAAAAGAGTACGATACCGTACGAGTACATCCATACGGTACCAAACCACACCAAAACGGTGCAATACCGTACGAGTACATCCATACGGTACCAAACCACACCAAAACGGTGCAATACCGTACGAGTACATCGATACGGTACCAAACCACACCAAAACGGTATAATACCGTACGAGTACTTCGTTACTGTACCAAACCGCACCAAAAGAGTACGATACCATACGAGTACTCCATACGGTACCAAACCGCACCAAAACGGTGCGATACCGTACGAGTACATCCATACGGTACCAAACCACACCAAAACGGTGCAATACCGTACAAGTACATCCATGCGGTACCAAACCACACCACACCAAAACGGTGCAATACCGTACGAGTACTCCATACGGTACCAAACCACACTAAAACGTTGCAATACCGTACGAGTACATCCATACGGTACCAAACCACACCAAAACGGTGCAATACCGTACGCGTACATCCGTACGGTACCAAACCACACCAAAACGGTACAATACCGTACGAGTACTTCGTTACGGTACCAAACCGCACCAAAAGAGTACGATACCGTACGAGTACATCCATACGGTACCAAACCACACCCAAACGGTGCAATACCCTACGAGTACATCCATACGGTACCAAACCACACCAAAACGGTGCAATACCGTACGAGTACATCCATACGACACCAAACCACACCAAAACGGTTCAATACCGTACGAGTACATCCATACGACACCAAACCACACCAAAACGGTGCAATACCGTTCGAGTACATCCATACGGTACCAAACCACACCAAAACGGTACAATACCGTACGAGTACTTCGTTATGGTACCAAACCGCACCAAAAGGGTACAATACCGTACGAGTACTTCCATACGGTACCAATCCCCACCAAAACGGTGCAATACCGTACGAGTACATCCATAAAGTACCATACCACACCAAAACGGAACAATACCATACGAGTACATCGTTATGGTACCAAACCGCACCAAAACGGTGCAATACCGTACGAGTACATCCATACGGTACCAAACCACACCAAAATGGTACAATATCGTACGAGTACTTCGTTACGGTACCAAACCGCACCAACAGAGTACGATACCGTACGAGTACATCCATACGGTACCAAACCACACCAAAACGGTGCAATACCCTACGAGTACATCCATACGGTACCAAACCACACCAAAACGGGGCAATACCGTAGGAGTACATCCATATGGTACCAAACCACACAAAAAACGGTGCAATACCGTACGAGTACATCGTTACGGTACCAAACCGCACCAAAAGAGTACGATACCGTACGAGTACATCCATACGGTACCAAACCACACCAAAACGGTGCAATACCGTACGAGTACATCCATACGGTACCAAACCACACCAAAACGGTACAATACCGTCCGAGTACTTCGTTACGGTACCAAACCGCACCAAAAGAGTACGATACCGTACGAGTACATCCATACGGTACCAAACCACACCAAAACGGTGCAATACCGTAGGAGTACATCCATACGGTACCAAACCACACCAAAACGGTGTAATACCATACGAGTACATCCATACGGTACCAAACCACACCAAAACGGGGCAATACCGTACGAGTACATCCATACGGTACCATAGCACACCAAAACGGTGCAATACCGTACGAGTACATCCATACGGTACCAAACCACACCAAAACGGTACAATACCGTACGAGTACTTCGTTACGGTACCAAACCGCACCAAAAGAGTACGATACCGTACGAGTACATCCATACGGTACCAAACCACACCAAAACGGTGCAATACCGTACGAGTACATCCATAGGGTACCGAACCACACCAAAACGGTGCAATACCGTACGAGTACATCCATACGGTACCAAACCACACCAAAACGGTGCAATACCGTACGAGTACTCCATACGGTACCAAACCCCACCAAAACGGTGCAATACCGTACGAGTACATCCATACGGTACCAAACCACACCAAAACGGTGCAATACCGTACGAGTACATCCGTATGGTACCAAACCACACCAAAACGGTACAATACCGTACGAGTACTTCGTTACGGTACCAAACCGCACCAAAAGAGTACGATACCGTACGAGTACATCCATACGGTACCAAACCACACCAAAACGGTGCAATACCGTACGAGTACATCCATACGGTACCAAATCACACCAAAACGGTACAATACCGTACGAGTACTTCGTCACGGTACCAAACCGCACCAAAAGAGTACGATACCGTACGAGTACATCCATACGGTACCAAACCACACCAAAACGGTGCAATACCGTACGAGTACATCCATATGGTACCAAACCACACCAAAACGGTGCAATACCGTACGAGTACATCCGTACGGTACCAAACCACACCAAAACGGTACAATACCGTATGAGTACTTCGTTACGGTACCAAACCGCACCGAAAGAGTACGATACCGTACGATTACATCCATACGGTACCAAACCACACCAAAACGGTGCAATGCCGTACGAGTACATCCATACGGTACCAAACCACACCAAAACGGTACAATACCGTACGAGTACTTCGTTACGGTACCAAACCGCACCAAAAGAGTACGATACCGTACGAGTACATCCATACGGTACCAAACCACACAAAAAACGGTGCAATACCGTACGAGAACATCCATACGGTACCAAACCACACCAAAACGGTACAATACCGTACGAGTACTTCGTTACGGTACCAAACCGCACCAAAAGAGTACGATACCGTACGAGTACATCCATACGGTACCAAACCACACCAAAACGGGGCAATACCGTACGAGTACATCCATACGGTACCATAGCACACCAAAACGGTGCAATACCGTACGAGTACATCCATACGGTACCAAACCACACCAAAACGGTACAATACCGTACGAGTACTTCTTTACGGTACCAAACCGCACCAAAAGAGTACGATACCGTACGAGTACATCCATACGGTACCAAACCACACCAAAACGGTGCAATACCGTACGAGTACATCCATAGGGTACCGAACCACACCAAAACGGTGCAATGCCGTACGAGTACATCCGTACGGTACCAAACCACACCAAAACGGTACAATACCGTACGAGTACTTCGTTACGGTACCAAACCACACCAAAACGGTGCAAAACCGTACGAGTACATCCATACGGTACCAAACCACACAAAAAATGGTGCAATACCGTACGAGTACATCCATACGGTACCAAACCACACCAAAACGGTACAATACCGTACGAGTACTTCGTTACGGTACCAAACCGCACCAAAAGAGTACGATACCGTACGAGTACTCCATACGGTACCAAACCGCACCAAAACGGTGCAATACCGTACGAGTACATCCATACGGTACCAAACCACACCCAAACGGTGCAATACCCTACGAGTACATCCATACGGTACCAAACCACACCAAAACGGTACAATACCCTACGAGTACTTCGTTACGGTACCATAGCACACCAAAACGGTGCAATACCGTACGAGTACATCCATACGGTACCAAACCACACCAAAACGGTGCAATACCGTACGAGAACATCCATACGGTACCAAACCACACCAAAACGGTACAATACCGTACGAGTACTTCGTTACGGTACCAAACCGCACCAAAAGAGTACGATACCGTACGAGTACATCCATACGGTACCAAACCACTCCAAAACGGTACAATACCATACGAGTACTTCGTTACGGTACCAAACCGCACCAAAAGAGTACGATACCGTACGAGTACATCCATACGGTTCCAAACCACACCAAAACGGTGCAATACCATAGGAGTACTTCGTTACGGTACCAAACCACACCAAAACGGTGCAATACCGTACGAGTACATCCATACGGTACCAAACCACACCAAAACGGTGCAATACCGTACGAGTACATCCATACGGTACCAAACCACACCAAAACGGTGCAATACCGTACGAGTACATCCATACGGTACCAAACCACACAGAAACGGTACAATCCCGTACGAGTACTTCGTTACGGTACCAAACCGCACCGAAAGAGTACGATACTGTACGAGTACATCCATACGGTACCAAACCGCACCAAAACGGTGCAATACCGTACGAGTACATCCATACGGTACCAAACCACACCAAAACGGTACAATACCGTACGAGTACTTCGTTACGGAACCAAACCGCACCAAAAGAGTAAGATACCGTACGAGTACATCCATACGGTACCAAACCACACCAAAACGGTGCAATACCGTACGAGTACATCCATACGGTACCAAACCACACCAAAACGGTACAATACCGTACGAGTACTTCGTTACGGTACCAAACCGCACCAAAATAGTACGATACCGTTCGAGTACTCCATACGGTACCAAACCGCACCAAAACGGTGCAATACCGTACGAGTACATCCATACGGTACCAAACCACACCCAAACGGTGCAATACCCTACGATTACATCCATACGGTACCAAACCACACCAAAACGGTGCAATACCGTACGAGTACATCCATACGGTACCAAACCACACCAAAATAGTGCAATACCGTACGAGTACATCCATACGGTACCAAACCACACCAAAACGGTGCAATACCGTACGAGTACATCCATACGGTACCAAACCACACCAAAACAGTACAATACCGTACGAGTACTTCGTTATGGTACCAAACCGCACCAAAAGGGTACAATACCGTACGAGTACTTCCATACGGTACCAATCCCCACCAAAACGGTGCAATACCATACGAGTACATCCATGCGGTACCAAACCACACCAAAACGGTGCAATACCGTACGAGTACATCCATACGGTACCATACCACACCAAAACGGAACAATACCGTACGAGTACATCGTTATGGTACCAAACCGCACCAAAACGGTGCAATACCGTACGAGTACATCCATACGGTACCAAACCACACCAAAACGGTACAATACCGTACGAGTACTTCGTTACGGTACCAAACCGCACCAAAAGAGTACGATACCCTACAAGTACATCCATACGGTACCAAACCACACCAAAACGGTGCAATACCCTACGAGTACATCCATACGGTACCAAACCACACAAAAAACGGTGCAATACCGTACGAGTACATCCATACGGTACCAAACCACACCAAAACGGTACAATACCGTACGAGTACTTCGTTACGGTACCAAACCGCACCAAAAGAGTACGATACCGTACGAGTACATCGATACGGTACCAAACCACACCAAAACGGTGCAATACCGTACGAGTACATCCATACGGTACCAAACCACACCAAAACGGTACAATACCATACGAGTACTTCGTTACGGTACCAAACCGCACCAAAAGAGTACGATACCGTACGAGTACATCCATACGGTACCAAACCACACCAAAACGGTGCAATACCCTACGAGTACATCCATACGGTACCAAACCACACCAAAACGGTGCAATACCGTACGAGTACATCCATACGGTACCAAACCACACCGAAACGGGGCAATACCGTACGAGTACATCCATACGGTACCAAACCACACCCAAACGGGGCAATACCGTACGAGTACATCCATACGGTACCATAGCACACCAAAACGGTGCAATACCGTACGAGTACATCCATACGGTACCAAACCACACCAAAACGGTACAATACCGTACGAGTACTTCGTTACGGTACCAAACCGCACCAAAAGAGTACGATACCGTACGAGTACGTCCATAAGGTACCAAATGACACCAAAACGGTGCAATACCGTACGAGTACGTCCATAGGGTACCAAACCACACCAAAACGGTGCAATACCGTACGAGTACATCCATACGGTACAAAACCACACCAAAACGGTGCAATACCGTACGAGTACTCCATACGGTACCAAACCCCACCAAAACGGTGAAATACCGTACGAGTACATCCGTACGGTACCAAACCACACCAAAACGGTGCAATACCGTACGAGTACATCCGTATGGTATCAAACCACACCAAAACGGTACAATACCGTACGAGTACTTCGTTACGGTACCAAACCGCACCAAAAGAGTAAGATACCGTACGAGTACTCCATACGGTACCAAACCGCACCAAAACGGTGCAATACCGTACGAGTACATCCATACGGTACCAAACCACACCAAAACGGTGCAATACCGTACAAGTACATCCATGCGGTACCAAACCACACCACACCAAAACGGTGCAATACCGTACGAGTACTCCATACGGTACCAAACCACACTAAAACGTTGCAATACCGTACGAGTACATCCATACGGTACCAAACCACACCAAAACGGTGCAATACCGTACGAGTACATCCGTACGGTACCAAACCACACCAAAACGGTACAATACCGTACGAGTACTTCGTTACGGTACCAAACCGCACCAAAAGAGTACGATACTGTACGAGTACATCCATACGGTACCAAACCACACCAAAACGGTGCAATACCGTACGAGAACATCCATACGGTACCAAACCACACCAAAACGGTACAATACCGTACGAGTACTTCGTTACGGTACCAAACCGCACCAAAAGAGTACGATACCGTACGAGTACATCCATACGGTACCAAACCACACCAAAACGGTACAATACCATACGAGTACTTCGTTACGGGACCAAACCGCACCAAAAGAGTACGATACCGTACGAGTACATCCATACGGTACCAAACCACACCAAAACGGTGCAATACCCTACGAGTACATCCATATGGTACCAAACCACACCAAAACGGTGCAATACCGTACGAGTACATCCATACGGTACCAAACCACACCAAAACGGTACAATACCGTACGAGTACTTCGTTATGGTACCAAACCGCACCAAAAGAGTACGATACCGTACGAGTACATCCATACGGTACCAAACCACACCAAAATGGTGCAATACCGTACGAGTACATCCATACGGTACCAAACCACACCAAAACGGTGCAATACCGTACGAGTACATCCATACGGTACCAAACCACACCAAAACGGTGCAATACTATACGAGTACTTCGTTATGGTACCAAACCGCACCAAAAGAGTACAATACCGTACGAGTACTTCCATACGGTACCAAACCCCACCAAAACGGTGCAATACCGTACGAGTACATCCATACGGTACCAAACCACACCAAAACAGTGCAATACCGTACGAGTACATCCATACGGTACCATACCACACCAAAACGGTGCAATACCGTAGGAGTACATCCATACGGTACCAAACCACACCAAAACGGTACAATACCGTACGATACTTCGTTACGGTACCAAACCGCACCAAAAGAGTACGATACCGTACGAGTACATCCATACGGTACCAAACCACACCAAAACGGTGCAATACCGTACGAGTACATCCATACGGTACCAAACCACACCAAAACGGTGCAATACCGTACGAGTACATCGATACGGTACCAAACCACACCAAAACGGTATAATACCGTACGAGTACTTCGTTACTGTACCAAACCGCACCAAAAGAGTACGATACCGTACGAGTACTCCATACGGTACCAAACCGCACCAAAACGGTGCGATACCGTACGAGTACATCCATACGGTACCAAACCACACCAAAACGGTGCAATACCGTACAAGTACATCCATGCGGTACCAAACCACACCACACCAAAACGGTGCAATACCGTACGAGTACTCCATACGGTACCAAACCACACTAAAACGTTGCAATACCGTACGAGTACATCCATACGGTACCAAACCACACCAAAACGGTGCAATACCGTACGCGTACATCTGTACGGTACCAAACCACACCAAAACGGTACAATACCGTACGAGTACTTCGTTACGGTACCAAACCGCACCAAAAGAGTACGATACCGTACGAGTACATCCATACGGTACCAAACCACACCCAAACGGTGCAATACCCTACGAGTACATCCATACGGTACCAAACCACACCAAAACGGTGCAATACCGTACGAGTACATCCATACGACACCAAACCACACCAAAACGGTGCAATACCGTACGAGTACATCCATACGACACCAAACCACACCAAAACGGTGCAATACCGTTCGAGTACATCCATACGGTACCAAACCACACCAAAACGGTACAATACCGTACGAGTACTTCGTTATGGTACCAAACCGCACCAAAAGGGTACAATACCGTACGAGTACTTCCATACGGTACCAATCCCCACCAAAACGGTGCAATACCGTATGAGTACATCCATAAAGTACCATACCACACCAAAACGGAACAATACCATACGAGTACATCGTTATGGTACCAAACCGCACCAAAACGGTGCAATACCGTACGAGTACATCCATACGGTACCAAACCACACCAAAACGGTACAATATCGTACGAGTACTTCGTTACGGTACCAAACCGCACCAACAGAGTACGATACCGTACGAGTACATCCATACGGTACCAAACCACACCAAAACGGTGCAATACCCTACGAGTACATCCATACGGTACCAAACCACACCAAAACGGGGCAATACCGTAGGAGTACATCCATATGGTACCAAACCACACAAAAAACGGTGCAATACCGTACGAGTACATCGTTACGGTACCAAACCGCACCAAAAGAGTACGATACCGTACGAGTACATCCATACGGTACCAAACCACACCAAAACGGTGCAATACCGTACGAGTACATCCATACGGTACCAAACCACACCAAAACGGTACAATACCGTACGAGTACTTCGTTACGGTACCAAACCGCACCAAAAGAGTACGATACCGTACGAGTACATCCATACGGTACCAAACCACACCAAAACGGTGCAATACCGTAGGAGTACATCCATACGGTACCAAACCACACCAAAACGGTGTAATACCATACGAGTACATCCATACGGTACCAAACCACACCAAAACGGGGCAATACCGTACGAGTACATCCATACGGTACCATAGCACACCAAAACGGTGCAATACCGTACGAGTACATCCATACGGTACCAAACCACACCAAAACGGTACAATACCGTACGAGTACTTCGTTACGGTACCAAACCGCACCAAAAGAGTACGATACCGTACGAGTACATCCATACGGTACCAAACCATACCAAAACGGTGCAATACCGTACGAGTACATCCATAGGGTACCGAACCACACCAAAACGGTGCAATACCGTACGAGTACATCCATACGGTACCAAACCACACCAAAACGGTGCAATACCGTACGAGTACATCCATACGGTACAAAACCACACCAAAACGGTGCAATACCGTACGAGTACATCCATACGGTACCACACCAAAACGGTGCAATACCGTACGAGTACATCCATACGGTACCAAACCACACAGAAACGGTACAATCCCGTACGAGTACTTCGTTACGGTACCAAACCGCACCAAAAGAGTACGATACCGTACGAGTACATCCATACGGTACCAAACCGCACCAAAACGGTGCAATACCGTACGAGTACATCCATACGGTACCAAATCACACCAAAACGGTACAATACCGTACGAGTACTTCGTTACGGTACCAAACCGCACCAAAAGAGTAAGATACCGTACGAGTACATCCATACGGTACCAAACCACACCAAAACGGTGCAATACCGTACGAGTACATCCATACGGTACCAAACCACACCAAAACGGTACAATACCGTACGAGTACTTCGTTACGGTACCAAACCGCACCAAAAGAGTACGATACCGTACGAGTACTCCATACGGTACCAAACCGCACCAAAACGGTGCAATACCGTACGAGTACATCCATACGGTACGAAACCACACCCAAACGGTGCAATACCCTACGAGTACATCCATACGGTACCAAACCACACCAAAACGGTGCAATACCGTACGAGTACATCCATACGGTACAAAACCACACCAAAACGGTGCAATACCGTACGAGTACATCCATACGGTACCACACCAAAACGGTGCAATACCGTACGAGTACATCCATACGGTACCAAACCACACAGAAACGGTACAATCCCGTACGAGTACTTCGTTACGGTACCAAACCGCACCAAAAGAGTACGATACCGTACGAGTACATCCATACGGTACCAAACCGCACCAAAACGGTGCAATACCGTACGAGTACATCCATACGGTACCAAATCACACCAAAACGGTACAATACCGTACGAGTACTTCGTTACGGTACCAAACCGCACCAAAAGAGTAAGATACCGTACGAGTACATCCATACGGTACCAAACCACACCAAAACGGTGCAATACCGTACGAGTACATCCATACGGTACCAAACCACACCAAAACGGTACAATACCGTACGAGTACTTCGTTACTGTACCAAACCGCACCAAAAGAGTACGATACCGTACGAGTACTCCATACGGTACCAAACCGCACCAAAACGGTGCAATACCGTACGAGTACATCCATACGGTACGAAACCACACCCAAACGGTGCAATACCCTACGAGTACATCCATACGGTACCAAACCACACCAAAACGGTGCAATACCGTACGAGTACATCCATACGGTACAAAACCACACCAAAACAGTGCAATAACGTACGAGTACATCCATACGGTACCAAACCACACCAAAACGGTGCAATACCGTACGAGTACATCCATACGGTACCAAACCACACCAAAACGGTACAATACCGTACGAGTACTTCGTCATGGTACCAAACCGCACCAAAAGGGTACAATACCGTACGAGTACTTCCATACGGTACCAATCCCCACCAAAACGGTACAATACCGTACGAGTACTTCGTTACGGTACCAAACCGCACCAAAAGAGTACGATACCCTACGAGTACATCCATACGGTACCAAACCACACCAAAACGGTGCAATACCCTACGAGTACATCCATACGGTACAAAACCACACCAAAACGGTGCAATACCGTACGAGTACATCCATACGGTACCAAACCACACCAAAACAGTGCAATAACGTACGAGTACATCCATACGGTACCAAACCACACCAAAACGGTGCAATACCGTACGAGTACATCCATACGGTACCATACCACACCAAAACGGAACAATACCGTACGAGTACATCGTTATGGTACCAAACCGCACCAAAACGGTGCAATACCGTACGAGTACATCCATACGGTACCAAACCACACCAAAACGGTACAATACCGTACGAGTACTTCGTTACGGTACAAAACCGCACCAAAAGAGTACGATACCCTACGAGTACATCCATACGGTACCAAACCACACCAAAACGGTGCAATACCCTACGAGTACATCCATACGGTACCAAACCACACCAAAACGGGGCAATACCGTACGAGTACATCCATACGGTACCAAACCACACCAAAACGGGGCAATACCGTACGAGTACATCCATACGGTACCATAGCACACCAAAACGGGGCAATACCGTACGAGTACATCCATACGGTACCATAGCACACCAAAACGGTGCAATACCGTACGAGTACATCCATACGGTACCAAACCACACCAAAACGGTACAATACCGTACGAGTACTTCGTTACGGTACCAAACCGCACCAAAAGAGTACGATACCGTACGAGTACGTCCATAAGGTACCAAACGACACCAAAACGGTGCAATACCGTACGAGTACGTCCATTGGGTACCAAACCACACCAAAACGGTGCAATACCGTACGAGTACATCCATACGGTACCAAACCACACCAAAACGGTGCAATACCGTACGAGTACTCCATACGGTACCAAACCCCACCAAAACGGTGCAATACCGTACGAGTACATCCGTACGGTACCAAACCACACCAAAACGGTGCAATACAGTACGAGTACATCCGTATGGTACCAAACCACACCAAAACGGTACAATACCGTACGAGTACTTCGTTACGGTACCAAACCGCACCAAAAGAGTACGATACCGTACGAGTACATCCATACGATACCAAACCACAGCAAAACGGTGCAATACCGTACGAGTACATCAATACGGTACCAAACCCCACCAAAACGGTGCAATACCGTACGAGTACATCCATACGGTACAAAACCACACAAAAACGATGCAATACCGTACGAGTACATCCATACGGTACCGTACGAGTACATCCATACGGTACCAAACCACACCAAAACGGTGCAATACCGTACGAGTACATCCATACGGTACAAAACCACACCAAAACGGTGCAATACCGTACGAGTACATCCATACGGTACCACACCAAAACGGTGCAATACCGTACGAGTACATCCATACGGTACCAAACCACACAGAAACGGTACAATCCCGTACGAGTACTTCGTTACGGTACCAAACCGCACCAAAAGAGTACGATACCGTACGAGTACATCCATACGGTACCAAACCGCACCAAAACGGTGCAATACCGTGCGAGTACATCCATACGGTACGAAACCACACCAAAACGGTACAATACCGTACGAGTACTTCGTTACGGTACCAAACCGCACCAAAAGAGTACGATACCGTACGAGTACTCCATACGGTACCAAACCGCACCAAAACGGGGCAATACCGTACGAGTACATCCATACGGTACTAAACCACACCCAAACGGTGCAATACCCTACGAGTACATCCATACGGTACCAAACCACACCAAAACGGTGCAATACCGTACGAGTACATCCATACGGTACCAAACCACACCAAAACAATGCAATAACGTACGAGTACATCCATACGGTACCAAACCACACCAAAACGGTGCAATACCGTACGAGTACATCCATACGGTACCAAACCACACCAAAACGGTACAATACCGTACGAGTACTTCGTTATGGTACCAAACCGCACCAAAAGGGTACAATACCGTACGAGTACTTCCATACGGTACCAATCCCCACCAAAACGGTGCAATACCATACGAGTACATCCATGCGGTACCAAACCACACCAAAACGGTGCAATACCGTACGAGTACATCCATACGGTACCATACCACACCAAAACGGAACAATACCGTACGAGTACATCGTTATGGTACCAAACCGCACCAAAACGGTGCAATACCGTACGAGTACATCCATACGGTACCATACCACACCAAAACGGAACAATACCGTACGAGTACATCGTTATGGTACCAAACCGCACCAAAACGGTGCAATACCGTACGAGTACATCCATACGGTACCAAACCACACCAAAACGGTACAATACCGTACGAGTACTTCGTTACGGTACCAAACCGCACCAAAAGAGTACGATACCCTACGAGTACATCCATACGGTACCAAACCACACCAAAACGGTGCAATACCCTACGAGTACATCCATACGGTACCAAACCACACCAAAACGGGGCAATACCGTACGAGTACATCCATACGGTACCAAACCACACAAAAAACGGTGCAATACCGTACGAGTACATCCATACGGTACCAAACCACACCAAAACGGTACAATACCGTACGAGTACTTCGTTACGGTACCAAACCGCACCAAAAGAGTACGATACCGTACGAGTACTCCATACGGTACCAAACCACACCAAAACGGGGCAATACCGTACGAGTACATCCATACGGTACCAAACCACACAAAAAACGGTGCAATACCGTACGAGTACATCCATACGGTACCAAACCACACCAAAACGGTACAATACCGTACGAGTACTTCGTTACGGTACCAAACCGCACCAAAAGAGTACGATACCGTACGAGTACGCCATACGGTACCAAACCGCACCAAAACGGTGCAATACCGTACGAGTACATCCATACGGTACCAAACCACACCCAAACGGTGCAATACCCTACGAGTACATCCATACGGTACCAAACCACACCAAAACGGTACAATACCGTACGAGTACTTCGTTACGGTACCATAGCACACCAAAACGGTGCAATACCGTACGAGTACATCCATACGGTACCAAACCACACCAAAACGGTGCAATACCGTAGGAGTACATCCATACGGTACCAAACCACACCAAAACGGTTCCATACCGTACGAGTACTTCGTTATGGTACCAAACCGCACCAAAAGAGTACAATACCGTACGAGTACATCCATACGGTACCAAACCACACCAAAACGGTGCAATACCGTAGGAGTACATCCATACGGTACCAAACCACACCAAAACGGTTCAATACCGTACGAGTACTTCGTTATGGTACCAAACCGCACCAAAAGAGTACAATACCGTACGAGTACTTCCATACGGTACCAAACCCCACCAAAACGGTGCAATACCGTATGAGTACATCCATACGGTACCAAACCACACCAAAACGGTGCAATACCGTACGAGTACATCCATACGGTACCATACGACACCAAAACGGTGCAATACCGTAGGAGTACATCCATACGGTACCAAACCACACGAAAACGGTACAATACCGTACGAGTACTTCGTTACGGTACCAAACCGCACCAAAAGAGTACGATACCGTACGAGTACATCCATACGGTACCAAACCACACCAAAACGGTGCAATACCGTACGAGTACATCGATACGGTACCAAACCACACCAAAACGGTACAATACCGTACTAGCACTTCGTTACGGTACCAAACCACACCAAAAAAGTACAATATCGTACGAGTTCTTCGTAACGGTACCAAACCGCACCAAAAGAGTACGATACCGTACGAGTACATCCATACGGTTCCGAACCACACCAAAACGGAGCAATACAACACGAGTACATCCATACGGTACCAAACCACACCAAAACGGTGCAATACCGTACGAGTATATCCATACGGTACGAAACCACACCAAAACGGTGCAATACCGTACGAGTACACCCATACGGTACCAAACCACACCAAAACGGTGCAATACCGTATGATTACATCCATACGGTACCAAACCACACCAAAACGGTACAATACCGTACGAGTACTTCGTTACGGTACCAAACCGCACCAAAAGAGTACGATACCCTACGAGTACATCCATACGGTACCAAACCACACCAAAACGGTGCAATACCCTACGAGTACATCCATACGGTACCAAACCACACCAAAACGGGGCAATACCGTACGAGTACATCCATACGGTACCAAACCACACAAAAAACGGTGCAATACCGTACGAGTACATCCATACGGTACCAAACCACACCAAAACGGTACAATACCGTACGAGTACTTCGTTACGGTACCAAACCGCACCAAAAGAGTACGATACCGTACGAGTACTCCATACGGTACCAAACCGCACCAAAACGGTGCAATACCGTACGAGTACATCCATACGGTACCAAACCACACCCAAACGGTGCAATACCCTACGAGTACATCCATACGGTACCAAACCACACCAAAACGGTACAATACCGTACGAGTACTTCGTTACGGTACCATAGCACACCAAAACGGTGCAATACCGTACGAGTACATCCATACGGTACCAAACCACACCAAAACGGTGCAATACCGTACGAGAACATCCATACGGTACCAAACCACACCAAAACGGTACAATACCGTACGAGTACTTCGTTACGGTACCAAACCGCACCAAAAGAGTACGATACCGTACGAGTACATCCATACGGTACCAAACCACACCAAAACGGTACAATACCATACGAGTACTTCGTTACGGTACCAAACCGCACCAAAAGAGTACGATACCGTACGGGTACATCCATACGGTTCCAAACCACACCAAAACGGTGCAATACCGTAGGAGTACTTCGTTACGGTACCAAACCACACCAAAACGGTGCAATACCGTACGAGTACATCCATACGGTACCAAACCACACCAAAACGGTGCAATACCGTACGAGTACATCCATACGGTACCAAACCACACCAAAACGGTGCAATACCGTACGAGTACTCCATACGGTACCAAACCCCAGCAAAACGGTGCAATACCGTACGAGTACATCCATACGGTACCAAACCACACCCAAACGGTGCAATACCCTACGAGTACATCCATACGGTACCAAACCACACCAAAACGGTGCAATACCGTACGAGTACATCCATACGGTACCAAACCACACCAAAACGGTACAATACCGTACGAGTACTTCGTTACGGTACCAAACCGCACCAAAAGAGTAAGATACCGTACGAGTACATCCATACGGTACCAAACCACACCAAAACGGTGCAATACCGTACGAGTACATCCATACGGTACCAAACCACACCAAAACGGTACAATACCGTACGAGTACTTCGTTACGGTACCAAACCGCACCAAAAGAGTACGATACCGTACGAGTACATCCATACGGTACCAAACCACACCAAAACGGTGCAATACCGTACGAGTACATCCATACGGTACCAAACCACACCAAAACGGTACAATACCGTACGAGTACTTCGTTACGGTACCAAACCGCACAAAAAGAGTACGATACCGTACGAGTACTCCATACGGTACCAAACCGCACCAAAACGGTGCAATACCGTACGAGTACATCCATACGGTACCAAACCACACCCAAACGGTGCAATACCCTACGAGTACATCCATACGGTACCAAACCACACCAAAACGGTGCAATACCGTACGAGTACATCCATACGGTACCAAACCACACCAAAATAGTGCAATACCGTACGAGTACATCCATACGGTACCAAACCACACAAAAACGGTGCAATACCGTACGAGTACATCCATACGGTACCAAACCACACCAAAACGGTACAATACCGTACGAGTACTTCGTTATGGTACCAAACCGCACCAAAAGGGTACAATACCGTACGAGTACTTCCATACGGTACCAATCCCCACCAAAACGGTGCAATACCATACGAGTACATCCATGCGGTACCAAACCACACCAAAACGGTGCAATACCGTACGAGTACATCCATACGGTACCATACCACACCAAAACGGAACGATACCGTACGAGTACATCGTTATGGTACCAAACCGCACCAAAACGGTGCAATACCGTACGAGTACATCCATACGGTACCAAACCACACAAAAATGGTACAATACCGTACGAGTACTTCGTTACGGTACCAAACCGCACCAAAAGAGTACGATACCCTACGAGTACATCCATACGGTACCAAACCACACCAAAACGGTGCAATACCCTACGATTACATCCATACGGTACCAAACCACACCAAAACGAGGCAATACCGTACGAGTACATCCATACGGTACCAAACCACACAAAAAACGGTGCAATACCGTACGAGTACATCCATACGGTACCAAACCACACCATAACGGTACAATACCGTACGAGTACTTCGTTACGGTACCAAACCGCACCAAAAGAGTACGATACCGTACGAGTACTCCATACGGTACCAAACCGCACCAAAACGGTGCAATACCGTACGAGTACATCCATACGGTACCAAACCACACCCAAACGGTGCAATACCCTACGAGTACATCCATACGGTACCAAACCACACCAAAACGGTACAATACCGTACGAGTACTTCGTTACGGTACCATAGCACACCAAAACGGTGCAATACCGTACGAGTAAATCCATACGGTACCAAACCACACCAAAACGGTACAATACCGTACGAGTACTTCGTTACGGTACCAAACCGCACCAAAAGAGTACGATACCGTACGAGTACATCGATACGGTACCAAACCACACCAAAACGGTGCAATACCGTACGAGTACATCCATACGGTACCAAACCACACCAAAACGGTACAATACCGTACGAGTACTTCGTTACGGTACCAAACCGCACCAAAAGAGTACGATACCGTACGAGTACATCCATACGGTACCAAACCACACCAAAACGGTGCAATACCCTACGAGTACATCCATACGGTACCAAGCCACACCAAAACGGTGCAATACCGTACGAGTACATCCATACGGTACCAAACCACACCGAAACGGGGCAATACCGTACGAGTACATCCATACGGTACCAAACCACACCAAAACGGGGCAATACCGTACGAGTACATCCATACGGTACCATAGCACACCAAAACGGTGCAATACCGTACGAGTACATCCATACGGTACCAAACCACACCAAAATGGTACAATACCGTACGAGTACTTCGTTACGGTACCAAACCGCACCAAAAGAGTACGATACCGTACGAGTACGTCCATAAGGTACCAAACGACACCAAAACGGTGCAATACCGTACGAGTACGTCCATAGGGTACCAAACCACACCAAAACGGTGCAATACCGTACGAGTACATCCATACGGTACCAAACCACACCAAAACGGTGCAATACCGTACGAGTACTCCATACGGTACCAAACCCCACCAAAACGGTGCAATACCGTACGAGTACATCCGTACGGTACCAAACAACACCAAAACGGTGCAATACCGTACGAGTACATCCGTATGGTACCAAACCACACCAAAACGGTACAATACCGTACGAGTACTTCGTTACGGTACCAAACCGCACCAAAAGAGTACGATACCGTACGAGTACATCCATACGATACCAAACCACAGCAAAACGGTGCAATACCGTACGAGTACATCCATACGGTACCAAACCACACCAAAACGGTGCAATACCGTACGAGTACATCCATACGGTAAAAAACCACACAAAAACGATGCAATACCGTACGAGTACATCCATACGGTACCGTACGAGTACATCCATACGGTACCAAACCACACCAAAACGGTGCAATACCGTACGAGTACATCCATACGGTACAAAACCACACCAAAACGGTGCAATACCGTACGAGTACATCCATACGGTACCACACCAAAACGGTGCAATACCGTACGAGTACATCCATACGGTACCAAACCACACAGAAACGGTACAATCCCGTACGAGTACTTCGTTACGGTACCAAACCGCACCAAAAGAGTACGATACCGTACGAGTACATCCATACGGTACCAAACCGCACCAAAACGGTGCAATACCGTACGAGTACATCCATACGGTACCAAACCAAACCAAAACGGTACAATACCGTACGAGTACTTCGTTACGGTACCAAACCGCACCAAAAGAGTAAGATACCGTACGAGTACATCCATACGGTACCAAACCACACCAAAACGGTGCAATACCGTACGAGTACATCCATACGGTACCAAACCACACCAAAACGGTACAATACCGTACGAGTACTTCGTTACGGTACCAAACCGCACCAAAAGAGTACGATACCGTACGAGTACATCCATACGGTACCAAACCACACAGAAACGGTACAATCCCGTACGAGTACTTCGTTACGGTACCAAACCGCACCAAAAGAGTACGATACCGTACGAGTACATCCATACGGTACCAAACCGCACCAAAACGGTGCAATACCGTACGAGTACATCCATACGGTACCAAACCAAACCAAAACGGTACAATACCGTACGAGTACTTCGTTACGGTACCAAACCGCACCAAAAGAGTAAGATACCGTACGAGTACATCCATACGGTACCAAACCACACCAAAACGGTGCAATACCGTACGAGTACATCCATACGGTACCAAACCACACCAAAACGGTACAATACCGTACGAGTACTTCGTTACGGTACCAAACCGCACCAAAAGAGTACGATACCGTACGAGTACTCCATACGGTACCAAACCGCACCAAAACGGTGCAATACCGTACGAGTACATCCATACGGTACTAAACCACACCCAAACGGTGCAATACCCTACGAGTACATCCATACGGTACCAAACCACACCAAAACGGTGCAATACCGTACGAGTACATCCATACGGTACCAAACCACACCAAAACAGTGCAATACCGTACGAGTACATCCATACGGTACCAAACCACACCAAAACGGTGCAATACCGTACGAGTACATCCATACGGTACCAAACCACACCAAAACGGTACAATACCGTACGAGTACTTCGTTATGGTACCAAACCGCACCAAAAGGGTACGATACCGTACGAGTACTTCCATACGGTACCAATCCCCACCAAAACGGTGCAATACCATACGAGTACATCCATGCGGTACCAAACCACACCAAAACGGTGCAATACCGTAGGAGTACATCCATACGGTACCAAACCACACCAAAACGGTTCAATACCGTACGAGTACTTCGTTATGGTACCAAACCGCACCAAAAGAGTACAATACCGTACGAGTACTTCCATACGGTACCAAACCCCACCAAAACGGTGCAATACCGTACGAGTACATCCATACGGTACCAAACCACACCAAAACGGTGCAATACCGTACGAGTACATCCATACGGTACCATACGACACCAAAACGGTGCAATACCGTAGGAGTACATCCATACGGTACCAAACCACACGAAAACGGTACAATACCGTACGAGTACTTCGTTACGGTACCAAACCGCACCAAAAGAGTACGATACCGTACGAGTACATCCATACGGTACCAAACCACACCAAAACGGTGCAATACCGTACGAGTACATCGATACGGTACCAAACCACACCAAAACGGTGCAATACCGTACGAGTACATCCATACGGTACCAAACCACACCAAAACGGTGCAATACCGTACGAGTACATCCATACGGTACCAAACCACACCGAAACGGGGCAATACCGTACGAGTACATCCATACGGTACCAAACCACACCAAAACGGGGCAATACCGTACGAGTACATCCATACGGTACCATAGCACACCAAAACGGTGCAATACCGTACGAGTACATCCATACGGTACCAAACCACACCAAAACGGTACAATACCGTACGAGTACTTCGTTACGGTACCAAACCGCACCAAAAGAGTACGATACCGTACGAGTACGTCCATAAGGTACCAAACCACACCCAAACGGTGCAATACCGTAGGAGTACGTCCATAGGGTACCAAACCACACCAAAACGGTGCAATACCGTACGAGTACATCCATACGGTACCAAACCACACCAAAACGGTGCAATACCGTACGAGTACTCCATACGGTACCAAACCCCACCAAAACGGTGCAATACCGTACGAGTACATCCGTACGGTACCAAACCACACCAAAACGGTGCAATACCGTACGAGTACATCCGTATGGTACCAAACCACACCAAAACGGTACAATACCGTACGAGTACTTCGTTACGGTACCAAACCGCACCAAAAGAGTACGATACCGTACGAGTACATCCATACGATACCAAACCACAGCAAAACGGTGCAATACCGTACGAGTACATCCATACGGTACCAAACCACACCAAAACGGTACAATACCGTACGAGTACTTCGTCACGGTACCAAACCGCCCCAAAAGAGTACGATACCGTACGAGTACATCCATACGGTACCAAACCACACCAAAACGGTGCAATACCGTACGAGTACATCCATATGGTACCAAACCACACCAAAACGGTGCTATACCGTACGAGTACATCCGTACGGTACCAAACCACACCAAAACGGTACAATACCGTACGAGTACTTCGTTACGGTACCAAACCGCACCGAAAGAGTACGATACCGTACGAGTACATCCATACGGTACCAAACCACACGAAAATGGTGCAATGCCGTACGAGTACATCCATGCGGTACCAAACCACACGAAAACGGTACAATACCGTACGAGTACTTCGTTACGGTACCAAACCGCACCAAAAGAGTGCGATACCGTACGAGTACATCCATACGGTATCAACCCACACCAAAACGGTGCAATACCGTAGGTGTACTTCGTTACGGTACAAAACCACATCAAAACGGTGCAATACCGTACGAGTACATCGATACGGTACCAAACCACACCAAAACGATACAATACCGTACGAGCACTTCGTTACGGTACCAAACCGCACCAAAATAGTACGATACCGTACGAGTACATTCATACGGTACCAAACCACACCAAAACGGTGCAATACCGTACGAGTACATCCATACGGTACGAAACCACACCAAAACGGTGCAATACCGTACGAGTACATCCATACGGTACCAAACCACACCAAAATGGTACAATACCGTACGAGTACTTCGTTACGGTACCAAACCGCACCAAAAGAGTACGATACCGTACGAGTACATCCATACGGTACAAAACCACACCAAAACGGTGCAATACCCTACGAGTACATCCATACGGTACCAAACCACACCAAAATGGTGCAATACCGTACGAGTACATCCATACGGTACCAAACCACACCAAAACGGTGCAATACCGTACGAGTACATCCATACGGTACCAAACCACACCAAAACGGTGCAATACCGTAGGAGTACATCCATACGGTACCAAACCACACCAAAACGGTTCAATACCGTACGAGTACTTCCTTATGGTACCAAACCGCACCAAAAGAGTACAATACCGTACGAGTACTTCCATACTGTACCAAACCCCACCAAAACGGTGCAATACCGTATGAGTACATCCATACGGTACCAAACCACACCAAAACGGTGCAATACCGTACGAGTACATCCATACGGTACCATACGACACCAAAACGGTGCAATACCGTAGGAGTACATCCATACGGTACCAAACCACACGAAAACGGTACAACACCGTACGAGTACTTCGTTACGGTACCAAACCGCACCAAAAGAGTACGATACCGTACGAGTACATCCATACGGTACCAAACCACACCAAAACGGTGCAATACCGTACGAGTACATCGATACGGTACCAAACCACACCAAAAAAGTACAATATCGTACGAGTTCTTCGTAACGGTACCAAACCGCACCAAAAGAGTACGATACCATACGAGTACATCTATACGGTTCCGAACCACACCAAAACGGAGCAATACAACACGAGTACATCCATACGGTACCAAACCACACCAAAACGGTGCAATACCGTACGAGTATATCCATACGGTACGAAACCACACCAAAACGGTGCAATACCGTACGAGTACATCCATACGGTACCAAACCACACCAAAACGGTGCAATACCGTACGAGTACATCCATACGGTACCAAACCACACCAAAACGGTACAATACCGTACGAGTACTTCGTTACGGTACCAAACCACACCAAAACGGTGCAATACCGTACGAGTACATCGATACGGTACCAAACCACACCAAAACGGTACAATACCGTACGAGTACTTCGTTACGGTACCAAACCGCACCAAAAGAGTACGATACCGTACGAGTACATCCATACGGTACCAAACCACACCAAAACGGTGCAATACCGTACGAGTACATCCATACGGTACGAAACCACACCAAAACGGTGCAATACTGTACGAGTACATCCATACGGTACCAAACCACACCAAAACGGTACAATACCGTACGAGTACTTCGTTACAGTACCAAACCGCACCAAAAGAGTACGATACCGTACGAGTACATCCATACGGTACCAAACCCCACCAAAACGGTGCAATACCCTACGAGTACATCCATACGGTACCAAACCACACCAAAACGGTGCAATACCGTACGAGTACATCCATACGGTACCAAACCACACCAAAACGGTGCAATACCGTACGATTACATCCATACGGTACCAAACCACACCAAAACGATGCAATACCGTACGAGTACATCCATACGGTACCAAACCACACCAAAACGGTGCAATACCGTACGAGTACATCCATACGGTACCAAACCACACCAAAACGGTACAATACCGTACGAGTACTTCGTTACGGTACCAAACCGCACCAAAAGAGTACGATACCGTACGAGTACATCCATACGGTACCAAACCACACCAAAACGGTGCAATACCGTACGAGTACATCCATACGGTACCAAACCACACCAAAACGGTGCAATACCGTACGAGTACATCCATACGGTACCAAACCACACTAAAACGGTGCAATACCGTGCGAGTACATCCGTACGGTACCAAACCACACCAAAACGGTACAATACCGTACGAGTACTTCGTTACGGTACCAAACCGCACCAAAAGAGTACGATACCGTACGAGTACATCCATACGGTACCAAACCACACCAAAACGGTGCAATACCGTACGAGTACATCCATACGGTACCAAACCACACCAAAACGGTACAATACCGTACGACTACTTCGTTACGGTACCAAACAGCACCAAAAGAGTACGATACCGTACGAGTACATCCATACGGTTCCAAACGACACCAAAACGGAGCAATACCGTACGAGTACATCCATACCGTACCAAACCACACCAAAACGGTGCAATACCGTACGATTACATCCATACGGTACGAAACCAGACCAAAACGGTACAATACCGTACGAGTACTTCGTTACGGTACCAAAGCGCACCAAAAGTGTACAATACCGTACGAGTACATCCATACGGTACCAAACCACACCAAAACGGTTCAATACCGTACGAGAACATCCATACGGTACCAAAGCACACCAAAACGGTGCAATACCGTACGAGTACTCCATACGGTACCAAACCACACCAAAACGGTGCAATACCGTACGAGTACTCCATACGGTACCAAACCACACCAAAACGGTGCAATACCGTACGAGTACATCCATACGGTACCAAACCACACCAAAACGGTGCAATACCGTACGAGTACATCCGTATGGTACCAAACCACACCAAAACGGTACAATACCGTACGGGTACTTCGTTACGGTACCAAACCGCACCAAAAGAGTACGATGCCGTACGAGTACATCCATACGGTACCAAACCACACCAAAACGGTGCAATACCGTACGAATACATCCATACGGTACCAAACCACACCAAAACGGTGCAATACCGTACGAGTACTCCATAGGGTACCAAACCCCACCAAAACGGTGCAATACCGTACGAGTACATCCATACGGTACCAAACCACACCAAAACGGTGCAATACCGTACGAGTACATCCGTACGGTACCAAACCACACCAAAACGGTACAATACCGTACGAGTACTTCGTTACGGTACCAAACCGCACCAAAAGAGTACGATACCGTACGAGTACATCCATATGGTACCAAACCACACCAAAACGGTGCAATACCGTACGAGTACATCCGTACGGTACCAAACCACACCAAAATGGTACAATACCGTACGAGTACTTCGTTACGGTACCAAACCGCACCAAAAGAGTACGATACCGTACGAGTACAACCATACGGTACCAAACCACACCAAAATGGTGCAATACCCTACGAGTACATCCATACGGTACCAAACCACACCAAAACAGTGCAATACCGTACGAGTACATCCATACGGTACCAAACCACACCAAAACGGTGCAATACCGTACGAGTACATCCATACGGTACCAAACCACACCAAAACGGTGCAATACCGTACGAGTACATCCATACGGAACCATACCACACCAAAATGGTACAATACCGTACGAGTACTTCGTTATGGTACCAAACCGCACCAAAACGGTGCAATACCGTACGAGTACATCCATACCGTACCATACCACACCAAAACGGTACAATACCGCACGAGTACTTCGTTACGGTACCAAACCGCACCAAAAGAGTACGATACCATACGAGTACATCCATACGGTACCAAACCACACCAAAACGGTGCAATACCCTACGAGTACATCCATACGGTACCAAAGCACACCAAAACGGTGCAATACCGTACGAGTACTCAATACGGTACCAAACCACACCAAAACGGTCCACTACCGTACGAGTACTCCATACGGTACCAAACCACACCAAAACGGTGCAATACCGTACGAGTACATCCATACGGTACCAAATAGCACCGTACGAGTACATCCATACGGTACCAAACCACACCAAAACGGTGCAATACCGTACGAGTACATCCATACGGTACCAAACCACACCAAAACGGTGCAATACCGTACGAGTACATCCGTACGGTACCAAACCACACCAAAACGGTACAATACCGTACGAGTACTTCGTTACGGTACCAAACCGCACCAAAAGAGTACGATACCGTACGAGTACATCCATACGGTACCAAACCACTCCAAAACGGTGCAATACCGTAAGAGTACATCCATACGGCACCAAACCACACCAAAACGGTGCAATACCGTACGAGTACATCCATACGGCACCAAACCACACCAAAACGGTGCAATACCGTATGAGTACATCCATACGGTACCAAACCAAACCAAAACGGTGCAATACCGTACGAGTACATCCATACGGTACCAAACCACACCAAAACGGTGCAATACCGTACGAGTACATCCATACGGTACCAAACCACACCAAAACGGTACAATACCGTACGAGTACTTCGTTACGGTACCAAACCGCACCAAAAGAGTACGATACCGTACGAGTACATCCATACGGTACCAAACCACACCAAAACGGTGCAATACCGTACGAGTACTCCATACGGTACCAAACCACACCAAAACGGTGCAATACCGTACGAGTACATCCATACGGTACCAAACCACACCAAAACGGTGCAATACCGTACGAGTACATCCATACGGTACCAAACCACACCAAAACGGTGCAATACCGTACGAGTACATCCATACGGTACCAAACCACACCAAAACGGTACAATACCGTACGAGTACTTCGTTACGGTACCAAACCACACCAAAACGGTACAATACCATACGAGTACTTCGTTACCGTACCAAACCGCACCAAAAGAGTACGATACCGTACGAGTACATCCATACGGTACCAAACCACACCAAAACGGTGCAATACCGTACGAGTACATCCATATGGTACCAAACCACACCAAAACGGTGCAATACCGTACGAGTACATCCATACGGTACCAAACCACACCAAAACGGTACAATACCGTACAAGTACTTCGTTACGGTACCAAACCGCACCAAAAGAGTATGATACCGTACGAGTACATCCATACGGTTCCAAACCACACCAAAACGGTGCAATACCGTACGAGTACATCCATACGGTACGAAACCACACCAAAACGGTGCAGTACCGTACGAGTACTTCGTTATGGTACCAAACCACACCAAAACGGTGCAATACCGTACGAGTACTTCGTTACCGTACCAAACCACACCAAATCGGTGCGATACCGTACGAGTACATCCATACGGTACCAAACCACACCAAAACGGTGCAATACCGTACGAGTACTCCATACGGTACCAAACCACACCAAAACGGTGCAATACCGTACGAGTACTTCGTTACGGTACCAAACTGCACCGAAAGAGTACGATACCGTACGAGTGCATCCATACGGTACCAAACCACACCAAAACGGTGCAATACCGTACGAGTACATCCATACGGCACCAAACCACACCAAAACGGTGCAATACCGTACGAGTACATCCATACGGTACCAAACCACACCAAAACGGTGCAATACCGTACGAGTACATCCATACGGTACCAAACCACTCTAAAACGGTGCAATACCGTAAGAGTACATCCATACGGCACCAAACCACACCAAAACGGTGCAATACCGTACGAGTACATCCATACGGCACCAAACCACACCAAAACGGTGCAATACCGTACGAGTACATCCATACGGTACCAAACCACACCAAAACGGTGCAATACCGTACGAGTACATCCATACGGTACCAAACAACACCAAAACGGTGCAATACCGTACGAGTACATCCATACGGTACCAAACCACACCAAAACGGTACAATACCGTACGAGTACTTCGTTACGGTACCAAACCACACCAAAACGGTACAATACCATACGAGTACTTCGTTACCGTACCAAACCGCACCAAAAGAGTACGATACCGTACGAGTACATCCATACGGTACCAAACCACACCAAAACGGTGCAATACCGTACGAGTACATCCATATGGTACCAAACCACACCAAAACGGTGCAATACCGTACGAGTACATCCATACGGTACCAAACCACACCAAAACGGTACAATACCGTACAAGTACTTCGTTACGGTACCAAACCGCACCAAAAGAGTATGATACCGTACGAGTACATCCATACGGTTCCAAACCACACCAAAACGGTGCAATACCGTACGAGTACATCCATACGGTACGAAACCACACCAAAACGGTGCAGTACCGTACGAGTACTTCGTTATGGTACCAAACCACACCAAAACGGTGCAATACCGTACGAGTACTTCGTTACCGTACAAAACCACACCAAATCGGTGCGATACCGTACGAGTACATCCATACGGTACCAAACCACACCAAAACGGTGCAATACCGTACGAGTACTCCATACGGTACCAAACCACACCAAAACGGTGCAATACCGTACGAGTACTTCGTTACGGTACCAAACTGCACCGAAAGAGTACGATACCGTACGAGTGCATCCATACGGTACCAAACCACACCAAAACGGTGCAATACTGTACGAGTACATCCATACGGTACCAAACCACACCAAAACGGTACAATTCCGTACGAGTACGTCGTTACGGTACCAAACCGCAACAAAAGAGTACGAAACCGTACGAGTACATGCATACGGTACCAAACCACACCAAAACGGTGCAATACCGTACGAGTACATCCATACGGTACCAAACCACACCAAAACGGTGCAATACCGTACGAGTACATCCATACGGTACCAAACCAAACCAAAACGGTACAATACCGTACGAGTACTTCGTTACGGTACCAAACTGCACCAAATGAGTACGATACCGTACGAGTACATCCATACGGTACCAAACCACACCAAAACGGTGCAATACTGTACGAGTACATCCATACGGTACCAAACCACACCAAAACAGTACAATACTGTACAAGTACTTCGTTACGGTACCAAACCGCAACAAAAGAGTACGAAACCGTACGAGTACATCCATACGGTACCAAACCACACCAAAACGGTGCAATACCGTACGAGTACTTCATACGGTACCAAACCACACCAAAACGGTGCAATACCGTACGAGTACTTCGTTACGGTACCAAACCACACCAAAACGGTACAATACCGTACGAGTACTTCGTTACGGTACTAAACCGCACCAAAAGAGTACAATACCGTACGAGTACATCCATACGGTTCCAAACCACACCAAGACGGTGCAATACCGTACGAGTACATCCATACGGTACCAAACCACACCAAAATGGTGCAATACCGTACGAGTACTTCGTTACGCTACCAAACCACACCAAAACGGTACAATACCGTACGAGTACTTCGTTACCGTACCAAACCACACCAAATCGGTGCGATACCGTACGAGTACATCCATACGGTACCAAACCACACCAAAATGGTACAATACCGTACGAGTACTTCGTTACAGTACCAAACCGCACCAAAAAGAGTACGATACCATTCGAGTACATCCATACGGTACCAAACCACACCAAAAAGGTGCAATACCGTACGAGTACATCCATACGGTACCAAACCACACCAAAACAGTGCAATACCGTAGGAGTACATCGATACGGTACCAAACCACACCAAAACGGTGCAATACCGTACGAGTACTCCATACGGTACCAAACCACACCAAAACGGTGCAATACCGTACGAGTACTTCGTTACCGTACCAAACCACACCAAAACTATACAATACCGTACGAGTACTTCGTTACGGTACCAAACCACACCAAAACGGTACAATACCGTACGAGTACTTCGTTACGGTACCAAACCGCACCAAAAGAGTACGATACCGTACGAGTACATCCATACGGTACCAAACCACAGCAAAACGGTGCTATACCGTACGAGTACATCCATACGGTACCAAACCACACCAAAACGGTGCAATACCGTACGAGTACATCTGTACGGTACCAAACCACACCAAAACGGTACACTACCGTAGGAGAACTTCGTTACGGTACCAAACCGCACCAAAAGAGTATGATACCGTACGAGTACATCCATACGGTACCAAACCACACCAAAACGGTGCAATACCGTACGAGTACATACATACGGTACCAAACCACACCAAAACGGTACAATACCGTATGAGTACTTCGTTACGGTACCAAACCGCAACAAAAGAGTATGAAACCGTACGAGTACAGCCATACGGTACCAAACCACACCAAAACGGTGCAATACCGTATGAGTACTCCATACGGTACCAAACCACACCAAAACGGTGCAATACCGTACGAGTACTTCGTTACGGTATCAAACCACACCAAAACGGTGCAATACCGTACGAGTACATCCATACGGTACCAAACCACACCAAAACGGTGCAATACCGTACGAGTACATCTGTACGGTACCAAACCACACCAAAACGGTACAATACCGTACGAGTACTTCGTTACGGTACCAAACCGCAACAAAAGAGTACGAAACCGTACGAGTACATCCATACGGTACCAAACCACACCAAAACGGTGCAATACCGTACGAGTACTCCATACAGTACCAAACCACACCAAAACGGTGCAATACCGTATGAGTACTTCGTTACGGTACCAAACCACACCAAAATGGTACAATACCGTACTAGTACTTCGTTACGGTACCAAACCGCACCAAAAGAGTACGATACCGTACGAGTACATCCATACGGTTCCAAACCACACCAAGACGGTGCAATACCGTTCGAGTACATCCATACGGTACCAAACCACACCAAAACGGTGCAATACCGTACGAGTACTTCGTTACGGTACCAAACCAAACCAAAACGGTGCAATACCGTACGAGTACATCCATACGGTACCAAACCACACCAAAACGGTGCAATACCGTACGAGTACTTCGTTACGGTACCAAACCACACCAAAACGGTGCAATACAAAACGGTGCAATACCGTACGAGTACTTCGTCACGGTACCAAACCACACCAAAACGGTGCAATACCGTACGAGTACATCCATACGGTACCAAACCACAGCAAAACGGTGCAATACCGTACGAGTACTCCATACGGTACCAAACCACACCAAAACGGTGCAATACCGTACGAGTACTTCGTTACGGTACCAAACCACACCAAAACGGTACAATACCGTACGAGTACTTCGTTACGGTACCAAACCGCACCAAAAGAGTACGATACCGTACGAGTACAGCCATACGGTTCCAAACCACACCAAGACAGTGCAATACCGTACGAGTACATCCATACGGTACCAAACCACACCAAAATGGTGCAATACCGTAGGAGTACTTCGTTACGGTACCAAACCACACCAAAACGGTGCAATACCGTACAAGTACTTCGTTACCGTACCAAACCACACCAAATCGGTGCGATACCGTACGAGTAGATCCATACGGTACCAAACCACACAAAAACGGTACAATACCGTACGGGTACTTCGTTACAGTACCAAACCGCACCAAAAAAGTACGATACCATACGAGTACATCCATACGGTACCAAACCACACCAAAACGGTGCAATACCGTACGAGAACATCCATACGGTACCAAACAACACCAAAACGGTGCAATACCGTACGAGTACATCCATACGTTACCAAACCACACCAAAACGGTGCAATACCGTACGAGTACTTCGTTACGGTACCAAACCACACCAAAACGGTGCAATACCGTACGAGTACTTCGTTACGGTACCAAACCACACCAAAACGGTACAATACCGTACGAGTACTTCGTTACGGTACCAAACCACACCAAAACGGTACAATACCGTACGAGTACGAGTTACGGTACCAAACCGCACCAAAAGAGTACGATACAGTACGAGTACATCCATACGGTTCCAAACCACCCCAAAACGGTGCAATACCGTACGAGTACATCCACACGGTACCAAACCACACCAAAACGGTGCAATACCGTACGAGTACATCCATACGGTACCAAACAACACCAAAACGGTGCAATACCGTACGAGTACTCCATACGGTACCAAACCCCACCAAAACGGTGCAATACCGTACGAGTACATCCATACGGTACCAAACCACACCAAAATGGTGCAATACCGTACGAGTACATCCATACGGTACCAAACCACACCAAAACGGTACAATACCGTACGAGTACTTCGTTACGGTACCAAACCGCACCAAAAGAGTACGATACCGTACGAGTACATCCATACGGTACCAAACCACACCAAAACGGTGCAATACCCTACGAGTACATCCATACGGTACCAAACCACACCAAAACGGTGCAATACCGTACGAGTACTCCATACGGTACCAAACCACACCAAAACGGTGCAATACCGTACGAGTACTTCGTTACGGTACCAAACCACACCAAAACGGTGCAATACCGTACGAGTACATCCATACGGTACCAAACCACACCAAAACGGTGCAATACCGTACGAGTACTTCGTTACGGTACCAAACCACACCAAAACAGTGCAATACAAAACGGTGCAATACCGTACGAGTACTTCGTCACGGTACCAAACCACACCAAAACGGTGCAATACCGTACGAGTACATCCATACGGTACCAAACCACAGCAAAACGGTGCAATACCGTACGAGTACTCCATACGGTACCAAACCACACCAAAACGGTGCAATACCGTACGAGTACTTCGTTACGGTACCAAACCACACCAAAACGGTACAATACCGTACAAGTACTTCGTTACGGTACCAAACCGCACCAAAAGAGTACGATACCGTACGAGTACAGCCATACGGTTCCAAACCACACCAAGACAGTGCAATACCGTACGAGTACATCCATACGGTACCAAACCACACCAAAATGGTGCAATACCGTAGGAGTACTTCGTTACGGTACCAAACCACACCAAAACGGTGCAATACCGTACAAGTACTTCGTTACCGTACCAAACCACACCAAATCGGTGCGATACCGTACGAGTAGATCCATACGGTACCAAACCACACAAAAACGGTACAATACCGTACGGGTACTTCGTTACAGTACCAAACCGCACCAAAAGAGTACGATACCATACGAGTACATCCATACGGTACCAAACCACACCAAAACGGTGCAATACCGTACGAGAACATCCATACGGTACCAAACAACACCAAAACGGTGCAATACCGTACGAGTACATCCATACGTTACCAAACCACACCAAAACGGTGCAATACCGTACGAGTACTTCGTTACGGTACCAAACCACACCAAAACGGTGCAATACCGTACGAGTACTTCGTTACGGTACCAAACCACACCAAAACGGTACAATACCGTACGAGTACTTCGTTACGGTACCAAACCACACCAAAACGGTACAATACCGTACGAGTACGAGTTACGGTACCAAACCGCACCAAAAGAGTACGATACAGTACGAGTACATCCATACGGTTCCAAACCACCCCAAAACGGTGCAATACCGTACGAGTACATCCACACGGTACCAAACCACACCAAAACGGTGCAATACCGTACGAGTACATCCATACGGTACCAAACAACACCAAAACGGTGCAATACCGTACGAGTACTCCATACGGTACCAAACCCCACCAAAACGGTGCAATACCGTACGAGTACATCCATACGGTACCAAACCACACCAAAATGGTGCAATACCGTACGAGTACATCCATACGGTACCAAACCACACCAAAACGGTACAATACCGTACGAGTACATCGTTACGGTACCAAACCGCACCAAAAGAGTACGATACCGTACGAGTACATCCATACGGTACCAAACCACACCAAAACGGTGCAATACCCTACGAGTACATCCATACGGTACCAAACCACACCAAAACGGTGCAATACCGTACGAGTACATCCGTACGGAACCAAACCACACCAAAATGGTGCAATACCGTACGAGTACATCCATATGGTACCAAACCGCATCAAAAGAGTACGATACCGTACGAGTACATCCATACGGTACCAAACCGCACCAAAGCGGTGCAATACCGTACGAGTACATCCATACGGTACCAAACCACACCAAAACGGTACAATACCATACGAGTACTTCGTTACGGTACCAAACCGCACCAAAAGAGTACGATATCGTACGAGTACATCCATACGGTACCAAACCACACCAAAAACGGTGCAATACCCTACGAGTACATCGATACGGTACCAAACCACACCAAAACGGTGCAATACCGTACGAGTACTCCATACGGTACCAAACCACACCAAAACGGTGCAATACCGTACGAGTACTTCGTTACGGTACCAAACCACAGCAAAACGGTGCAATACCGTACGAGTACATCCATACGGTACCAAACCACACCAAAACGGTGCAATACCGTACGAGTACATCTGTACGGTCCCAAACCACACCAAAACGGTACAATACCGTACGAGTACTTCGTTACGGTACCAAACCGCACCAAAAGAGTACGATACCGTACGAGTACATCCATACGGTTCCAAACCACACCAAAACGGTGCAATACCGAACGAGTACATCCATACGGTACCAAACCACACCAAAACGGTGCAATACCGTACGAGTACTTCGTTACGGTACCAAACCACACCAAAACGGTACAATACCGTACGAGTACTTCGTTACGGTACCAAACCGTACCAAAAGAGTACGATACAGTAGGAGTACATCCATACGGTTCCAAACCACCCCAAAACGGTGCAATACCGTACGAGTACATCCACACGGTACCAAACCACACCAAAACGGTGCAATACCGTACGAGCACTCCATACGGTACCAAACCCCACCAAAACGGTGCAATACCGTACGAGTACATCCATACGGTACCAAACCACACCAAAACTGTGCAATACCGTACGAGTACATCCGTACGGTACCAAACCACACCAAAACGGTACAATACCGTACGAGTACTTCGTTACGGTAACAAACCGCACCAAAAGAGTACGATACCGTACGAGTACATTCATACGGTACCAAACCACACCAAAACAGTGCAATACCGTACGAGTACATCCATACGGTACCAAACCACACCAAAACGGTACAATACCGTACGAGTACTTCGTTACGGTACCAAACCGCACCAAAAGAGTACGATACCGTACGAGTACATCCATACGGTACCAAACCACACCAAAACGGTGCAATACCCTACGAGTACATCCATACGGTACCAAACCACACCAAAACGGTGCAATACCGTACGAGTACATCCGTACGGAACCAAACCACACCAAAATGGTGCAATACCGTACGAGTACATCCATATGGTACCAAACCGCATCAAAAGAGTACGATACCGTACGAGTACATCCATACGGTACCAAACCGCACCAAAGCGGTGCAATACCGTACGAGTACATCCATACGGTACCAAACCACACCAAAACGGTACAATACCATACGAGTACTTCGTTACGGTACCAAACCGCACCAAAAGAGTACGATATCGTACGAGTACATCCATACGGTACCAAACCACACCAAAACGGTGCAATACCCTACAAGTACATCGATACGGTACCAAACCACACCAAAACGGTGCAATACCGTACGAGTACATCCATACGGTACCAAACCACACCAAAACGGGGCAATACCGTACGAGTACATCCATACGGTACCAAACCACACCAAAACGGTGCAATACCGTACGAGTACATCCATACGTTACCAAACCACACCAAAACGGTGCAATACCGTACGAGTACTTCGTTACGGTACCAAACCACACCAAAACGGTGCAATACCGTACGAGTACATCCATACGGTACCAAACCACACCAAAATGGTGCAATACCGTACGAGTACATCCATACGGTACCAAACCCCACCAAAACGGTGCAATACCGTACAAGTACATCCATACGGTACCAAACCACACCAAAACGGTGCAATACCGTACGAGTACATCCATATGGTACCAAACCACACCAAAACGGCACAATACCGTACGAGTACTTCGTTACGGTATCAAACCGCACCAAAAGAGTACGATACCGTACGAGTACATCCATACGGTACCAAACCACACAAAAAACGGTGCAATACCGTACGAGTACATCCATACGGTACCAAACCACACCAAAACGGTACAATACCGTACGAGTACTTCGTTACGGTACCAAACCGCACCAAAAGAGTACGATACCGTACGAGTATATCCATACGGTACCAAACCACTTCAAAAAGGTGCAATACCGTACGAGTACATCCATACGGTACCAAACCACACCAAAACGGTACAATACCGTACGAGTACTTCGTTACGGTACCAAACCACACCAAAACGGTGCAATACCGTACGAGTACATCCATACGGTACCAAACCACACCAAAACGGTGCAATACCGTACGAGTACATCTGTACGGTCCCAAACCACACCAAAACGGTACAATACCGTACGAGTACTTCGTTACGGTACCAAACCGCACCAAAAGAGTACGATACCGTACGAGTACATCCATACGGTACCAAACCACACCAAAATGGTGCAATACCGTACGAGTACATCCATACGGTACCAAACCACACCAAAACGGAACAATACCGTACGAGTACTTCATTACGGTACCAAACCGCAACAAAAGAGTACGTAACCGTACGAGTACATCCATACGGTACCAAACCACAGCAAAACGGTGCAATACCGTACGAGTACTCCATACGGTACCAAACCACACCAAAACGGTGCAATACCGTACGAGTACTTCGTTACGGTACCAAACCACACCAAAACGGTACAATACCGTACGAGTACTTCGTTACGGTACCAAACCGCACCAAAAGAGTACGATACCGTACGAGTACAGCCATACGGTTCCAAACCACACCAAGACAGTGCAATACCGTACGAGTACATCCATACGTTACCAAACCACACCAAAATGGTGCAATACCGTACGAGTACTTCGTTACGGTACCAAACCACACCAAAACGGTGCAATACCGTACAAGTACTTCGTTACCGTACCAAACCACACCAAATCGGTGCGATACCGTACGAGTAGATCCATACGGTACCAAACCACACAAAAACGGTACAATACCGTACGAGTACTTCGTTACAGTACCAAACCGCACCAAAAGAGTACGATACCATACGAGTAAATCCATACGGTACCAAACCACACCAAAACGGTGCAATACCGTACGAGAACATCCATACGGTACCAAACCACACCAAAACGGTGCAATACCGTACGAGTACATCCATACGTTACCAAACCACACCAAAACGGTGCAATACCGTACGAGTACTTCGTTACGGTACCAAACCACACCAAAACGGTGCAATACCGTACGAGTACTTCGTTACGGTACCAAACCACACCAAAACGGTACAATACCGTACGAGTACTTCGTTACGGTACCAAACCGCACCAAAACGGTACAATACCGTACGAGTACTTCGTTACGGTACCAAACCGCACCAAAAGAGTACGATATCGTACGAGTACATCCATACGGTACCAAACCGCACCAAAGCGGTGCAATACCGTACGAGTACATCCATACGGTACCAAACCACACCAAAACGGTACAATACCATACGAGTACTTCGTTACGGTACCAAACCGCACCAAAAGAGTACGATATCGTACGAGTACATCCATACAGTACCAAACCACACCAAAACGGTGCAATACCCTACGAGTACATCGATACGGTACCAAACCACACCAAAACGGTGCAATACCGTACGAGTACATCCATACGGTACCAAACCACACCAAAACGGGGCAATACCGTACGAGTACATCCATACGGTACCAAACCACACCAAAACGGTGCAATACCGTACGAGTACATCCATACGTTACCAAACCACACCAAAACGGTGCAATACCGTACGAGTACTTCGTTACGGTACCAAACCACACCAAAACGGGTCAATACCGTACGAGTACATCCATACGGTACCAAACCACACCAAAATGGTGCAATACCGTACGAGTACATCCATACGGTACCAAACCACACCAAAACGGTGCAATACCGTACGAGTACTCCATACGGTACCAAACCCCACCAAAACGGTGCAATACCGTACAAGTACATCCATACGGTACCAAACCACACCAAAACGGTACAATACCGTACGAGTACTTCGTTACGGTACAATACCGCACCAAAAGAGTACGATACCATACGACTACATCCATACGGTACCAAACCACACCAAAACGGTGCAATACCCTACGAGTACATCCATACGGTACCAAACCACACCAAAACGGTGCAATACCGTACGAGTACATCCATACGGTACCAAACCACACCAAAACGGTGCAATACCGTACGAGTACATCGATATGGTACCAAACCACACCAAAACGGTGCAATACCGTACGAGTACATCCATACGGTACCAAACCACACCAGAACGGTGCAATACCGTACGAGTACATCCATATGGTACCAAACCACACCAAAACGGTACAATACCGTACGAGTACTTCGTTACGGTACCAAACCGCACCAAAAGAGTACGATACCGTACGAGTACATCCATACGGTACCAAAGCACATAAAAAACGGTGCAATACCGTACGAGTACATCCATACGGTACCAAACCACACCAAAACGGTACAATACCGTACGAGTACTTCGTTACGGTACCAAACCGCACCAAAAGAGTACGGTACCGTACGAGTACATCCATACGGTACCAAACCACACCAAAACGGTGCAATACCGTACGAGTACATCCATACGGTACCAAACCACACCAAAGCGGTGCAATACCGTACGAGTACATCCATACGGTACCAAACAACACCAAAACGGTGCAATACCGTACGAGTACTCCATACGGTACCAAACCCCACCAAAATGGTGCAATACCGTACGAGTACATCCATACGGTACCAAACCACACCAAAACGGTGCAATACCGTACGAGTACGTCCGTATGGTACCAAACCACACCAAAACGGTACAATACCGTACGAGTACTTCGTTACGGTACCAAACCGCACCAAAAGAGTACGATACCGTACGAGTACATCCATACGGTACCAAACCACACCAAAACAGTGCAATACCATACGAGTACATCCATACGGTACCAAACCACACCAAAACGGTACAATACCGTACGAGTACTTCGTCACGGTACCAAACCACACCAAAAGAGTACGATACCGTACGAGTACATCCATACGGTACCAAACCACACCAAAACGGTGCAATACCGTACGAGTACATCCATACGGTACCAAACCACACCAAAATAGTGCAATACCGTACGAGTACAACCGTACGGTACCAAACCACACCAAAACGGTACAATACCGTACGAGTACTTCGTTACGGTACCAAACCGCACCAAAAGAGTACGATACCGTACGAGTACATCCATACGGTACCAAACCACACCAAAACAGTGCAATACCGTACGAGTACATCCATACGGTACCAAACCACACCAAAACGGTACAATACCGTACGAGTACTTCGTTACGGTAACAAACCGCACCAAAAGAGTACGATACCGTACGAGTACGTCCATACGGTACCAAACCACACCAAAACGGTGCAATACCGTACGAGTACATCCATACGGTACCAAACCACACCAAAACGGTACAATACCGTACGAGTACTTCGTTACGGTACAATACCGCACCAAAAGAGTACGATACCGTACGAGTACATCCATACGGTACCAAACCACACCAAAACGGTGCAATACCCTACGAGTACATCCATACGTTACCAAACCACACCAAAACGGTGCAATACCGTACGAGTACTTCGTTACGGTACCAAACCACACCAAAACGGTGCAATACCGTACGAGTACTTCGTTACGGTACCAAACCACACCAAAACGGTACAATACCGTACGAGTACTTCGTTACGGTACCAAACCGCACCAAAACGGTACAATACCGTACGAGTACTTCGTTACGGTACCAAACCGCACCAAAAGAGTACCATACAGTACGAGTACATCCATACGGTTCCAAACCACCCCAAAACGGTGCAATACCGTACGAGTACATCCACACGGTACCAAACCACACCAAAACGGTGCAATACCGTACGAGTACATCCATACGGTACCAAACAACACCAAAACGGTGCAATACCGTACGAGTACTCCATATGGTACCAAACCCCACCAAAACGGTGCAATACCGTATGAGTACATCCATACGGTACCAAACAACACCAAAACGGTGCAATACCGTACGAGTACATCCATTCGGTACCAAACCACACCAAAACGGTACAATACCGTACGAGTACTTCGTTACGGTACCAAACCGCCCCAAAAGAGTACGATACCGTACGAGTACATCCATACGGTACCAAACCACACCAAAACGGTGCAATACCCTACGAGTACATCCATACGGTACCAAACCACACCAAAACGGTGCAATACCGTACGAGTACATCCGTACGCAACCAAACCACACCAAAATGGTGCAATACCGTACGAGTACATCCATATGGTACCAAACCGCATCAAAAGAGTACGATACCGTACGAGTACATCCATACGGTACCAAACCGCATCAAAGCGGTGCAATACCGTACGAGTACATCCATACGGTACCAAACCACACCAAAACGGTACAATACCATACGAGTACTTCGTTACGGTACCAAACCGCACCAAAAGAGTACGATATCGTACGAGTACATCCATACGGTACCAAACCACACCAAAACGGTGCAATACCCTACGAGTACATCGATACGGTACCAAACCACACCAAAACGGTGCAATACCGTACGAGTACTCCATACGGTACCAAACCACACCAAAACGGTGCAATACCGTACGAGTACTTCGTTACGGTACCAAACCACACCAAAACGGTGCAATACCGTACGAGTACATCCATACGGTACCAAACCACACCAAAACGGTGCAATACCGTACGAGTACATCTGTACGGTCCCAAACCACACCAAAACGGTACAATACCGTACGAGTACTTCGTTACGGTACCAAACCGCACCAAAAGAGTACGATACCGTACGAGTACATCCATACGGTTCCAAACCACACAAAAACGGTGCAATACCGAACGAGTACATCCATACGGTACCAAACCACACCAAAACGGTGCAATACCGTACGAGTACTTCGTTACGGTACCAAACAACACCAAAACGGTACAATACCGTACGAGTACTTCGTTACGGTACCAAACCGTACCAAAAGAGTACGATACAGTAGGAGTACATCCATACGGTTCCAAACCACCCCAAAACGGTGCAATACCGTACGAGTACATCCACACGGTACCAAACCACACCAAAACGGTGCAATACCGTACGAGCACATCCATACGCTACCAAACCCCACCAAAACGGTGCAATACCGTACGAGTACATCCATACGGTACCAAACCACACCAAAACTGTGCAATACCGTACGAGTACATCCGTACGGTACCAAACCGCACCAAAACGGTACAATACCGTACGAGTACTTCGTAACGGTAACAAACCGCACCAAAAGAGTACGATACCGTACGAGTACATTCAAACGGTACCAAACCACACCAAAACGGTGCAATACCGTACGAGTACATCCATACGGTACCAAACAACACCAAAACGGTACAATACCGTACGAGTACTTCGTTACGGTACCAAACCGCACCAAAAGAGTACGATACCGTACGAGTACATCCATACGGTACCAAACCACACCAAAACGGTGCAATACCCTACGAGTACATCCATACGGTACCAAACCACACCAAAACGGTGCAATACCGTACGAGTACATCCGTACAGAACCAAACCACAACAAAATGGTGCAATACAGTACGAGTACATCCATATGGTACCAAACCGCATCAAAAGAGTACGATACCGTACGAGTACATCCATACGGTACCAAACCGCACCAAAGCGGTGCAATACCGTACGAGTACATCCATACGGTACCAAACCACACCAAAACGGTACAATACCATACGAGTACTTCGTTACGGTACCAAACCGCACCAAAAGAGTACGATATCGTACGAGTACATCCATACGGTACCAAACCACACCAAAACGGTGCAATACCCTACGAGTACATCGATACGGTACCAAACCACACCAAAACGGTGCAATACCGTACGAGTACATCCATACGGTACCAAACCACACCAAAACGGGGCAATACCGTACGAGTACATCCATACGGTACCAAACCACACCAAAACGGTGCAATACCGTACGAGTACATCCATACGTTACCAAACCACACAAAAACGGTGCAATACCGTACGAGTACTTCGTTACGGTACCAAACCACACCAAAACGGTGCAATACCGTACGAGTACATCCATACGGTACCAAACCACACCAAAATGGTGCAATACCGTACGAGTACATCCATACGGTACCAAACCACACCAAAACGGTGCAATACCGTACGAGTACTCCATACGGTACCAAACCCCACCAAAACGGTGCAATACCGTACAAGTACATCCATACGGTACCAAACCACACCAAAACGGTACAATACCGTACTAGTACTTCGTTACGGTACAATACCGCACCAAAAGAGTACGATACCATACGACTACATCCATACGGTACCAAACCACACCAAAACGGTGCAATACCCTACGAGTACATCCATACGGTACCAAACCACACCAAAACGGTGCAATACCGTACGAGTACATCCATACGGTACCAAACCACACCAAAACGGTGCAATACCGTACGAGTACATCGATATGGTACCAAACCACACCAAAACGGTGCAATACCGTACGAGTACATCCATACGGTACCAAACCACACCAGAACGGTGCAATACCGTACGAGTACATCCATATGGTACCAAACCACACCAAAACGGTACAATACCGTACGAGTACTTCGTTACGGTACCAAACCGCACCAAAAGAGTACGATACCGTACGAGTACATCCATACGGTACCAAAGCACACAAAAAACGGTGCAATACCGTACGAGTACATCCATACGGTACCAAACCACACCAAAACGGTACAATACCGTACGAGTACTTCGTTACGGTACCAAACCGCACCAAAAGAGTACGGTACCGTACGAGTACATCCATACGGTACCAAACCACACCAAAACGGTGCAATACCGTACGAGTACATCCATACGGTACCAAACCACACCAAAGCGGTGCAATACCGTACGAGTACATCCATACGGTACCAAACAACACCAAAACGGTGCAATACCGTACGAGTACTCCATACGGTACCAAACCCCACCAAAATGGTGCAATACCGTACGAGTACATCCATACGGTACCAAACCACACCAAAACGGTGCAATACCGTACGAGTACGTCCGTATGGTACCAAACCACACCAAAACGGTACAATACCGTACGAGTACTTCGTTACGGTACCAAACCGCACCAAAAGAGTACGATACCGTACGAGTACATCCATACGGTACCAAACCACACCAAAACAGTGCAATACCGTACGAGTACATCCATACGGTACCAAACCACACCAAAACGGTACAATACCGTACGAGTACTTCGTCACGGTACCAAACCGCACCAAAAGAGTACGATACCGTACGAGTACATCCATACGGTACCAAACCACACCAAAACGGTGCAATACCGTACGAGTACATCCATACGGTACCAAACCACACCAAAATAGTGCAATACCGTACGAGTACAACCGTACGGTACCAAACCACACCAAAACGGTACAATACCGTACGAGTACTTCGTTACGGTACCAAACCGCACCAAAAGAGTACGATACCGTACGAGTACATCCATACGGTACCAAACCACACCAAAACAGTGCAATACCGTACGAGTACATCCATACGGTACCAAACCACACCAAAACGGTACAATACCGTACGAGTACTTCGTTACGGTAACAAACCGCACCAAAAGAGTACGATACCGTACGAGTACATCCATACGGTACCAAACCACACCAAAACGGTGCAATACCGTACGAGTACATCCATACGGTACCAAACCACACCAAAACGGTACAATACCGTACGAGTACTTCGTTACGGTACAATACCGCACCAAAAGAGTACGATACCGTACGAGTACATCCATACGGTACCAAACCACACCAAAACGGTGCAATACCCTACGTGTACATCCATACGGTACCAAACCACACCAAAACGGTGCAATACCGTACGAGTACTCCATACGGTACCAAACCCCACCAAAACGGTGCAATACCGTACGAGTACATCCATACGGTACCAAACCACACCAAAATAGTGCAATACCGTACGAGTACATCCGTACGGTACCAAACCACACCAAAACGGTGCAATACCGTACGAGTACATCCATACGGTACCAAACCACACCAAAACGGTACAATACCGTACGAGTACTTCGTTACGGTACAATACCGCACCAAAAGAGTATGATACCATACGAGTACATCCATACGGTACCAAACCCCACCAAAACGGTGCAATACCCTACGAGTACATCCATATGGTACCAAACCACACCAAAACGGTGCAATGCCGTACGAGTACATCCATACGGTACCAAACCACACCAAAACGGTGCAATACCGTACGAGTACATCGATACGGTACCAAACCACACCAAAACGGTATAATACCGTACGAGTACTTCGTTACAGTACCAAACCGCACCAAAAGAGTACGATACCGTACGAGTACTCCATACGGTACCAAACCGCACCAAAACGGTGCAATACCGTACGAGTACATCCATACGGTACCAAACCACACCAAAACGGTGCAATACCGTACAAGTACATCCATGCGGTACCAAACCACACCATACCAAAACGGTGCAATACCGTACGAGTACTCCATACGGTACCAAACCACACTAAAACGTTGCAATACCGTACGAGTACATCCATACGGTACCAAACCACACCAAAACGGTGCAATACCGTACGAGTACATCCGTACGGTACCAAACCACACCAAAACGGTAGAATACCGTACGAGTACTTCGTTACGGTACCAAACCGCACCAAAAGAGTACGATACTGTACGAGTACATCCATACGGTACCAAACCACACCAAAACGGTGCAATACCGTACGAGAACATCCATACGGTACCAAACCACACCAAAACGGTACAATACCGTACGAGTACTTCGTTACGGTACCAAACCGCACCAAAAGAGTACGATACCGTACGAGTACATCCATACGGTACCAAACCACACCAAAACGGTACAATACCATACGAGTACTTCGTTACGGTACCAAACCGCACCAAAAGAGTACGATACCGTACGAGTACATCCATACGGTACCAAACCACACCAAAACGGTGCAATACCCTACGAGTACATCCATATGGTACCAAACCACACCAAAACGGTGCAATACCGTACAAGTACATCCATACGGTACCAAACCACACCAAAACGGTACAATACCGTACGAGTACTTCGTTATGGTACCAAACCGCACCAAAAGAGTACGATACCGTACGAGTACATCCATACGGTACCAAACCACACCAAAATGGTGCAATACCGTACGAGTACATCCATACGGTACCAAACCACACCAAAACGGTGCAATACCGTACGAGTACATCCATACGGTACCAAACCACACCAAAACGGTGCAATACTGTACGAGTACTTCGTTATGGTACCAAACCGCACCAAAAGAGTACAATACCGTACGAGTACTTCCATACGGTACCAAGCCCCACCAAAACGGTGCAATACCGTACGAGTACATCCATACGGTACCAAACCACACCAAAACAGTGCAATACCGTACGAGTACATCCATACGGTACCATACCACACCAAAACGGTGCAATACCGTAGGAGTACATCCATACGGTACCAAACCACACCAAAACGGTACAATACCGTACGATACTTCGTTACGGTACCAAACCGCACCAAAAGAGTACGATACCGTACGAGTACATCCATACGGTACCAAACCACACCAAAACGGTGCAATACCGTACGAGTACATCCATACGATACCAAACCACACCAAAACGGTGCAATACCGTACGAGTACATCGATACGGTACCAAACCACACCAAAACGGTATAATACCGTACGAGTACTTCGTTACTGTACCAAACCGCACCAAAAGAGTACGATACCGTACGAGTACTCCATACGGTACCAAACCGCACCAAAACGGTGCGATACCGTACGAGTACATCCATACGGTACCAAACCACACCAAAACGGTGCAATACCGTACAAGTACATCCATGCGGTACCAAACCACACCACACCAAAACGGTGCAATACCGTACGAGTACATCCATACGGTACCAAACCACACCAAAACGGTGCAATACCGTACGAGTACATCCGTACGGTACCAAACCACACCAAAATGGTACAATACCGTACGAGTACTTCGTTACGGTACCAAACCGCACCAAAAGAGTACGATACCGTACGAGTACATCCATACGGTACCAAACCACACCCAAACGGTGCAATACCCTACGAGTACATCCATACGGTACCAAACCACACCAAAACGGTGCAATACCGTACGAGTACATCCATACGACACCAAACCACACCAAAACGGTGCAATACCGTACGAGTACATCCATACGACACCAAACCACACCAAAACGGTGCAATACCGTTCGAGTACATCCATACGGTACCAAACCACACCAAAACGGTACAATACCGTACGAGTACTTCGTTATGGTACCAAACCGCACCAAATGGGTACAATACCGTACGAGTACTTCCATACGGTACCAATCCCCACCAAAACGGTGCAATACCGTACGAGTACATCCATAAAGTACCATACCACACCAAAACGGAACAATACCGTACGAGTACATCGTTATGGTACCAAACCGCACCAAAACGGTGCAATACCGTACGAGTACATCCATACGGTACCAAACCACACCAAAACGGTACAATATCGTACGAGTACTTCGTTATGGTACAAAACCACACCAACAGAGTACGATACCGTACGAGTACATCCATACGGTACCAAACCACACCAAAACGGTGCAATACCCTACGAGTACATCCATACGGTACCAAACCACACCAAAACGGGGTAATACCGTAGGAGTACATCCATATGGTACCAAACCACACAAAAAACGGTGCAATACCGTACGAGTACATCGTTACGGTACCAAACCGCACCAAAAGAGTACGATACCGTACGAGTACATCCATACGGTACCAAACCACACCAAAACGGTGCAATACCATACGAGTACATCCATACGGTACCAAACCACACCAAAACGGTACAATACCGTACGAGTACTTCGTTACGGTACCAAACCGCACCAAAAGAGTACGATACCGTACGAGTACATCCATACGGTACCAAACCACACCAAAACCGTGCAATACCCTACGAGTACATCCATACGGTACCAAACCACACCAAAACGGTGCAATACCATACGAGTACATCCATACGGTACCACACCACACCAAAACGGGGCAATACCGTACGAGTACATCCATACGGTACCATAGCACACCAAAATGGTACAATACCGTACGAGTACATCCATACGGTACCAAACCACACCAAAACGGTACAATACCGTACGAGTACTTCGTTACGGTACCAAACCGCACCAAAAGAGTACGATACCGTACGAGTACATCCATACGGTACCAAACCACACCAAAACGGTGCAATACCGTACGAGTACATCCATAGGGTACCAAACCACACCAAAACGGTGCAATACCGTACGAGTACATCCATACGGTACCAAACCACACCAAAACGGTGCAATACCGTACGAGTACTCCATACGGTACCAAACCCCACCAAAACGGTGCAATACCGTACGAGTACATCCATACGGTACCAAACCACACCAAAACGGTGCAATACCGTACGAGTACATCCGTATGGTACCAAACCACACCAAAACGGTACAATACCGTACGAGTACTTCGTTACGGTACCAAACCGCACCAAAAGAGTACGATACCGTACGAGTACATCCATACGGTACCAAACCACACCAAAACGGTGCAATACCGTACGAGTACATCCATACGGTACCAAATCACACCAAAACAGTACAATACCGTACGAGTACTTCGTCACGGTACCAAACCGCACCAAAAGAGTACGATACCGTACGAGTACATCCATACGGTACCAAACCACACCAAAACCGTGCAATACCCTACGAGTACATCCATACGGTACCAAACCACACCAAAACGGTGCAATACCATACGAGTACATCCATACGGTACCACACCACACCAAAACGGGGCAATACCGTACGAGTACATCCATACGGTACCATAGCACACCAAAACGGTACAATACCGTACGAGTACATCCATACGGTACCAAACCACACCAAAACGGTACAATACCGTACGAGTACTTCGTTACGGTACCAAACCGCACCAAAAGAGTACGATACCGTACGAGTACATCCATACGGTACCAAACCACACCAAAACGGTGCAATACCGTACGAGTACATCCATAGGGTACCAAACCACACCAAAACGGTGCAATACCGTACGAGTACATCCATACGGTACCAAACCACACCAAAACGGTGCAATACCGTACGAGTACTCCATACGGTACCAAACCCCACCAAAACGGTGCAATACCGTACGAGTACATCCATACGGTACCAAACCACACCAAAACGGTGCAATACCGTACGAGTACATCCGTATGGTACCAAACCACACCAAAACGGTACAATACCGTACGAGTACTTCGTTACGGTACCAAACCGCACCAAAAGAGTACGATACCGTACGAGTACATCCATACGGTACCAAACCACACCAAAACGGTGCAATACCGTACGAGTACATCCATACGGTACCAAATCACACCAAAACAGTACAATACCGTACGAGTACTTCGTCACGGTACCAAACCGCACCAAAAGAGTACGATACCGTACGAGTACATCCATACGGTACCAAACCACACCAAAACGGTGCAATACCGTACGAGTACATCCATATGGTACCAAACCACACCAAAACGGTGCAATACCGTACGAGTACATCCGTACGGTACCAAACCACACCAAAACGGTACAATACCGTACGAGTACTTCGTTACGGTACCAAACCGCACCGAAAGAGTACGATACCGTACGATTACATCCATACAATACCAAACCACACCAAAACGGTGCAATGCCGTACGAGTACATCCATACGGTACCAAACCACACCAAAACGGTACAATACCGTACGAGTACTTCGTTACGGTACCAAACCGCACCAAAAGAGTACGATACCGTACGAGTACATCCATACGGTTCCAAACCACACCAAAATGGTGCAATACCGTAGGAGTACTTCGTTACGGTACCAAACCACACCAAAACGGTGCAATACTGTACGAGTACATCGATACGGTACCAAACCCCACCAAAATGATACAATACCGTACGAGCACTTCGTTACGGTACCAAACCGCACCAAAAGAGTACGATACCGTACGAGTTCATCCATACGGTACCAAACCACACCAAAACATTGCAATACCGTACGAGTACATCCATACGGTACCAAACGACAGCAAAACGGTGCAATACCGTATGAGTACATCCATACGGTACGAAACCACACCAAAACGGTACAATACCGAACGAGTACATCCATACGGTACCAAACCACACCAAAACGGTACAATACCATACGAGTACTTCGTTACGGTACCAAACCGCACCAAAAGAGTACGATACGTACGAGTACATCCATACGGTACCAAACCACACCAAAACGGTGGAATACCCTACGAGTACATCCATACAGTACCAAACCACACCAAAACGCACTACAACAAAAAACATCAACGGTGACACCCCTTGACACCCTTTAGTGACAAAAAATTGGTGTTGACACGGAATATACTTAACGGTGACAAACAATTTTACTTCTTGTCACTGAAAACTTTTGGGTACCCAGAGTAAATAATGAAGAGATTTTGTGACAAAATATTTGTCACTGAAGACAATTTTCGGTGACAAGTATAAAGTTGTCATGGAAAGATTCCAATTTTCGCGCTCCCTGTTGCTATTCATTTGGGCGCGTTGATAAAAAGTTAAATACATTTTTTTTTCATTCAAAACGACGTCGTTTTTTACGGTTTTGTTTGTCACCAAAAGCAAGCCCTACTTTTACTCTTCTGCCTCTCTCCACTCCCACAGCCACGCTGCCTCTCCATTCACGCTGAAGACTTCCATCACCAGCGACGGTGACCCCGACCGCACACTGGAGGCCGGAGCTCCGATCAACCCAGGTCTTTTTCTGTCTCTCTCAATATCTCGCCCCGTCACGTTCTGATCTCCGTCGATCACAAAATGTCTCTGTCTCTCTCTCTTGCATGTACGCCTCTCTCTCCATCTCTGCATTCTCTCTCTCTCTCTCTCTCACTTGCGTGTCTCGACCAGCGACACACTTCAAGTATAACGACATGCTCGATTCAAGCCCTAACTGGTCCGATCCGATCCAAACCCTAACTGGTTCGATTGGCCGCCATATAGCTATAGACGCCTGATTGATCACAAGGAATCATCAATGGTTGCTTCATAACGCTAGCCATTTCTGTTGTAGGTTCGATTTCACTATTTTCTTCCTCTTTTTCTTTAACAATTTCCTATTTCGTCTGTTAACAGATATGCTCTTCTGAATGCAAAGGAACAGATATGCGATTTTTTGCCGAATCAGGTCCCCATCCCTCTCTCATTGATTTCTCTGAGTTTCCCTTTGTTCTGCATTTATTAATTTTACTGCTTAGTTTGAGAGGGATGCGTATGTGTGTTTGTTGATGAGTATAGGGGATTTTGGTTAATATATGATTATACCCTGCCCTTAGGTGTTTAAAGTAGGAACTGTAAGGAAGATGGGAGTGGTGAAGTATGTGAAGCCCGGCCTAGAAGTTACAAATGGTCTCTAGAGACCCCACTGCTATAATGTCATTCCATCTCAGATTCTAAACATCCCCCCAGAGGGATGCATATATGAACTAACGTTTGAAAAAGACATTATTCTCAAAGCTAGGAAACTACTGCAGTTCTACGGTTTTTCTTTTTTTCCAAATCTGCAGTTTCTACAAAAATCAACTTTTGATTTGAGGAGAGGAGGATGCTATTGAAGCATACTGCCAGCTTTTGCAGAATTTGTTGATGAAAAGAGGTTGCTAATTAACTTTTTATGCTATCTTTGCAGCTTGCTTTGACCATTGTCTATATTGATGTGGGTGTTTTTGCCTTTGGTTGGATAGGTAAGCCAAGTGCTCCTTTAGTACTTTGTGTAAAATATATTTTGTTTGCATTGGTTTTCAATCTTTACAGCTCTTTGAATAAGCTAGATTAAAGGAGTACGACTGCTTCTTTGTAGGTTTGTAATCTTTGTTTTAGCATATTATCATTACAATTTTCTTTCTAGAGCCAATTAGCTTACTCATGGATGCAGCGAGACCACCTGATTTTTTTATCTAAGAAAGTTAGCATCTTTGGCCTAAAGTGCACTCCAACTATTATAAGATGATTGGCGTATTTTTAAGTCCAATTGATTTTTTTTGATAGCCCTAACTTGTTGATATTTGTTTTCTTCCGGTGAAACATGATTGCAGCTGGGGTACTTTGATCTAAAGAGGTAAGAACTATATCAATCTTATGCATATGTTTTTTTCTCTCTTGTAACATATAGATTTTATGGTTGATTAATGCTATTGAACCATAACAACTAACATTTCCCTTTGAGCTCCTTCATTGAATGAAGTGAAATTTGACTAATGTCTCTACGGCAAGGGTCCTCAGGGTTGGGCCTCACACTATGTCTGAAATTGTTTTCATCTGTTTTGATGTTAAGTATATTAATATCTGCATTTTTCCTTTGGGTTTAAGAGGGGTTTGGATTAATTAGTAAGAAATTTAGGTCTTTGGGTACATAGATCTTATTGCAGGTGCAATCTTTGACGAGGCAAACTCTAATGTTCTCCTTGTTTACATTGTGTTCCTTGTGTACTTAAATTTTTTTCTAGCAAGTATTTTTGTTTTTTCAATTTGGCATCCAATTTGGCCCCACTAACTACGACTTAATTGTTTTATAAGATTTATTTTTTTTGGTTTATTGATTTATGTATGTAGTACGAGATCCAAATTGTAAAGTTTTATGGGCAAAGCTGAAGTGATCATTTTTCTGAAGTTATGGTTCTAGCCTTCTAGGCTTTTATCTTGAACTTTGGAATCATTGACTTAATGCATCCAAAGTACTTTCATTCTTGTTTTTAGTGAAAGGATTATGTTGTGTCTTGTGGTTACTAAACTTTGTCAAAATGGCTGCGCATCTGTGGGAGAAAGTTGATTTCTCGTATTGTGTATACAGTGATAGCAAATTAACATTCATTTTCTGGAAAGCATAATGCAATCTATTTATATTAGTCACATCATGTTTCATTGGCATTTCGAAGTCTGGGCAGATTGTCACGACTGCTGTTGTTTGTGCTTGAACTGCTACAATGAGAAACTCCTTTTCATGGAAGTAATGCAGCTGGTGAATGTCAGGTAATCCATGTTCTTTCTATATTTTGTCATATACAATGAATTATTTCATGATAGGAGGTTCATTGTAATGGGTTTTTTTTAAATTTACTTAATGGAGTATATTCTGATATCGGAGCGAGGCAAATTTGGTTCTGGCTAAGATGGATGGATGATTTGTTAGGTGTTCTATTTTGTAATTTTGCAGTTCCTTTTTCAGAAGCATTTGAACTATTTACTGTACAATGACTTTGTGAGATTCTAAGTCATCTTTTTTGTTCTTGTTCCTTGGGATGTGATCATGACCTCTTTTTGTTCTTCTTTAGCAACACTTTCTTGCCCCTTTGAGCTAAACTCCTTGTATGCACGGATTATTGGTGTTATCTATTACCGACTTAGTCTCCCTTAATCTTAAGCCTAGCAAGTTTCTTTTTGGTCTGCTTAATGTTGCAATCTCTTGTTCTCTAAGTGTAATTGAGTTATGTTCTATTGTATTGAAAATTTTCACCATCATTGCAGTCACAGCAGTCCCCACCACAGCAGCCCCAACCACAACCACCCCCATTGAGGTATCCCCGCGTAAGACATTGAACTGTGAGAGGGTCTATCAGGTATCTTCTATATAAATGCTGAAACTAGTGCTTAATTGTTGAATGGTGATGCTATCTGGATACTGAAGTTACATCCTTTAATTTGATGAGTAAATTTTAGACTGTGATGGCACTGTTGTAGTAAATGAGAATTGCATTTTTTTGCTGCTGTTTTTGTTGCTATTGCTGCTGCTTTTTGAAGCTGTTGAGGGAGTATTTTCTGATGTTGTGGTGTTGTTGCTGAGGGAGTATTTGTTGCTGCTTCTCTTTTGATAGCTATATATGTAGCTAGGGTTGGTTTGGTAATGAAATAGCTGAGGTCTCTCGAGCCTTTAGTGTTAGAGGATAGATTCGAATGTATTAGCTGGTGTCTGTCTTTTGTTCTTTAGTTGGGATAGGTAGCAAGGGGAGTGATGGGATGTCTGAACCGGAGGTTTTTCTTACTTTCCTTTAGGCAAAAGAAGATAGGACAGACCCAATTAGATCGAGATGGGCTTCTAGGTGCATGTGGGATAGATAGAATGTCTTCCCTGGGGAGTTTCTTTGTTCCAATTAATAAGCTGAATACCTTAAGGTAGCTCCTAGCCGCACTGCCATACCATATATAGTCGATGTTCTGCTACTTGCTCTTTGCTAAGGCGATACCTCCCCATCACTCCACCTCATTCTCTTTTTCATGTGAAGGGGGTGCTTTCCTTACAGGTAGTGACTAGACCACTTACATATCGAACAGATTTCACCCTCAATTGAGTACGTACGATATGACCTAGGAACAACCATAGTACCGAACTTGTATAATCAGGAGACTGTTAAGAGAATGATTTTCTAGATCCTTTGGATTGCTGCCTTTGCTCTTTCCCAAAAAAGTCAACCTTATGTCGTCTGTTATCCACACCAGACCAAGATATTCACTCAATCACAATAGTGAGGCACTACTATTGAGAGCATGAATATGAGGTGAACTGCTATATAAAGACTATCCTATGTACACTGTGCCAATGACAAATGGTTAAGGAGAATATTGGTATTCATTCATGGACCATTTACGTAATCTAGGGAGCTGGTCATCTATAAGATTATGATCTGCAATCATCCAACACATCTGATTGAATAATAACTTTTGTAAAAGTTAGGATCTTTTGTGTGAAATAGAGATGCAGAATCACTTTCACTAGCTGAAAACATACATGACAGATTGATTTTTTATCTTACTCATGCATCCACAACAATGAAGTATATGTTTCTTGGGTTCTTGAAAAATCAATACTATTATTTAGAACTAATTCAAGAAAATTGCATGGTCTGTTAACAATCTGAAGTTGCAAAATATCCGATTGGCTTTGCTCTACTTCACGTCTTAATCAATCTAAAATTACCTTTTTTTCCTTTTTGCAATTTTGTACAGGTAGGTAAGGAGATGAGTTGCTTTTTGGAAGCTAACCAAGATGGAGTTGCAGACTTTTTGGTAGTTATTTTTGGAAGCTAACCAAGATGGAGTTGAAGACTTTTTGGTAGTTAAATGAATAACTTGTTTTGAGTTCTTTTTGGATATGGATGTTTTGCAATTTCGGTAATGTTGTCAAGTTTGAAGTGGTTATTGTTGGAGGATGAATGTTTTAAAAGGTTTTGAAGTTGGATGATGAATGGTGATTTAATGGATATTTGATTTGAATGATATTCTGTTTCTTCGCAATTTAAATTTTGTTAAGTTGAATTATAAGATACAAAAAAATCTGAAACTTTGTAAGCATGTGAAAATAATATATGGAATAAATTGTATTGCCGCTAGTCTTATTTTTGGTGACAAAAGAGATTGTCGCTGTTGTGTGTCTACTACTACAATAGGTTATTGGTGACACACAATTGGTTGTCATAGTCGGTACTTTTAGTGACAACCTTTGTCACAGAATAATCTCTTTTCTGTGACAATATAGTGTTGTCATTGTTACTATCTGTGACATAATCACCTTTGTCGCAGAAAATCTCTCTTTTGTGACACAATATTGTTGTCACTGTTACTTTCGGTGACAACTGTGTCACGGAAAATTTGTCTTCGGTGACACCAAATTCTTGTCATTGTTGACAACTTTCCGTGACAACTACACAATTTTGTCACCCTTGACTTTCAGTGTCATGGATACAATGACACCTCTTCTTGTGTCACCAAAGATAATAGGTGACAAAATTTGGACGTTTGGTGACATTTTTGCATGTCACCGAATGTGTTTTTTGTTGTAGTGACGGTGCAATACCGTACGAGTACATACATACGGTACCAAACCACACCAAAACGGTGCAATACCGTACGAGTACATCCATACGGTACCAAACCACACCAAAACGGTGCAATACTGTACGAGTACTTCGTTATGGTACCAAACCGCACCAAAAGAGTACAATACCGTACGAGTACTTCCATACGGTACCAAACCCCACCAAAACGGTGCAATACCGTACGAGTACATCCATACGGTACCATACCACACCAAAACGGTGCAATACCGTACGAGTACATCCATACGGTACCAAACCACACCAAAACGGTACAATACCGTACGAGTACTTCGTTATGGTACCAAACCGCACCAAAAGGGTACAATACCGTACGAGTACTTCCATACGGTACCAATCCCCACCAAAACGGTGCAATACCATACGAGTACATCCATGCGGTACCAAACCACACCAAAACGGTGCAATACCGTACGAGTACATCCATACGGTACCATACCACACCAAAACGGTACAATACCGTACGAGTACATCGTTATGGTACCAAACCGCACCAAAACGGTGCAATACCGTACGAGTACATCCATACGGTACCAAACCACACCAAAACGGTACAATACCGTACGAGTACTTCGTTACGGTACCAAACCGCACCAAAAGAGTACGATACCCTACGAGTACATCCATACGGTACCAAACCACACCAAAACGGTGCAATACCCTACGAGTACATCCATACGGTACCAAACCACACCAAAACGGGGCAATACCGTACGAGTACATCCATACGGTACCAAACCACACAAAAAACGGTGCAATACCGTACGAGTACATCCATACGGTACCAAACCACACCAAAACGGTACAATACCGTACGAGTACTTCGTTACGGTACCAAACCGCACCAAAAGAGTACGATACCGTACGAGTACTCCATACGGTACCAAACCGCACCAAAACGTTGCAATACCGTACGAGTACATCCATACGGTACAAAACCACACCCAAACGGTGCAATACCCTACGAGTACATCCATACGGTACCAAACAACACCAAAACGGTACAATACCGTACGAGTACTTCGTTACGGTACCATAGCACACCAAAACGGTGCAATACCGTACGAGTACATCCATACGGTACCAAACCACACCAAAACGGTGCAATACCGTACGAGAACATCCATACGGTACCAAACCACACCAAAACGGTACAATACCGTACGAGTACTTCGTTACGGTACCAAACCGCACCAAAAGATTACGATACCGTACGAGTACATCCATACGGTACCAAACCACACCAAAACGGTACAATACCATACGAGTACTTCGTTACGGTACCAAACCGCACCAAAAGAGTACGATACCGTACGAGTACATCCATACGGTTCCAAACCACACCAAAACGGTGCAATACCGTAGGAGTACTTCGTTACGGTACCAAACCACACCAAAACGGTGCAATACCGTACGAGTACATCCATACGGTACCAAACCACACCAAAACGGTGCAATACCGTACGAGTACATCCATACGGTACCAAACCACACCAAAACGGTGCAATACCGTACGAGTACTCCATACGGTACCAAACCCCAGCAAAACGGTGCAATACCGTACGAGTACTCCATACGGTACCAAACCCCAGCAAAACGGTGCAATACCGTACGAGTACATCCATACGGTACCAAACCACACCAAAACAGTGCAATACCGTACGAGTACTCCATACGGTACCAAACCCCACCAAAATGGTGCAATACCGTACGAGTACATCCCTACGGTACCAAACCACACCAAAACGGTGCAATACCGTACGAGTACAACCGTACGGTAACAAACCACACCAAAAAGGTACAATACCGTACGAGTACTTCGTTACGGTACCAAACCGCACCAAAAGAGTACGATACCGTACGAGTACATCCATACGGTACCAAACCACACCAAAACGGTGCAATACCGTACGAGTACATCCATACGGTACCAAACCACACCAAAACGGTGCAATACCGTACGAGTACATCCGAACGGTACCAAACCACACCAAAACGGTACAATACCGTACGAGTACTTCGTTACGGTACCAAACCGCACCAAAAGAGTACGATACCGTACGAGTACATCCATACGGTACCAAACCACACCAAAACGGCGCAATACCGTACGAGTACATCCATACGGTACCAAACCACACCAAAACGGTGCAATACCGTACGAGTACATCCATACGGTACAAAACCACACCAAAACAATGCAATACCGTACGAGTACATCCATACGGTACTACACGAGTACATCCATACGGTACCAAACCACACCAAAACGGTGCAATACCGTACGAGTACATCCATACGGTACAAAACCACACCAAAACGGTGCAATACCGTACGAGTACATCCATACGGTACCAAACCACACCAAAACGGTGCAATACCGTACGAGTACATCCATACGGTACCAAACCACACAGAAACGGTACAATCCCGTACGAGTACTTCGTTACGGTACCAAACCGCATCAAAAGAGTACGATACTGTACGAGTACATCCATACGGTACCAAACCGCACCAAAACGGTGCAATACCGTACGAGTACATCCATACGGTACCAAACCACACCAAAACGGTACAATACCGTACGAGTACTTCGTTACGGTACCAAACCGCACCAAAAGAGTAAGATACCGTACGAGTACATCCATACGGTACCAAACCACACCAAAACGGTGCAATACCGTACGAGTACATCCATACGGTACCAAACCACACCAAAACGGTACAATACCGTACGAGTACTTCGTTACGGTACCAAACCGCACCAAAAGAGTACGATACCGTACGAGTACTCCATACGGTACCAAACCGCACCAAAACGGTGCAATACCGTACGAGTACATCCATACGGTACCAAACCACACCCAAACGGTGCAATACCCTACGAGTACATCCATACGGTACCAAACCACACCAAAACGGTGCAATACCGTACGAGTACATCCATACGGTACCAAACCACACCAAAACAGTGCAATACCGTACGAGTACATCCATAGGGTACCAAACCACACCAAAACGGTGCAATACCGTACGAGTACATCCATACGGTACCAAACCACACCAAAACGGTACAATACCGTACGAGTACTTCGTTATGGTACCAAACCGCACCAAAAGGGTACAATACCGTACGAGTACTTCCATACGGTACCAATCCCCACCAAAACGGTGCAATACCATACGAGTACATCCATGCGGTACAAAACCACACCAAAACGGTGCAATACCGTACGAGTACATCCATACGGTACCATACCACACCAAAACGGTACAATACCGTACGAGTACATTGTTATGGTACCAAACCGCACCAAAACGGTGCAATACGGTACGAGTACATCCATACGGTACCAAACCACACCAAAACGGTACAATACCGTACGAGTACTTCGTTACGGTACCAAACCGCACCAAAAGAGTACGATACCCTACGAGTACATCCATACGGTACCAAACCACACCAAAACGGTGCAATACCCTACGAGTACATCCATACGGTACCAAACCACACCAAAACGGGGCAATACCGTACGAGTACATCCATACGGTACCAAACCACACAAAAAACGGTGCAATACCGTACGAGTACATCCATACGGTACCAAACCACACCAAAACGGTACAATACCGTACGAGTACTTCGTTACGGTACCAAACCGCACCAAAAGATTACGATACCGTACGAGTACATCGATACGGTACCAAACCACACCAAAACGGTGCAATACCGTACGAGTACATCCATACGGTACCAAACCACACCAAAACGGTACAATACCGTACGAGTACTTCGTTACGGTACCAAACCGCACCAAAAGAGTACGATACCGTACGAGTACATCCATACGGTACCAAACCACACCAAAACGGTGCAATACCCTACGAGTACATCCATACGGTACCAAACCACACCAAAACGGTGCAATACCGTACGAGTACATCCATACGGTACCAAACCACACCGAAACGGGGCAATACCGTACGAGTACATCCATACGGTACCAAACCACACCAAAACGGGGCAATACCTTACGAGTACATCCATACGGTACCATAGCACACCAAAACGGTGCAATACCGTACGAGTACATCCATACGGTACCAAACCACACCAAAACGGTACAATACCGTACGAGTACTTCGTTACGGTACCAAACCGCACCAAAAGAGTATGATACCGTACGAGTACGTCCATAAGGTACCAAACGACACCAAAACGGTGCAATACCGTACGAGTACGTCCATAGGGTACCAAACCACACCAAAACGGTGCAATACCGTACGAGTACATCCATACGGTACCAAACCACACCAAAACGGTGCAATACCGAACGAGTACTCCATACGGTACCAAACCCCACCAAAACGGTGCAATACCGTACGAGTACATCCGTACGGTACCAAACCACACCAAAACGGTGCAATACCGTACGAGTACATCCGTATGGTACCAAACCACACCAAAACGGTACAATACCGTACGAGTACTTCGTTACGGTACCAAACCGCACCAAAAGAGTACGATACCGTACGAGTACATCCATACGATACCAAACCACAGCAAAACGGTGCAATACCGTACGAGTACATCCATACGGTACCAAACCACACCAAAACGGTGCAATACCGTACGAGTACATCCATACGGTACAAAACCACACAAAAACGATGCAATACCGTACGAGTACATCCATACGGTACCGTACGAGTACATCCATACGGTACCAAACCACTCCAAAACGGTGCAATACCGTACGAGTACATCCATACGGTACAAAACCACACCAAAACGGTGCAATACCGTACGAGTACATCCATACGGTACCACACCAAAACGGTGCAATACCGTACGAGTACATCCATACGGTACCAAACCACACAGAAACGGTACAATCCCGTACGAGTACTTCGTTACGGTACCAAACCGCACCAAAAGAGTACGATACCGTACGAGTACATCCATACGGTACCAAACCGCACCAAAACGGTGCAATACCGTACGAGTACATCCATACGGTACCAAACCACACCAAAACGGTACAATACCGTACGAGTACTTCGTTACGGTACCAAACCGCACCAAAAGAGTAAGATACCGTACGAGTACATCCATACGGTACCAAACCACACCAAAACGGTGCAATACCGTACGAGTACATCCATACGGTACCAAACCACACCAAAACGGTACAATACCGTACGAGTACTTCGTTACGGTACCAAACCGCACCAAAAGAGTACGATACCGTACGAGTACTCCATACGGTTCCAAACCACACCAAAACGGTGCAATACCATAGGAGTACTTCGTTACGGTACCAAACCACACCAAAACGGTGCAATACCGTACGAGTACATCCATACGGTACCAAACCACACCAAAACGGTGCAATACCGTACGAGTACATCCATACGGTACGAAACCACACCAAAACGGTGCAATACCGTACGAGTACATCCATACGGTACCAAACCACACCAAAACGATACAATACCGTACGAGCACTTCGTTACGGTACCAAACCGCACCAAAATAGTACGATACCGTACGAGTACATCCATACGGTACCAAACCACACCAAAACGGTGCAATACCGTACGAGTACATCCATACGGTACGAAACCACACCAAAACGGTGCAATACCGTACGAGTACATCCATACGGTACCAAACCACACCAAAATGGTACAATACCGTACGAGTACTTCGTTACGGTACCAAACCGCACCAAAAGAGTACGATACCGTACGAGTACATCCATACGGTACAAAACTACACCAAAACGGTGCAATACCCTACGAGTACATCCATACGGTACCAAACCACACCAAAATGGTGCAATACCGTACGAGTACATCCATACGGTACCAAACCACACCAAAACGGTGCAATACCGTACGAGTACATCCATACGGTACCAAACCACACCAAAACGGTGCAATACCGTAGGAGTACATCCATACGGTACCAAACCACACCAAAACGGTTCAATACCGTACGAGTACTTCGTTATGGTACCAAACCGCACCAAAAGAGTACAATACCGTACGAGTACTTCCATACGGTACCAAACCCCACCAAAACGGTGCAATACCGTATGAGTACATCCATACGGTACCAAACCACACCAAAACGGTGCAATACCGTACGAGTACATCCATACGGTACCATACGACACCAAAACGGTGCAATACCGTAGGAGTATATCCATACGGTACCAAACCACACGAAAACGGTACAATACCGTACGAGTACTTCGTTACGGTACCAAACCGCACCAAAAGAGTACGATACCGTACGAGTACATCCATACGGTACCAAACCACTCCAAAACGGTGCAATACCGTACGAGTACATCGATACGGTACCAAACCACACCAAAACGGTACAATACCGTACTAGCACTTCGTTACGGTACCAAACCACACCAAAAAAGTACAATATCGTACGAGTTCTTCGTAACGGTACCAAACCGCACCAAAAGAGTACGATACCGTACGAGTACATCCATACGGTTCCGAACCACACCAAAACGGAGCAATACAACACGAGTACATCCATACGGTACCAAACCACACCAAAACGGTGCAATACCGTACGAGTGTATCCATACGGTACGAAACCACACCAAAACGGTGCAATACCGTACGAGTACATCCATACGGTACCAAACCACACCAAAACGGTGCAATACCGTACGAGTACATCCATACGGTACCAAACCACACCAAAACGGTACAATACCGTACGAGTACTTCGTTACGGTACCAAACCACACCAAAACGGTGCAATACCGTACGAGTACATCGATACGGTACCAAACCACACCAAAACGGTACAATACCGTACGAGTACTTCGTTACGGTACCAAACCGCACCAAAAGAGTACGATACCGTACGAGTACATCCATACGGTACCAAACCACACCAAAACGGTGCAATACCGTACGAGTACATCCATACGGTACGAAACCACACCAAAACGGTGCAATACCGTACGAGTACATCCATACGGTACCAAACCACACCAAAACGGTACAATACCGTACGAGTACTTCGTTACGGTACCAAACCGCACCAAAAGAGTACAATACCGTACGAGTACATCCATACGGTACCAAACCACACCAAAACAGTGCAATACCGTACGAGTACATCCATACGGTACCAAACCACACCAAAACGGTACAATACCGTACGAGTACTTCGTTACGGTACCAAACCGCACCAAAAGAGTACGATACCGTACGAGTACATCCATACGGTACCAAACCACACCAAAACGGTGCAATACCGTACGAGTACTCCATACGGTACCAAACCCCACCAAAACGGTGCAATACCGTACGAGTACATCCATACGGTACCAAACCACACCAAAACGGTGCAATACCGTACGAGTACATCCGTACGGTACCAAACCACACCAAAACGGTACAATACCGTACGAGTACTTCGTTACGGTACCAAACCGCACCAAAAGAGTACGATACCGTACGAGCACATCCATACGGTACCAAACCACACCAAAACGGTGCAATACCGTACGAGTACATCCATACGGTACCAAACCACACCAAAACGGTACAATACCGTACGACTACTTCGTTACGGTACCAAACCGCACCAAAAGAGTACGATACCGTACGAGTACATCCATACGGTTCCAAACGACACCAAAACGGAGCAATACCGTACGAGTACATCCATACCGTACCAAACCACACCAAAACGGTGCAATACCGTACGATTACATCCATACGGTACGAAACCAGACCAAAACGGTACAATACCGTACGAGTACTTCGTTACGGTACCAAAGCGCACCAAAAGTGTACAATACCGTACGAGTACATCCATACGGTACCAAACCACACCAAAACGGTGCAATACCGTACGAGAACATCCATACGGTACCAAAGCACACCAAAACGGTGCAATACCGTACGAGTACTCCATACGGTACCAAACCACACCAAAACGGTGCAATACCGTACGAGTACTCCATACGGTACCAAACCACACCAAAACGGTGCAATACCGTACGAGTACTCCATACGGTACCAAACCACACCAAAACGGTGCAATACCGTACGAGTACATCCATACGGTACCAAACCACACCAAAACGGTGCAATACCGTACGAGTACATCCGTACGGTACCAAACCACACCAAAACGGTACAATACCGTACGGGTACTTCGTTACGGTACCAAACCGCACCAAAAGAGTACGATACCGTACGAGTACATCCATACGGTACCAAACCACACCAAAACGGTGCAATACCGTACGAGTACATCCATACGGTACCAAACCACACCAAAACGGTGCAATACCGTACGAGTACTCCATACGGTACCAAACCCCACCAAAACGGTGCAATACCGTACGAGTACATCCATACGGTACCAAACCACACCAAAACGGTGCAATACCGTACGAGTACATCCGTACGGTACCAAACCACACCAAAACGGTACAATACCGTACGAGTACTTCGTTACGGTACCAAACCGCACCAAAAGAGTACGATACCGTACGAGTGCATCCGTATGGTACCAAACCACACCAAAACGGTGCAATACCGTACGAGTACATCCGTACGGTACCAAACCACACCAAAACGGTGCAATACCGTACGAGTACATCCATACGGTACCAAACCACACCAAAACGGTGCAATACCGTACGAGTACATCCATACGGTACCAAACCACACCAAAACGGTGCAATACCGTACGAGTACATCCATACGGTACCAAACCACACCAAAACGGTGCAATACCGTACGAGTACATCCGTACGGTACCAGACCACACCAAAACGGTACAATACCGTACGAGTACTTCGTTACGGTACCAAACCGCACCAAAAGAGTACGATACCGTACGAGTACATCCATACGGTACCAAACCACACCAAAACGGTGCAATACCGTACGAGTACTCCATACGGTACGAAACCCCACCAAAACGGTGCAATACCATACGAGTACATCCATACGGTACCAAACCACACCAAAACGGTGCAATACCGTACGAGTACATCCGTACGGTACCAAACCACACCAAAACGGTACAATACCGTACGAGTACTTCGTTACGGTACCAAACCGCACCAAAAGAGTACGATACCGTACGAGTACATCCATACGGTACCAAACCACACCAAAACGGTGCAATACCGTACGAGTATTCCATACGGTACCGAACCACACCAAAACGGTGCAATACCGTACGAGTACATCCATACGGTACCAAACCACACCAAAACGGTGCAATACCGTACGAGTACATCCATACGGTACCAAACCACACCAAAACGGTGCAATACCGTACGAGTACATCCGTACGGTACCAAACCACACCAAAACGGTACAATACCGAACGAGTACTTCGTTACGGTACCAAACCGCACCAAAAGAGTACGATACCGTACGAGTACATCCATACGGTACCAAACCACACCAAAACGGTGCAATACCGTACGAGTACATCCATACGGTACCAAACCACAACAAAACGGTACAATACCGTACGAGTACTTTGTTACGGTACCAAACCGCACAAAAAGAGTACGATACCGTACGAGTACATCCATACGGTACCAAACCACACCAAAACGGTGCAATACCGTACGAGTACATCCATACGGTACCTAACCACACCAAAACGGTGCAATACCGTACGTGTACTTCGTTACGGTACCAAACCGCACCAAAAGGGTACGATACCGTACGAGTACATCCATACGGTACCAAACCGCACGAAAACGGTGCAATACCGTACGAGTACATCCATACGGTACCAAACCACACAAAAACGGTGCAATACCGTACGAGTACATCCGTACGGTACCAAACCACACCAAAACGGTACAATACCGTACGAGTACTTCGTTACGGTACCAAACCGCACCAAAAGAGTACGATACCGTACGAGTACATCCATACGGTACCAAACCACACCAAAACGGTGCAATACCGTACGAGTACTCCATACGGTACCAAACCACACCAAAACGGTGCAATACCGTACGAGTACATCCATACGGTACCATACCACACCAAAACGGTACAATACCGTACGAGTACTTCGTTATGGTACCAAACCACACCAAAACGGTGCAATACCGTACGAGTACATCCATACGGTACCAAACCACACCAAAACGGTACAATACCCTACGAGTACATCCATACGGTACCAAACCACACGAAAACGGTGCAATACCGTACGAGTACATCCATACGGTACCAAACCACACCAAAACGGTGCAATACCGTACGAGTACATCCATACGGTACCAAACCACACTAAAACGGTGCAATACGTACGAGTACATCCGTACGGTACCAAACCACACCAAAACGGTACAATACCGTACGAGTACTTCGTTACGGTACCAAACCGCACCAAAAGAGTACGATACCGTACGAGTACATCCATACGGTACCAAACCACACCAAAAGGGTGCAATACCGTACGAGTACATCCATACGGTACCAAACCACACCAAAACGGTGCAATACCGTACGAGTACTCCATACGGTACCAAACCCCACCAAAACGGTGCAATATCGTAAGAGTACATTCGTACGGTACCAAACCACACCAAAACGGTAAAATACCGTACGAGTACTTCGTTACGGTACCAAACCGCACTAAAAGAGTACGATACCGTACGAGTACATCCATACGGTACCAAACCACACCAAAACGGTGCAATACCGTACGAGTACATCCATACGGTACCATACCACACCAAAACGGTGCAATACCGTACGAGTACATCCATACGGTACGAAACCACACCAAAACGGTGCAATACCGTACGAGTACTTCGTTACGGTACCAAACCGCACCAAAAGAGTATGATACCGTACGAGTACATCCATACGGTACCCAACACAAACCAAAACGGTGCAATACCGTACGAGTACATCCATACGGTACCAAACCACACCAAAACGGTACAATACCGTACCAGTACTTCGTTACGGTACCAAACCGCACCAAAAGAGTATGATACCGTACGAGTACATCCATACGGTACCAAACCACACCAAAACGGTGCAATACCGTACGAGTACACCATACGGTATCAAACCACGCCAAAACGGTGCAATACCGTACGAGTACTTCGTTACGGTACCAAACCACACCAAAACGGTACAATACCGTACGAGTACTTCGTTACGGTACCAAACCGCACCAAAAGAGTACGATACCGTACGAGTACATCCATACGGTACCAAACTAAACCAAAACGGTACAATACCGTACGAGTACTTCGTTACGGTACCAAACCGCACCAAAAGAGTACGATACCGTACGAGTACATCCATACGGTACCAAACCACACCAAAACGGTGCAATACCGTACGAGTACTCCATACGGTACCAAACCCCACCAAAACGGTGCAATACCGTACGAGTACATCCATACGGTACCAAACCACACCAAAACGGTGCAATACCGTACGAGTACATCCGTACGGTACCAAACCACACCAAAACGGTACAATACCGTACGAGTACTTCGTTACGGTACCAAACCGCACCAAAAGAGTACGATACCGTACGAGCACATCCATACGGTACCAAACCACACCAAAACGGTGCAATACCGTACGAGTACATCCATACGGTACCAAACCACACCAAAACGGTACAATACCGTACGACTACTTCGTTACGGTACCAAACCGCACCAAAAGAGTACGATACCGTACGAGTACATCCATACGGTTCCAAACGACACCAAAACGGAGCAATACCGTACGAGTACATCCATACCGTACCAAACCACACCAAAACGGTGCAATACCGTACGATTACATCCATACGGTACGAAACCAGACCAAAACGGTACAATACCGTACGAGTACTTCGTTACGGTACCAAAGCGCACCAAAAGTGTACAATACCGTACGAGTACATCCATACGGTACCAAACCACACCAAAACGGTGCAATACCGTACGAGAACATCCATACGGTACCAAAGCACACCAAAACGGTGCAATACCGTACGAGTACTCAGTACGGTACCAAACCACACCAAAACGGTGCAATACCGTACGAGTACTCCATACGGTACCAAACCACACCAAAACGGTGCAATACCGTACGAGTACTCCATACGGTACCAAACCACACCAAAACGGTGCAATACCGTACGAGTACATCCATACGGTACCAAACCACACCAAAACGGTGCAATACCGTACGAGTACATCCGTACGGTACCAAACCACACCAAAACGGTACAATACCGTACGGGTACTTCGTTACGGTACCAAACCGCACCAAAAGAGTACGATACCGTACGAGTACATCCATACGGTACCAAACCACACCAAAACGGTGCAATACCGTACGAGTACATCCATACGGTACCAAACCACACCAAAACGGTGCAATACCGTACGAGTACTCCATACGGTACCAAACCCCACCAAAACGGTGCAATACCGTACGAGTACATCCATACGGTACCAAACCACACCAAAACGGTGCAATACCGTACGAGTACATCCGTACGGTACCAAACCACACCAAAACGGTACAATACCGTACGAGTACTTCGTTACGGTACCAAACCGCACCAAAAGAGTACGATACCGTACGAGTGCATCCGTATGGTACCAAACCACACCAAAACGGTGCAATACCGTACGAGTACATCCGTACGGTACCAAACCACACCAAAACGGTGCAATACCGTACGAGTACATCCATACGGTACCAAACCACACCAAAACGGTGCAATACCGTACGAGTACATCCATACGGTACCAAACCACACCAAAACGGTGCAATACCGTACGAGTACATCCATACGGTACCAAACCACACCAAAACGGTGCAATACCGTACGAGTACATCCGTACGGTACCAGACCACACCAAAACGGTACAATACCGTACGAGTACTTCGTTACGGTACCAAACCGCACCAAAAGAGTACGATACCGTACGAGTACATCCATACGGTACCAAACCACACCAAAACGGTGCAATACCGTACGAGTACTCCATACGGTACGAAACCCCACCAAAACGGTGCAATACCATACGAGTACATCCATACGGTACCAAACCACACCAAAACGGTGCAATACCGTACGAGTACATCCGTACGGTACCAAACCACACCAAAACGGTACAATACCGTACGAGTACTTCGTTACGGTACCAAACCGCACCAAAAGAGTACGATACCGTACGAGTACATCCATACGGTACCAAACCACACCAAAACGGTGCAATACCGTACGAGTATTACATACGGTACCGAACCACACCAAAACGGTGCAATACCGTACGAGTACATCCATACGGTACCAAACCACACCAAAACGGTGCAATACCGTACGAGTACATCCATACGGTACCAAACCACACCAAAACGGTGCAATACCGTACGAGTACATCCGTACGGTACCAAACCACACCAAAACGGTACAATACCGAACGAGTACTTCGTTACGGTACCAAACCGCACCAAAAGAGTACGATACCGTACGAGTACATCCATACGGTACCAAACCACACCAAAACGGTGCAATACCGTACGAGTACATCCATACGGTACCAAACCACAACAAAACGGTACAATACCGTACGAGTACTTTGTTACGGTACCAAACCGCACAAAAAGAGTACGATACCGTACGAGTACATCCATACGGTACCAAACCACACCAAAACGGTTCAATACCGTACGAGTACATCCATACGGTACCTAACCACACCAAAACGGTGCAATACCGTACGTGTACTTCGTTACGGTACCAAACCGCACCAAAAGGGTACGATACCGTACGAGTACATCCATACGGTACCAAACCGCACGAAAACGGTGCAATACCGTACGAGTACATCCATACGGTACCAAACCACACCAAAACGGTGCAATACCGTACGAGTACATCCGTACGGTACCAAACCACACCAAAACGGTACAATACCGTACGAGTACTTCGTTACGGTACCAAACCGCACCAAAAGAGTACGATACCGTACGAGTACATCCATACGGTACCAAACCACACCAAAACGGTGCAATACCGTACGAGTACTCCATACGGTACCAAACCACACCAAAACGGTGCAATACCGTACGAGTACATCCATACGGTACCATACCACACCAAAACGGTACAATACCGTACGAGTACTTCGTTATGGTACCAAACCACACCAAAACGGTGCAATACCGTACGAGTACATCCATACGGTACCAAACCACACCAAAACGGTACAATACCCTACGAGTACATCCATACGGTACCAAACCACACGAAAACGGTGCAATACCGTACGAGTACATCCATACGGTACCAAACCACACCAAAACGGTGCAATACCGTACGAGTACATCCATACGGTACCAAACCACACTAAAACGGTGCAATACGTACGAGTACATCCGTACGGTACCAAACCACACCAAAACGGTACAATACCGTACGAGTACTTCGTTACGGTACCAAACCGCACCAAAAGAGTACGATACCGTACGAGTACATCCATACGGTACCAAACCACACCAAAACGGTGCAATACCGTACGAGTACATCCATACGGTACCAAACCACACCAAAACGGTGCAATACCGTACGAGTACTCCATACGGTACCAAACCCCACCAAAACGGTGCAATATCGTAAGAGTACATTCGTACGGTACCAAACCACACCAAAACGGTAAAATACCGTACGAGTACTTCGTTACGGTACCAAACCGCACTAAAAGAGTACGATACCGTACGAGTACATCCATACGGTACCAAACCACACCAAAACGGTGCAATACCGTACGAGTACATCCATACGGTACCATACCACACCAAAACGGTGCAATACCGTACGAGTACATCCATACGGTACGAAACCACACCAAAACGGTTCAATACCGTACGAGTACTTCGTTACGGTACCAAACCGCACCAAAAGAGTATGATACCGTACGAGTACATCCATACGGTACCAAACCACACCAAAACGGTGCAATACCGTACGAGTACATCCATACGGTACCAAACCACACCAAAACGGTACAATACCGTACCAGTACTTCGTTACGGTACCAAACCGCACCAAAAGAGTATGATACCGTACGAGTACATCCATACGGTACCAAACCACACCAAAACGGTGCAATACCGTACGAGTACACCATACGGTATCAAACCACGCCAAAACGGTGCAATACCGTACGAGTACTTCGTTACGGTACCAAACCACACCAAAACGGTACAATACCGTACGAGTACTTCGTTACGGTACCAAACCGCACCAAAAGAGTACGATACCGTACGAGTACATCCATACGGTACCAAACCACACCAAAACGGTGCAATACCGTACGAGTACATCCATACGGTACCAAACCACACCAAAACGGTGCAATACCGTACGAGTACATCCATACGGTACGAAACCACACCAAAACGGTGCAATACCGTACGAGTTCTTCGTTACGGTACCAAACCGCACCAAAAGAGAACGATACCGTACGAGTACATCCATACGGTACCAAACCACACCAAAACGGTGCAATACCGTACGAGTATTCCATACGGTACCAAACCACACCAAAACGGTGCAATACCGTACGAGTACATCCATACGGTACCAAACCACACCAAAACGGTGCAATACCGTACGAGTACATCCATACGGTACCAAACCATACCAAAACGGTGCAATACCGTACGAGTACATCCGTACGGTACCAAACCACACCAAAACGGTACAATACCGAACGAGTACTTCGTTACGGTACCAAACCGCACCAAAAGAGTACGATACCGTACGAGTACATCCATACGGTACCAAACCACACGAAAACGGTGCAATACCGTACGAGTACATCCCTACGGTACCAAACCACAACAAAACGGTACAATACCGTACGAGTACTTTGTTACGGTACCAAACCGGACAAAAAGAGTACGATACCGTATGAGTACATTCATACGGTACCAAACCACACCAAAACGGTGCAATACCGTACGAGTACATCCATACGGTACCTAACCACACCAAAACGGTGCAATACCGTACGAGTACATCCATACGGTACCAAACCACACCAAAACGGTGCAATACCGTACGAGTACTCCATACGGTACCAAACCCCACCAAAACGGTGCAATATCGTAAGAGTACATTCGTACGGTACCAAACCACACCAAAACGGTAAAATACCGTACGAGTACTTCGTTACGGTACCAAACCGCACTAAAAGAGTACGATACCGTACGAGTACATCCATACGGTACCAAACCACACCAAAACGGTGCAATACCGTACGAGTACATCCATACGGTACCATACCACACCAAAACGGTGCAATACCGTACGAGTACATCCATACGGTACGAAACCACACCAAAACGGTGCAATACCGTACGAGTACTTCGTTACGGTACCAAACCGCACCAAAAGAGTATGATACCGTACGAGTACATCCATACGGTACCAAACCACACCAAAACGGTGCAATACCGTACGAGTACATCCATACGGTACCAAACCACACCAAAACGGTACAATACCGTACCAGTACTTCGTTGCGGTACCAAACCGCACCAAAAGAGTATGATACCGTACGAGTACATCCATACGGTACCAAACCACACCAAAACGGTGCAATACCGTACGAGTACTCCATACGGTATCAAACCACGCCAAAACGGTGCAATACCGTACGAGTACTTCGTTACGGTACAAAACCACACCAAAACGGTACAATACCGTACGAGTACTTCGTTACGGTACCAAACCGCACCAAAAGAGTACGATACCGTACGAGTACATCCATACGGTACCAAACCACACCAAAACGGTGCAATACCGTACGAGTACATCCATACGGTACCAAACCACACCAAAACGGTGCAATACCGTACGAGTACATCCATACGGTACGAAACCACACCAAAACGGTGCAATACCGTACGAGTTCTTCGTTACGGTACCAAACCGCACCAAAAGAGTATGATACCGTACGAGTACATCCATACGGTACCAAACCACACCAAAACGGTGCAATACCGTACGAGTACTCCATACGGTATCAAACCACGCCAAAACGGTGCAATACCGTACGAGTACTTCGTTACGGTACCAAACCACACCAAAACGGTACAATACCGTACGAGTACTTCGTTACGGTACCAAACCGCACCAAAAGAGTACGATACCGTACGAGTACATCCATACGGTACCAAACCACACCAAAACGGTGCAATACCGTACGAGTACATCCATACGGTACCAAACCACACCAAAACGGTGCAATACCGTACGAGTACTTCGTTACGGTACCAAACCACACCAAAACGGTGCAATACCGTAGGAGTACTTCGTTACGGTACCAAACCACACCAAAACGGTGCAATACCGTACGAGTACATCGATACGGTACCAAACAACACCAAAATGGTACAATACCGTACGAGTACTTCGTTACGGTACCAAACCGCACCAAAAGAGTACGATACCGTACGAGTACATCCATACGGTACCAAACCCCACCAAAACGGTGCAATACCGTACGAGTACATCCATACGGTACCAAACCACACCAAAACGGTGCAATACCGTACGAGTACATCCATACGGTACCAAACCACACCAAAACGGTACAATACCGTACCAGTACATCGTTACGGTACCAAACCGCACCAAAAGAGTACGATACCGTACGAGTACATCCATACGGTACCAAACCCCACCAAAACGGTGGAATACTGTACGAGTGCATCCGTACGGTACCAACACACACCAAAACGGTACAATACCGTACGAGTACTTCGTTACGGTACCAAACCGCACCAAAAGAGTACAATACCGTACGAGTACATCCATACGGTACCAAACCACACCAAAACGGTGCAATACCGTACGAGTACATCCATACGGTACCAAACCACACCAAAACGGTGCAATACCGTACGAGTACTTCGTTACGGTACCAAACCGCACCAAAAGAGTACGATACCGTACGAGTACATCCATACGGTACCAAACCACACCAAAACGGTGCAATACCGTACGAGTACATCCATACGGTACGAAACCACACCAAAACGGTGCAATACCGTACGAGTTCTTCGTTACGGTACCAAACCGCACCAAAAGAGTATGATACCGTACGAGTACATCCATACGGTACCAAACCACACCAAAACGGTGCAATACCGTACGAGTACTCCATACGGTATCAAACCACGCCAAAACGGTGCAATACTGTACGAGTACTTCGTTACGGTACCAAACCACACCAAAACGGTACAATACCGTACGAGTACTTCGTTACGGTACCAAACCGCACCAAAAGAGTACGATACCGTACGAGTACATCCATACGGTACCAAACCACACCAAAACGGTGCAATACCGTACGAGTACATCCATACGGTACCAAACCACACCAAAACGGTGCAATACCGTACGAGTACTTCGTTACGGTACCAAACCACACCAAAACGGTGCAATACCGTAGGAGTACTTCGTTACGGTACCAAACCACACCAAAACGGTGCAATACCGTACGAGTACATCGATACGGTACCAAACAACACAAAAATGGTACAATACCGTACGAGTACTTCGTTACGGTACCAAACCGCACCAAAAGAGTACGATACCGTACGAGTACATCCATACGGTACCAAACCCCACCAAAACGGTGCAATACCGTACGAGTACATCCATACGGTACCAAACCACACCAAAACGGTGCAATACCGTACGAGTACATCCATACGGTACCAAACCACACCAAAACGGTACAATACCGTACCAGTACATCGTTACGGTACCAAACCGCACCAAAAGAGTACGATACCGTACGAGTACATCCATACGGTACCAAACCCCACCAAAACGGTGGAATACTGTACGAGTGCATCCGTACGGTACCAACACACACCAAAACGGTACAATACCGTACGAGTACTTCGTTACGGTACCAAACCGCACCAAAAGAGTACAATATCGTACGAGTACATCCATACGGTACCAAACCACACCAAAACGGTGCAATACCGTACGAGTACATCCATACGGTACCAAACCACACCAATACGGTGCAATACCGTACGAGTACATCCATACAGTACGAAACCACACCAAAACGGTGCAATACCGTACGAGTACTTCGTTACGGTACCAAACCGCACCAAAAGAGTACGATACCGTACGAGTACATCCATACGGTACCAAACCACACCAAAACGGTGCAATACCGTACGAGTACATCCATAAGGTACGAAACCACACCAAAACGGTGCAATACCGTACGAGTTCTTCGTTACGGTACCAAACCGCACCAAAAGAGTATGATACCGTACGAGTACATCCATACGGTACCAAACCACACCAAAACGGTGCAATACCGTACGAGTACTCCATACGGTATCAAACCACGCCAAAACGGTGCAATACCGTACGAGTACTTCGTTACGGTACCAAACCACACCAAAACGGTACAATACCGTACGAGTACATCCATACAGTACGAAACCACACCAAAACGGTGCAATACCGTACGAGTACTTCGTTACGGTACCAAACCGCACCAAAAGAGTACGATACCGTACGAGTACATCCATACGGTACCAAACCACACCAAAACGGTGCAATACCGTACGAGTACATCCATACAGTACGAAACCACATCAAAACGGTGCAATACCGTACGAGTACTTCGTTACGGTACCAAACCGCACCAAAAGAGTACGATACCGTACGAGTACATCCATACGGTACCAAACCACACCAAAACGGTGCAATACCATACGAGTACTCCATACGGTATCAAACCATGTCAAAACGGTGCAATACCGTACGAGTACTTCGTTACGGTACCAAACCACACCAAAACGGTACAATACCGTACGAGTATTTCGTTACGGTACCAAACCGCACCAAAAGAGTACGATACCGTACGAGTACATCCATACGGTACCAAACCACACCAAAACGGTGCAATATCGTACGAGTACATCCATACGGTACCAAACCACACCAAAACGGTGCAATACCGTACGAGTACTTTGTTACGGTACCAAACCGCACCAAAAGAGTACGATACCGTACGAGTACATCCATACGGTACCAAACCACACCAAAACGGTGCAATACCATACGAGTACTCCATACGTTATCAAACCACGTCAAAACGGTGCAATACCGTACGAGTACTTCGTTACGGTACCAAACCACACCAAAATGGTACAATACCGTACGAGTACTTCGTTACGGTACCAAACCGCACCAAAAGAGTACGATACCGTACGAGTACATCCATACGGTACCAAACCCCACCAAAACGGTGCAATACCGTACGAGTACATCCATACGGTACCAAACCACACCAAAACGGTGCAATACCGTACGAGTACTCCATACGGTACCAAACCACACCAAAACGTTGCAATACCGTACGAGTACATCCATACGGTACCAAACCACACCAAAACGGTGCAATACCGTACGAGTACATCCGTACGGTACCAAACCACACCAAAACGGTACAATACCGTACGAGTACTTCGTTACGGTACCAAACCGCACCAAAAGAGTACGTACCGTACGTGTACATCCATACGGTACCAAACCACACCAAAACGGTGCAATACCGTACGAGTACATCCATACGGTGCCAAACCACACCAAAACGGTACAATACCGTACGAGTACTTCGTTACGGTACCAAACCGCACCAAAAGAGTACGATACCGTACGAGTACATCCATACGGTACCAAACCTCACCAAAACGGTGCAATACCGTACGAGTACATCCATACGGTACCAAACCACACCAAAATGGTGCAATACCGTACGAGTACATCCATACGGTACGAAACCACACCAAAACAGTGCTATACCGTACGAGTACTTCGTTACGGTACCAAACCGCACCAAAAGAGTACGATACCGTACGAGTACATCCATACGGTACCAAACCACACCAAAACGGTGCAATACCGTACGAGTACATCCATACGGTACCAAACCACACCAAAACGGTGCAATACCGTACTAGTACATCCATACGGTACCAAACCACAGCAAAACGGTACAATACCGTACCAGTACTTCGTTACGGTACCAAACCGCACCAAAAGAGTACGATACCGTACGAGTACATCTATACGGTACCAGACCACACCAAAACGGTGCAATACCGTACGAGTACATCCATACGGTACCAAACCACACCAAAACGGTGCAATACCGTAGGAGTGCTTCGTTACGGTACAAAACCACACCAAAACGGTGCAATACCGTAGGAGTACTTCGTTACGGTACCAAACCACACCAAAACGATGCAATACCGTACGAGTACATCGATACGGTACCAAACAACACCAAAACGGTACAATACCATACGAGTACTTCGTTACGGTACCAAACCGCACCAAAAGAGTACGATACCGTACGAATACATCCATACGGTACAAAACCACACCAAAACGGTGCAATACCGTACGAGTACATCCATACGGTACCAAACCTCACCAAAACGGTGCAATACCGTACGAGTTCATCCATACGGTACCAAACCACACCAAAATGGCACAATACCGTACCAGTACTTCGTCACGGTACCAAACCGCACCAAAAGAGTACGATACCGTACGAGTACATCCATACGGTACCAAACCCCACCAAAACGGTGCAATACCGTACGAGTACATCCATACGGTACCAAACCACACCAAAACGGTGCAATATCGTACGAGTACTCCATACGGTACCAAACCACACCAAAACGTTGCAATACCGTACGAGTACATCCATACGGTACCAAACCACACCAAAACGGTGCAATACCGTACGAGTACATCCATACGGTACCAAACCACACCAAAACGGTGCCATACTGTACGAGTACTCCATACGGTACCAAACCACACCAAAACGGTACAATACCGTACCAGTACTTCGTCACGGTACCAAACCGCACCAAAAGAGTACGATACCGTACGAGTACATCCATACGGTACCAAACCCCACCAAAACGGTGCAATACCGTACGAGTACATCCATACGGTACCAAACCACACCAAAACGGTGCAATACCGTACGAGTACTCCATACGGTACCAAACCACCCCAAAACGTTGCAATACCGTACGAGTACATCCATACGGTACCAAACCACACCAAAACGGTGCAATACCTTACGAGTACATCCGTACGGTACCAAACCACACCAAAACGGTACAATACCGTACGAGTACTTCGTTACGGTACCAAACCGCACCAAAAGAGTACGATACCGTACGAGTACATCCATACGGTACCAAACCACACCAAAACGGTGCAATACCGTATGAGTACATCCATACGGTGCCAAACCACACCAAAACGGTACAATACCGTACGAGTACTTCGTTACGGTACCAAACCGACCCAAAAGAGTACGATACCGTACGAGTACATCCATATGGTACCAAACCACCCCAAAACGGTGCAATACCGTACGAGTACATCCATACGGTACCAAACCACACCAAAACGGTGCAATACCGTACGAGTACATCCATACGGTACCAAACCACAACAAAACGGTACAATACCGTACGAGTACTTTGTTACGGTACCAAACCGCACAAAAAGAGTACGATACCGTACGAGTACATCCATACGGTACCAAACCACACAAAAACGGTGCAATACCGTACGAGTACATCCATACGGTACCTAACCACACCAAAACGGTGCAATACCGTACGAGAACATCCATACGGTACCAAAGCACACCAAAACGGTGCAATACCGTACGAGTACTCCATACGGTACCAAACCCCACCAAAACGGTGCAATATCGTAAGAGTACATTCGTACGGTACCAAACCACACCAAAACGGTAAAATACCGTACGAGTACTTCGTTACGGTACCAAACCGCACTAAAAGAGTACGATACCGTACGAGTACATCCATACGATACCAAACCACTCCAAAACGGTGCAATACCGTACGAGTACATCCATACGGTACCATACCACACCAAAACGGTGCAATACCGTACGAGTACATCCATACGGTACGAAACCACACCAAAACGGTGCAATACCATACGAGTACTTCGTTACGGTACCAAACCGCACCAAAAGAGTATGATACCGTACGAGTACATCCATACGGTACCAAACCACACCAAAACGGGGCAATACCGTACGAGTACATCCATACGGTACCAAACCACACCAAAACGGTCCAATACCGTACCAGTACTTCGTTGCGGTACCAAACCGCACCAAAAGAGTATGATACCGTACGAGTACATCCATACGGTACCAAACCACACCAAAACGGTGCAATACCGTACGAGTACTCCATACGGTATCAAACCACGCCAAAACGGTGCAATACCGTACGAGTACTTCGTTACGGTACCAAACCACACCAAAACGGTACAATACCGTACGAGTACTTCGTTACGGTACCAAACCGCACCAAAAGAGTACGATACCGTACGAGTACATCCATACGGTACCAAACCACACCAAAACGGTGCAATACCGTACGAGTACATCCATACGGTACCAAACCACACCAAAACGGTGCAATACCGTACGAGTACATCCATACGGTACGAAACCACACCAAAACGGTGCAATACCGTACGAGTTCTTCGTTACGGTACCAAACCGCACCAAAAGAGTATGATACCGTACGAGTACATCCATACGGTACCAAACCACACCAAAACGGTGCAATACCGTACGAGTACTCCATACGGTATCAAACCACGGCAAAACGGTGCAATACCGTACGACTACTTCGTTACGGTACCAAACCACACCAAAACGGTACAATACCGTACGAGTACTTCGTTACGGTACCAAACCGCACCAAAAGAGTACGATACCGTACGAGTACATCCATACGGTACCAAACCACACCAAAACGGTGCAATACCGTACGAGTACATCCATACGGTACCAAACCACACCAAAACGGTGCAATACCGTACGAGTACTTCGTTACGGTACCAAACCACACCAAAACGGTGCAATACCGTAGGAGTACTTCGTTACGGTACCAAACCACACCAAAACGGTGCAATACCGTACGAGTACATCGATACGGTACCAAACAACACCAAAATGGTACAATACCGTACGAGTACTTCGTTACGGTACCAAACCGCACCAAAAGAGTACGATACCGTACGAGTACATCCATACGGTACCAAACCCCACCAAAACTGTGCAATACCGTACGAGTACATCCATACGGTACCAAACCACACCAAAACGGTGCAATACCGTACGAGTACATCCATACGGTACCAAACCACACCAAAACGGTGCCATACTGTACGAGTACTCCATACGGTACCAAACCACACCAAAACGGTACAATACCGTACCAGTACTTCGTCACGGTACCAAACCGCACCAAAAGAGTACGATACCGTACGAGTACATCCATACGGTACCAAACCCCACCAAAACGGTGCAATACCGTACGAGTACATCCATACGGTACCAAACCACACCAAAACGGTGCAATACCGTACGAGTACTCCATACGGTACCAAACCACCCCAAAACGTTGCAATACCGTACGAGTACATCCATACGGTACCAAACCACACCAAAACGGTGCAATACCTTACGAGTACATCCGTACGGTACCAAACCACACCAAAACGGTACAATACCGTACGAGTACTTCGTTACGGTACCAAACCGCACCAAAAGAGTACGATACCGTACGAGTACATCCATACGGTACCAAACCACACCAAAACGGTGCAATACCGTATGAGTACATCCATACGGTGCCAAACCACACCAAAACGGTACAATACCGTACGAGTACTTCGTTACGGTACCAAACCGACCCAAAAGAGTACGATACCGTACGAGTACATCCATATGGTACCAAACCACCCCAAAACGGTGCAATACCGTACGAGTACATCCATACGGTACCAAACCACACCAAAACGGTGCAATACCGTACGAGTACATCCATACGGTACCAAACCACAACAAAACGGTACAATACCGTACGAGTACTTTGTTACGGTACCAAACCGCACAAAAAGAGTACGATACCGTACGAGTACATCCATACGGTACCAAACCACACCAAAACGGTGCAATACCGTACGAGTACATCCATACGGTACCTAACCACACCAAAACGGTGCAATACCGTACGAGAACATCCATACGGTACCAAAGCACACCAAAACGGTGCAATACCGTACGAGTACTCCATACGGTACCAAACCCCACCAAAACGGTGCAATATCGTAAGAGTACATTCGTACGGTACCAAACCACACCAAAACGGTAAAATACCGTACGAGTACTTCGTTACGGTACCAAACCGCACTAAAAGAGTACGATACCGTACGAGTACATCCATACGATACCAAACCACTCCAAAACGGTGCAATACCGTACGAGTACATCCATACGGTACCATACCACACCAAAACGGTGCAATACCGTACGAGTACATCCATACGGTACGAAACCACACCAAAACGGTGCAATACCGTACGAGTACTTCGTTACGGTACCAAACCGCACCAAAAGAGTATGATACCGTACGAGTACATCCATACGGTACCAAACCACACCAAAACGGTGCAATACCGTACGAGTACATCCATACGGTACCAAACCACACCAAAACGGTCCAATACCGTACCAGTACTTCGTTGCGGTACCAAACCGCACCAAAAGAGTATGATACCGTACGAGTACATCCATACGGTACCAAACCACACCAAAACGGTGCAATACCGTACGAGTACTCCATACGGTATCAAACCACGCCAAAACGGTGCAATACCGTACGAGTACTTCGTTACGGTACCAAACCACACCAAAACGGTACAATACCGTACGAGTACTTCGTTACGGTACCAAACCGCACCAAAAGAGTACGATACCGTACGAGTACATCCATACGGTACCAAACCACACCAAAACGGTGCAATACCGTACGAGTACATCCATACGGTACCAAACCACACCAAAACGGTGCAATACCGTACGAGTACATCCATACGGTACGAAACCACACCAAAACGGTGCAATACCGTACGAGTTCTTCGTTACGGTACCAAACCGCACCAAAAGAGTATGATACCGTACGAGTACATCCATACGGTACCAAACCACACCAAAACGGTGCAATACCGTACGAGTACTCCATACGGTATCAAACCACGGCAAAACGGTGCAATACCGTACGACTACTTCGTTACGGTACCAAACCACACCAAAACGGTACAATACCGTACGAGTACTTCGTTACGGTACCAAACCGCACCAAAAGAGTACGATACCGTACGAGTACATCCATACGGTACCAAACCACACCAAAACGGTGCAATACCGTACGAGTACATCCATACGGTACCAAACCACACCAAAACGGTGCAATACCGTACGAGTACTTCGTTACGGTACCAAACCACACCAAAACGGTGCAATACCGTAGGAGTACTTCGTTACGGTACCAAACCACACCAAAACGGTGCAATACCGTACGAGTACATCGATACGGTACCAAACAACACCAAAATGGTACAATACCGTACGAGTACTTCGTTACGGTACCAAACCGCACCAAAAGAGTACGATACCGTACGAGTACATCCATACGGTACCAAACCCCACCAAAACTGTGCAATACCGTACGAGTACATCCATACGGTACCAAACCACACCAAAACGGTGCAATACCGTACGAGTACATCCATACGGTACCAAACCACACCAAAACGGTACAATACCGTACCAGTACATCGTTACGGTACCAAACCGCACCAAAAGAGTATGATACCGTACGAGTACATCCATACGGTACCAAACCCCACCAAAACGGTGGAATACTGTACGAGTGCATCCGTACGGTACCAACACACACCAAAACGGTACAATACCGTACGAGTACTTCGTTACGGTACCAAACCGCACCAAAAGAGTACAATATCGTACGAGTACATCCATACGGTACCAAACCACACCAAAACGGTGCAATACCGTACGAGTACATCCATACGGTACCAAACCACACCAAAACGGTGCAATACCGTACGAGTACATCCATACAGTACGAAACCACACCAAAACGGTGCAATACCGTACGAGTACTTCGTTACGGTACCAAACCGCACCAAAAGAGTACGATACCGTACGAGTACATCCATACGGTACCAAACCACACCAAAACGGTGCAATACCGTACGAGTACATCCATACAGTACGAAACCACATCAAAACGGTGCAATACCGTACGAGTACTTCGTTACGGTACCAAACCGCACCAAAAGAGTACGATACCGTACGAGTACATCCATACGGTACCAAACCACACCAAAACGGTGCAATACCATACGAGTACTCCATACGGTATCAAACCACGTCAAAACGGTGCAATACCGTACGAGTACTTCGTTACGGTACCAAACCACACCAAAACGGTACAATACCGTACGAGTACTTCGTTACGGTACCAAACCGCACCAAAAGAGTACGATACCGTACGAGTACATCCATACGGTACCAAACCCCACCAAAACGGTTCAATACCGTACGAGTACATCCATACGGTACCAAACCACACCAAAACGGTGCAATACCGTACGAGTACTCCATACGGTACCAAACCACACCAAAACGTTGCAATACCGTACGAGTACATCCATACGGTACCAAACCACACCAAAACGGTGCAATATCGTACGAGTACATCCGTACGGTACCAAACCACACCAAAACGGTACAATACCGTACGAGTACTTCGTTACGGTACCAAACCGCACCAAAAGAGTACGTACCGTACGAGTACATCCATACGGTACCAAACCACACCAAAACGGTGCAATACCGTACGAGTACATCCATACGGTGCCAAACCACACCAAAACGGTACAATACCGTACGAGTACTTCGTTACGGTACCAAACCGCACCAAAAGAGTACGATACCGTACGAGTACATCCATACGGTACCAAACCTCACCAAAACGGTGCAATACCGTACGAGTACATCCATACGGTACCAAACCAACCCAAAATGGTGCAATACCGTACGAGTACATCCATACGGTACGAAACCACACCAAAACGGTGCTATACCGTACGAGTACTTCGTTACGGTACCAAACCGCACCAAAAGAGTACGATACCGTACGAGTACATCCATACGGTACCAAACCACACCAAAACGGTGCAATACCGTACGAGTACATCCATACGGTACCAAACCACACCAAAACGGTGCAATACCGTACGAATACATCCATACGGTACCAAACCACAGCAAAACGGTACAATACCGTACCAGTACTTCGTTACGGTACCAAACCGCACCAAAAGAGTACGATACCGTACGAGTACATCCATACGGTACCAGACCACACCAAAACGGTGCAATACCGTACGAGTACATCCATACGGTACCAAACCACACCAAAACGGTGCAATACCGTAGGAGTGCTTCGTTACGGTACCAAACCACACCAAAACGGTGCAATACCGTAGGAGTACTTCGTTACGGTACCAAACCACACCAAAACGATGCAATACCGTACGAGTACATCGATACGGTACCAAACAACACCAAAACGGTACAATACCGTACGAGTACTTCGTTACGGTACCAAACCGCACCAAAAGAGTACGATACCGTACGAATACATCCATACGGTACAAAACCACACCAAAACGGTGCAATACCGTACGAGTACATCCATACGGTACCAAACCTCACCAAAACGGTGCAATACCGTACGAGTTCATCCATACGGTACCAAACCACACCAAAATGGCACAATACCGTACCAGTACTTCGTCACGGTACCAAACCGCACCAAAAGAGTACGATACCGTACGAGTACATCCATACGGTACCAAACCCCACCAAAACGGTGCAATACCGTACGAGTACATCCATACGGTACCAAACCACACCAAAACGGTGCAATATCGTACGAGTACTCCATACGGTACCAAACCACACCAAAACGTTGAAATACCGTACGAGTACATCCATACGGTACCAAACCACACCAAAACGGTGCAATACCGTACGAGTACATCCATACGGTACCAAACCACACCAAAACGGTGCCATACCGTACGAGTACTCCATACGGTACCAAACCACACCAAAACGGTACAATACCGTACCAGTACTTCGTCACGGTACCAAACCGCACCAAAAGAGTACGATACCGTACGAGTACATCCATACGGTACCAAACCCCACCAAAACGGTGCAATACCGTACGAGTACATCCATACGGTACCAAACCACACCAAAACGGTGCAATACCGTACGAGTACTCCATACGGTACCAAACCACCCCAAAACGTTGCAATACCGTACGAGTACATCCATACGGTACCAAACCACACCAAAACGGTGCAATACCTTACGAGTACATCCGTACGGTACCTAACCACACCAAAACGGTACAATACCGTACGAGTACTTCGTTACGGTACCAAACCGCACCAAAAGAGTATGTACCGTACGAGTACATCCATACGGTACCAAACCACACCAAAACGGTGCAATACCGTATGAGTACATCCATACGGTGCCAAACCACACCAAAACGGTACAATACCGTACGAGTACTTCGTTACGGTACCAAACCGACCCAAAAGAGTACGATACCGTACGAGTACATCCATATGGTACCAAACCACCCCAAAACGGTGCAATACCGTACGAGTACATCCATACGGTACCAAACCACACCAAAACGGTGCAATACCGTACGAGTACATCCATACGGTACGAAACCAAACCAAAACGGTGCAATACCGTACGAGTACTTCGTTACGGTACCAAACCGCACCAAAAGAGTACGATACCGTACGAGTACATCCATACGGTACCAAACCACACCAAAACAGTGCAATACCATACGAGTACTCCATACGGTATCAAACCACGTCAAAACGGTGCAATACCGTACGAGTACTTCGTCACAGTACCAAATCACACCAAAACGGTACAATACCGTACGAGTACTTCGTTACGGTACCAAACCGCACCAAAAGAGTACGATACCGTCCGAGTACATCCATACGGTACACTACCCCACCAAAACGGTGCAATACCGTACGAGTACATCCATACGGTACCAAACCACACCAAAACGGTGCCATACCGTACGAGTACTCCATACGGTACCAAACCACACCAAAACGGTACAATACCGTACCAGTACTTCGTCACGGTACCAAACCGCACCAAAAGAGTACGATACCGTACGAGTACATCCATACGGTACCAAACTCCACCAAAACGGTGCAATACCGTACGAGTACATCCATACGGTACCAAACCACACCAAAACGGTGCAATACCGTACGAGTACATCCATACGGTACCAAACCACACCAAAATGGTGCAATACCGTACGAGTACATCCATACGGTACCAAACCACACCAAAACGGTGCAATACCGTACGAGTACTTCGTTACGGTACCAAACCACACCAAAACGGTGCAATACCGTACGAGTACATCGATACGGTACCAAACAACACCAAAATGGTACAATACCGTACGAGTACTTCGTTACGGTACCAAACCGCACCAAAAGAGTACGATACCGTACGAGTACATCCATACGGTACCAAACCCCACCAAAACGGTGCAATACCGTACGAGTACATCCATACGGTACCAAACCACACCAAAACGGTGCAATACCGTACGAGTACATCCATACGGTACCAAACCACACCAAAACGGTACAATACCGTACCAGTACATCGTTACGGTACCAAACCACACCAAAAGAGTACGATACCGTACGAGTACATCCATACGGTACCAAACCCCACCAAAACGGTGGAATACCGTACGAGTGCATCCGTACGGTACCAACACACACCAAAACGGTACAATACCGTACGAGTACTTCGTTACGGTACCAAACCGCACCAAAAGAGTACAATATCGTACGAGTACATCCATACGGTACCAAACCACACCAAAACGGTGCAATACCGTACGAGTACATCCATACGGTACCAAACCACACCAATACGGTGCAATACCGTACGAGTACATCCATACAGTACGAAACCACACCAAAACGGTGCAATACCGTACGAGTACTTCGTTACGGTACCAAACCGCACCAAAAGAGTACGATACCGTACGAGTACATCCATACGGTACCAAACCACACCAAAACGGTGCAATACCGTACGAGTACATCCATACAGTACGAAACCACATCAAAACGGTGCAATACCGTACGAGTACTTCGTTACGGTACCAAACCGCACCAAAAGAGTACGATACCGTACGAGTACATCCATACGGTACCAAACCACACCAAAACGGTGCAATACCATACGAGTACTCCATACGGTATCAAACCACGTCAAAACGGTGCAATACCGTACGAGTACTTCGTTACGGTACCAAACCACACCAAAACGGTACAATACCGTACGAGTATTTCGTTACGGTACCAAACCGCACCAAAAGAGTACGATACCGTACGAGTACATCCATACGGTACCAAACCACACCAAAACGGTGCAATATCGTACGAGTACATCCATACGGTACCAAACCACACCAAAACGGTGCAATACCGTACGAGTACATCCATACAGTACGAAACCACATCAAAACGGTGCAATACCGTACGAGTACTTTGTTACGGTACCAAACCGCACCAAAAGAGTACGATACCGTACGAGTACATCCATACGGTACCAAACCACACCAAAACGGTGCAATACCATACGAGTACTCCATACGGTATCAAACCACGTCAAAACGGTGCAATACCGTACGAGTACTTCGTTACGGTACCAAACCACACCAAAACGGTACAATACCGTACGAGTACTTCGTTACGGTACCAAACCGCACCAAAAGAGTACGATACCGTACGAGTACATCCATACGGTACCAAACCCAACCAAAATGGTGCAATACCGTACGAGTACATCCATACGGTACCAAACCACACCAAAACGGTGCAATACCGTACGAGTACTCCATACGGTACCAAACCACACCAAAACGTTGCAATACCGTACGAGTACATCCATACGGTACCAAACCACACCAAAACGGTGCAATACCGTACGAGTACATCCGTACGGTACCAAACCACACCAAAACGGTACAATACCGTACGAGTACTTCGTTACGGTACCAAACCGCACCAAAAGAGTACGTACCGTACGAGTACATCCATACGGTACCAAACCACACCAAAACGGTGAAATACCGTACGAGTACATCCATACGGTGTCAAACCACACCAAAACGGTACAATACCGTACGAGTACTTCGTTACGGTACCAAACCGCACCAAAAGAGTACGATACCGTACGAGTACATCCATACGGTACCAAACCTCACCAAAACGGTGCAATACCGTACGAGTACATCCATACGGTACCAAACCACACCAAAATGGTGCAATACCGTACGAGTACATCCATACGGTACGAAACCACACCAAAACGGTGCTATACCGTACGAGTACTTCGTTACGGTACCAAACCGCACCAAAAGAGTACGATACCGTACGAGTACATCCATACGGTACCAAACCACACCAAAACGGTGCAATACCGTACGAGTACATCCATACGGTACCAAACCACACCAAAACGGTGCAATACCGTACGAGTACATCCATACGGTACCAAACCACAGCAAAACGGTACAATACCGTACCAGTACTTCGTTACGGTACCAAACCGCACCAAAAGAGTACGATACCGTACGAGTACATCCATACGGTACCAGACCACACCAAAACGGTGCAATACCGTACGAGTACATCCATACGGTACCAAACCACACCAAAACGGTGCAATACCGTAGGAGTGCTTCGTTACGGTACCAAGCCACACCAAAACGGTGCAATACCGTAGGAGTACTTCGTTACGGTACCAAACCACACCAAAACGATGCAATACCGTACGAGTACATCGATACGGTACCAAACAACACCAAAACGGTACAATACCGTACGAGTACTTCGTTACGGTACCAAACCGCACCAAAAGAGTACGATACCGTACGAATACATCCATACGGTACAAAACCACACCAAAACGGTGCAATACCGTACGAGTACATCCATACGGTACCAAACCTCACCAAAACGGTGCAATACCGTACGAGTTCATCCATACGGTACCAAACCACACCAAAATGGCACAATACCGTACCAGTACTTCGTCACGGTACCAAACCGCACCAAAAGAGTACGATACCGTACGAGTACATCCATACGGTACCAAACCCCACCAAAACGGTGCAATACCGTACGAGTACATCCATACGGTACCAAACCACACCAAAACGGTGCAATATCGTACGAGTACTCCATACGGTACCAAACCACACCAAAACGTTGCAATACCGTACGAGTACATCCATACGGTACAAAACCACACCAAAACGGTGCAATACCGTACGAGTACATCCATACGGTACCAAACCACACCAAAACGGTGCCATACCGTACGAGTACTCCATACGGTACCAAACCACACCAAAACGGTACAATACCGTACCAGTACTTCGTCACGGTACCAAACCGCACCAAAAGAGTACGATACCGTACGAGTACATCCATACGGTACCAATCCCCACCAAAACGGTGCAATACCGTACGAGTACATCCATACGGTACCAAACCACATCAAAACGGTGCAATACCGTACGAGTACTCCATACGGTACCAAACCACCCCAAAACGTTGCAATACCGTACGAGTACATCCATACGGTACCAAACCACACCAAAACGGTGCAATACCTTACGAGTACATCCGTACGGCACCAAACCACACCAAAACGGTACAATACCGTACGAGTACTTCGTTACGGTACCAAACCGCACCAAAAGAGTATGTACCGTACGAGTACATCCATACGGTACCAAACCACACCAAAACGGTGCAATACCGTATGAGTACATCCATACGGTGCCAAACCACACCAAAACGGTACAATACCGTACGAGTACTTCGTTACGGTACCAAACCGACCCAAAAGAGTACGATACCGTACGAGTACATCCATATGGTACCAAACCACCCCAAAACGGTGCAATACCGTACGAGTACATCCATACGGTACCAAACCACACCAAAACGGTGCAATACCGTACGAGTACATCCATACGGTACGAAACCAAACCAAAACGGTGCAATACCGTACGAGTACTTCGTTACGGTACCAAACCGCACCAAAAGAGTACGATACCGTACGAGTACATCCATACGGTACCAAACCACACCAAAACAGTGCAATACCATACGAGTACTCCATACGGTATCAAACCACGTCAAAACGGTGCAATACCGTACGAGTACTTCGTCACGGTACCAAATCACACCAAAACGGTACAATACCGTACGAGTACTTCGTTACGGTACCAAACCGCACCAAAAGAGTACGATACCGTCCGAGTACATCCATACGGTACACTACCCCACCAAAACGGTGCAATACCGTACGAGTACATCCATACGGTACCAAACCACACCAAAACGGTGCCATACCGTACGAGTACTCCATACGGTACCAAACCACACCAAAACGGTACAATACCGTACCAGTACTTCGTCACGGTACCAAACCGCACCAAAAGAGTACGATACCGTACGAGTACATCCATACGGTACCAAACCCCACCAAAACGGTGCAATACCGTACAAGTACATCCATACGGTACCAAACCACACCAAAACGGTGCAATACCGTACGAGTACATCCATACGGTACCAAACCACACCAAAATGGTGCAATACCGTACGAGTACATCCATACGGTACCAAACCACACCAAAACGGTGCAATACCGTACGAGTACTTCGTTACGGTACCAAACCACACCAAAACGGTGCAATACCGTAGGAGTACTTCGTTACGGTACAAAACCACACCAAAACGGTGCAATACCGTACGAGTACATCCGTACGGTACCAAACCACACCAAAACGGTACAATACCGTACGACTACTTCGTTACGGTACCAAACCGCACCAAAAGAGTACGATACCGTACGAGTACATCCATACGGTACCAAACCACACCAAAACGGTTCAATACCGTACGAGTACATCCATACGGTACCAAACCACACCAAAACAGTGCAATACCGTACGAGTACATCCATACGGTACGAAACCACACCAAAACGGTGCAATACCGTACGAGTACTTCGTTACGGTACCAAACCGCACCAAAAGAGTACGATACTGTTCGAGTACATCCATACGGTACCAAACCACACCAAAACAGTGCAATACCTTACGAGTATTCCATACGGTATCAAACCACACCAAAACGGTGCAATACCGTACGAGTACTTCGTTACGGTACCAAACCACACCAAAACGGTGCAATACCGTACGAGTACATCGATACGGTACCAAACAACACCAAAACGGTCCAATACCGTACGAGTACTTCGTTACGGTACCAAACTGCACCAAAAGAGTACGATACCGTACGAGTACATCCATACGGTACCAAACCACACCAAAACGGTGCAATACCCTACGAGTACATCCATACGGTACCAAACCACACCAAAACGGTGCAATACCGTACGAGTACATCCATACGGTACCAAACCACACCAAAACGGTACAATACCGTACCAGTACTTCGTTACGGAACCAAACCGCACGAAAAGAGTATGATACCGTACGAGTACATCCATACGATACCAAACCCCACCAAAATGGTGAAATACCGTACGAGTACATCCATATGGTACCAAACCACACCAAAACGGTGCAATACCGTACGAGTACTCCATACGGTACCAAACCACACCAAAACGTTGCAATACCGTACGAGTACATCCATACGGTACCAAACCACACCAAAACGGTGCAATACCGTACGAGTACATCCGTACGGTACCAAACCACACCAAAACGGTACAATACCGTACGAGTACTTCGTTACGGTACCAAACCGCACCAAAAGAGTACGATACCGTACGAGTACATCCATACGGTACCAAACCACACCAAAAGAGTACGATACCGTACGAGTACATCCATACGGTACGAAACCCCACGAAAACGGTGCAATACCATACGAGTACATCCATACGGTACCAAACCACACCAAAACGGTGCAATACCGTACGAGTACTCCATACGGTACCAAACCACACCAAAACGTTGCAATACCGTACGAGTACATCCATACGGTACCAAACCACACCAAAACGGTGTAGTACCGTACGAGTACATCCATACGGTACCAAACCACACCAAAACGGTACAATACCGTACGAGTACTTCGTTACGGTACCAAACCGCACCGAAAGAGTACGATACCGTACGAGTACATCCATACGGTACCAAACCACACCAAAACGGTGCAACACCGTACGAGTACATCCATACGGTGCCAAACCACACCAAAACGGTACAATACCGTACGAGTACTTCGTTACGGTACCAAACAGCACCAAAAGAGTACGATACCGTACGAGTACATCCATACGGTACCAAACCACACCAAAACGGTGCAATACCGTACGAGTACATCCATACGGTACCAAACCACACCAAAACGGTGCAATACCGTACGAGTACTTCGTTACGGTACCAAACCGCACCAAAAGAGTACGATACCGTTCGAGTACATCCATACGGTACCAAACCACACCAAAACGGTGCAATACCGTACGAGTACTTCGTTACGGTACCAAACCACACCAAAACGGTACAATACCGTACGAGTACTTCGTTACGGTACCAAACCGCACCAAAAGAGTACAATACCGTCCGAGTACATCCATACGGTACCAAACCACACCAAAACGGTGCAATACCGTACGAGTACATCCATACGGTACCAAACAACACCAAAACGGTACAATACCGTACGAGTACTTCGTTACGGTACCAAACCGCACCAAAAGAGTACGATACCGTACGAGTACATCCAAACGGTACCAAACCACACCAAAACGGTGCAATACCGTACGAGTACATCCATACGGTACCAAACCACACCAAAACGGTGCAATACCGTACGAGTACATCCATACGGTACCAAACCACACCAAAACGATACAATACCGTACGAGTACTTCGTTACGGTACCAAACCGCACCAAAAGTGTACGATACCGTACGAGTACATCCATACGGTACCAAACCACACCAAAACGGTGCAATACCCTACGAGTACATCCATACGGTACCAAACCACCCCAAAACGGTGCAATACCGTACGAGTACATCCATACGGTACCAAACCACACCAAAACGGTGCAATACCGTACGAGTACATCCATACGATACCAAACCACACCAAAACGGTGCAATATCGTAAGAGTACATCCATACGGTACCAAACCACACCAAAACGGTGCAATACCGTACGAGTACATCCATACGGTACCAAACCACACAAAAACGGTACGATACCGTACGAGTACTTCGTTAGGGTACCAAACCGCACCAAAAGAGTACAATACCGTACGAGTACTTTGATACGGTACCAAACCCCACCAAAACGCTGCAATACCGTACGAGTACATCCATACGGTACTAAACCACACCAAAACGGTGCAATACCGTACGAGTACATCCATACGGTACCAAACCACACCAAAACGGTACAATACCGTACCAGTACTTCGTTACGGTACCAAACCGCACCAAAAGAGTACAATACCGTCCGAGTACATCCATACGGTACCAAACCACACCAAAACGGTGCAATACCGTACGAGTACATCCATACGGTACCAAACAACACCAAAACGGTACAATACCGTACGAGTACTTCGTTACGGTACCAAACCGCACCAAAAGAGTACGATACCGTACGAGTACATCCAAACGGTACCAAACCACACCAAAACGGTGCAATACCGTACGAGTACATCCATACGGTACCAAACCACACCAAAACGGTGCAATACCGTACGAGTACATCCATACGGTACCAAACCACACCAAAACGGTGCAATACCGTACGAGTACATCCATACGGTACCAAACCACACCAAAACGGTACAATACCGTACGAGTACTTCGTTACGGTACCAAACCGCACCAAAAGTGTACGATACCGTACGAGTACATCCATACGGTACCAAACCACACCAAAACGGTGCAATACCCTACGAGTACATCCATACGGTACCAAACCACCCCAAAACGGTGCAATACCGTACGAGTACATCCATACGGTACCAAACCACACCAAAACGGTGCAATACCGTACGAGTACATCCATACGGTACCAAACCACACCAAAACGGTGCAATATCGTAAGAGTACATCCATACGGTACCAAACCACACCAAAACGGTGCAATACCGTACGAGTACATCCATACGGTACCAAACCACACCAAAACGGTACAATACCGTACGAGTACTTCGTTAGGGTACCAAACCGCACCAAAAGAGTACAATACCGTACGAGTACTTTGATACGGTACCAAACCCCACCAAAACGCTGCAATACCGTACGAGTACATCCATACGGTACCAAACCACACCAAAACGGTGCAATACCGTACGAGTACATCCATACGGTACGAAACCACACCAAAACGGTACAATACCGTACCAGTACTTCGTTACGGTACCAAACCGCACCAAAAGAGTACGATACCGTACGAGTACATCCATACGGTACCAAACCCCACCAAAACGGTGAAATACCATACGAGTACATCCATATGGTACCAAACCACACCAAAACGGTGCAATACCGTACGAGTACTCCATACGGTACCAAACCACACCAAAACGGTACAATACCGTACCAGTACTTCGTCACGGTACCAAACCGCACCAAAAGAGTACGATACCGTACGAGTACATCCATATGGTACCAAACCCCACCAAAACGGTGCAATACCGTACGAGTACATCCATACGGTACCAAACCACACCAAAACGGTGCAATACCGTACGAGTACATCCATACGGTGCCAAACCACACCAAAACGGTACAATACCGTACGAGTACTTCGTTACGGTACCAAACCGCACGAAAAGAGTTCGATACCGTACGAGTACATCCATACGGTACCAAACCACACCAAAACGGTGCAATACCGTACGAGTACATCCATATGGTACCAAACCACACCAAAACGGTGCAATACTGTACGAGTACATCCATACGGTACGAAACCACACCAAAACGGTGCTATACCGTACGAGTACTTCGTTACGGTACCAAACCGCACCAAAAGAGTACGATACCGTACGAGTACATCCATACGGTACCAAACCACACCAAAACAGTGCAATACCATACGAGTACTCCATACGGTATCAAACCACGTCAAAACGGTGCAATACCGTACGAGTACTTCGTTACGGTACCAAACCACACCAAAACGGTACAATACCGTACGAGTACTTCGTTACGGTACCAAACCGCTCCAAAAGAGTACGATACCGTACGAGTACATCCATACGGTACCAAACCACACCAAAACGGTGCAATACCGTACGAGTACATCCATACGGTGCCAAACCACACCAAAACGGTACAATACCGTACGAGTACTTCGTGACGGTACCAAACCGCACCAAAAGAGTACGATACCGTACGAGTACATCCATACGGTACCAAACCACACCAAAACGGTGCAATACCGTACGAGTACATCCATACGGTACCAAACCACACCAAAACGGTGCAATACCGTACGAGTACATCCATACGGTACCAAACCACACCAAAACGGTGCAAATACCGTACGAGTACTTCGTTACGGTACCAAACCGCACCAAAAGAGTACGATACCGTTCGAGTACATCCATACGGTACCAAACCACACCAAAACGGTGCAATACCGTACGAGTACTTCGTTACGGTACCAAACCACACCAAAACGGTACAATACCGTACGAGTACTTCGTTACGGTACCAAACCGCACCAAAAGAGTACAATACCGTCCGAGTACATCCGTACGGTACCAAACCACACCAAAACGGTGCAATACCGTACGAGTACATCCATACGGTACCAAACAACACCAAAACGGTACAATACCGTACGAGTACTTCGTTACGGTACCAAACCGCACCAAAAGAGTACGATACCGTACGAGTACATCCAAACGGTACCAAACCACACCAAAACGGTGCAATACCGTACGAGTACATCCATACGGTACCAAACCACACCAAAACGGTGCAATACCGTACGAGTACATCCATACGGTACAAGACCACACCAAAACGGTGCAATACCGTACGAGTACATCCATACGGTACCAAACCACACCAAAACGGTACAATACCGTACGAGTACTTCGTTACGGTACCAAACCGCACCAAAAGAGTACGATACCGTACGAGTACATCCATACGGTACCAAACCACACCAAAACGGTGCAATACCGTACGAGTACATCCATACGGTGCCAAACCACACCAAAACGGTACAATACCGTACGAGTACTTTGTTACGGTACCAAACCGCACCAAAAGAGTACGATACCGTACGAGTACATCCATACGGTACCAAACCACACCAAAACGGTGCAATACCGTACGAGTACATCCATACGGTGCCAAACCACACCAAAACGGTACAATACCGTACGAGTACTTCGTTACGGTACCAAACCGCACCAAAAGAGTACGATACCGTACGAGTACGTCCATACGGTACCAAACCACACCAAAACGGTGCAATACCGTACGAGTACATCCATACGGTACCAAACCACACCAAAACGGTGCAATACCGTACGAGTACATCCATACGGTACCAAACCACACCAAAACGGTGCAATTCCGTACGAGTACTTCGTTACGGTACCAAACCGCACCAAAAGAGTACGATACCGTTCGAGTACATCCATACGGTACCAAACCACACCAAAACGGTGCAATACCGTACGAGTACTTCGTTACGGTACCAAACAACACCAAAACGGTACAATACCGTACGAGTACTTCGTTACGGTACCAAACCGCACCAAAAGAGTACAATACCGTCCGAGTACATCCATACGGTACCAAACCACACCAAAACGGTGCAATACCGTACGAGTACATCCATACGGTACCAAACAACACCAAAACGGTACAATACCGTACGAGTACTTCGTTACCGTACCAAACCGCACCAAAAGAGTACGATACCGTACGAGTACATCCAAACGGTACCAAACCACACCAAAACGGTGCAATACCGTACGAGTACATCCATACGGTACCAAACCACACCAAAACGGTGCAATACCGTACGAGTACATCCATACGGTACCAAACCACACCAAAACGGTGCAATACCGTATGAGTACATCCATACGGTACCAAACCACACCAAAACGGTACAATACCGTACGAGTACTTCGTTACGGTACCATACCGCACCAAAAGAGTACGATACCGTACGAGTACATCCATACGGTACCAAACCACACCAAAACGGTGCAATACCCTACGAGTACATCCATACGGTACCAAACCACACCAAAACGGTGCAATACCGTACGAGTACATCCATACGGTACCAAACCACACCAAAACGGTGCAATACCGTACGAGTACATCCATACGGTACCAAACCACACCAAAACGGTGCAATACCGTAAGAGTACATCCATACGGTACCAAACCACACCAAAACGGTGCAATACCGTACGAGTACATCCATACGGTACCAAACCACACCAAAACGGTGCAATACCGTACGAGTACATCCATACGGTACCAAACCACACCAAAACGGTGCAATACCGTACGAGTACTTCGTTACGGTACCAAACCGCACCAAAAGAGTACGATACCGTTCGAGTACATCCATACGGTACCAAACAACACCAAAACGGTGCAATACCGTACGAGTACTTCGTTACGGTACCAAACCACACCAAAACGGTATAATACCGTACGAGTACTTCGTTACGGTACCAAACCGCACCAAAAGAGTACGATACCGTACGAGTACATCCATACGGTACCAAACCACACCAAAACGGTGCAATACCGTACGAGTACATCCATACGGTACCAAACCATACCAAAACGGTGCAATACCGTACGAGTACATCCATACGGTACCAAACCACACCAAAACGGTGCAATACCGTACGAGTACTTCGTTACGGTACCAAACCGCACCAAAAGAGTACGATACCGTTCGAGTACATCCATACGGTACCAAACCACACCAAAACGGTGCAATACCGTACGAGTACTTCGTTACGGTACCAAACCACACCAAAACGGTACAATACCGTACGAGTACTTCGTTACGGTACCAAACCGCACCAAAAGAGTACAATACCGTCCGAGTACATCCATACGGTACCAAACCACACCAAAACGGTGCAATACCGTACGAGTACTTCGTTACGGTACCAAACCGCACCAAAAGAGTACGATACCGTTCGAGTACATCCATACGGTACCAAACAACACCAAAACGGTGCAATACCGTACGAGTACTTCGTTACGGTACCAAACCACACCAAAACGGTACAATACCGTACGAGTACTTCGTTACGGTACCAAACCGCACCAAAAGAGTACGATACCGTACGAGTACATCCATACGGTACCAAACCACACCAAAACGGTGCAATACCGTACGAGTACATCCATACGGTACCAAACCATACCAAAACGGTGCAATACCGTACGAGTACATCCATACGGTACCAAACCACACCAAAACGGTGCAATACCGTACGAGTACTTCGTTACGGTACCAAACCGCACCAAAAGAGTACGATACCGTACGAGTACATCCATACGGTACCAAACCACACCAAAACGGTGCAATACCCTACGAGTACATCCATACGGTACCAAACCACACCAAAACGGTGCAATACCGTACGAGTACATCCATACGGTACCAAACCACACCAAAACGGTGCAATACCGTACGAGTACTCCATACGGTACCAAACCACACCAAAACGTTGCAATACCGTACGAGTACATCCATACGGTACCAAACCACACCAAAACGGTGCAATACCGTACGAGTACATGCGTACGGTACCAAACCACACCAAAATGGTACAATACCGTACGAGTACTTCGTTACGGTACCAAACCGCACCAAAAGAGTACGTACCGTACGAGTACATCCATACGGTACCAAACCACACCAAAACGGTGCAATACCGTACGAGTACATCCATACGGTGCCAAACCACACCAAAACGGTACAATACCGTACGAGTACTTCGTTACGGTACCAAACCGCACCAAAAGAGTACGATACCGTACGAGTACATCCATACGGTACCAAACCTCACCAAAACGGTGCAATACCGTACGAGTACATCCATACGGTACCAAACCACCCCAAAACGGTGCAATACCGTACGAGTACATCCATACGGTACGAAACCACACCAAAACGGTGCTATACCGTACGAGTACTTCGTTACGGTACCAAACCGCACCAAAAGAGTACGATACCGTACGAGTACATCCATACGGTACCAAACCACACCAAAACGGTGCAATACCGTACGAGTACATCCATACGGTACCAAACCACACCAAAACGGTGCAATACCGTACGAGTACATCCATACGGTACCAAACCACAGCAAAACGGTACAATACCGTACCAGTACTTCGTTACGGTACCAAACCGCACCAAAAGAGTACGATACCGTACGAGTACATCCATACGGTACCAGACCACACCAAAACGGTGCAACACCGTACGAGTACATCCATACGGTACCAAACCACACCAAAACGGTGCAATACCGTAGGAGTGCTTCGTTACGGTACCAAACCACACCAAAACGGTTCAATACCGTAGGAGTACTTCGTTACGGTACCAAACCACACCAAAACGATGCAATACCGTACGAGTACATCGATACGGTACCAAACAACACCAAAACGGTACAATACCGTACGAGTACTTCGTTACGGTACCAAACCGCACCAAAAGAGTATGATACCGTACGAATACATCCATACGGTACAAAACCACACCAAAACGGTGCAATACCGTACGAGTACATCCATACGGTACCAAACCTCACCAAAACGGTGCAATACCGTACGAGGTCATCCATACGGTACCAAACCACACCAAAATGGCACAATACCGTACCAGTACTTCGTCACGGTACCAAACCGCACCAAAAGAGTACGATACCGTACGAGTACATCCATACGGTACCAAACCCCACCAAAACGGTGCAATACCGTACGAGTACATCCATACGGTACCAAACCACACCAAAACGGTGCAATATCGTACGAGTACTCCATACGGTACCAAACCACACCAAAACGTTGCAATACCGTACGAGTACATCCATACGGTACCAAACCACACCAAAACGGTGCAATACCGTACGAGTACATCCATACGGTACCAAACCACACCAAAACGGTGCCATACCGTACGAGTACTCCATACGGTACCAAACCACACCAAAACGGTACAATACCGTACCAGTACTTCGTCACGGTACCAAACCGCACCAAAAGAGTACGATACCGTACGAGTACATCCATACGGTACCAAACCCCACCAAAACGGTGCAATACCGTACGAGTACATCCATACGGTACCAAACCACACCAAAACGGTGCAATACCGTACGAGTACTCCATACGGTACCAAACCACCCCAAAACGTTGCAATACCGTACGAGTACATCCATACGGTACCAAACCACACCAAAACGGTGCAATACCTTACGAGTACATCCGTACGGTACCAAACCACACCAAAACGGTACAATACCGTACGAGTACTTCGTTACGGTACCAAACCGCACCAAAAGAGTATGTACCGTACGAGTACATCCATACGGTACAAAACCACACCAAAACGGTGCAATACCGTATGAGTACATCCATACGGTCCCAAACCACACCAAAACGGTACAATACCGTACGAGTACTTCGTTACGGTACCAAACCGACCCAAAAGAGTACGATACCGTACGAGTACATCCATATGGTACCAAACCACCCCAAAACGGTGCAATACCGTACGAGTACATCCATACGGTACCAAACCACACAAAAACGGTGCAATACCGTACGAGTACATCCATACGGTACGAAACCAAACCAAAACGGTGCAATACCGTACGAGTACTTCGTTACGGTACCAAACCGCACCAAAAGAGTACGATACCGTACGAGTACATCCATACGGTACCAAACCACACCAAAACAGTGCAATACCATACGAGTACTCCATACGGTATCAAACCACGTCAAAACGGTGCAATACCGTACGAGTACTTCGTCACGGTACCAAATCACACCAAAACGGTACAATACCGTACGAGTACTTCGTTACGGTACCAAACCGCACCAAAAGAGTACGATACCGTCCGAGTACATCCATACGGTACACTACCCCACCAAAACGGTGCAATACCGTACGAGTACATCCATACGGTACCAAACCACACCAAAACGGTGCCATACCGTACGAGTACTCCATACGGTACCAAACCACACCAAAACGGAACAATACCGTACCAGTACTTCGTCACGGTACCAAACCGCACCAAAAGAGTACGATACCGTACGAGTACATCCATACGGTACCAAACCCCACCAAAACGGTGCAATACCGTACGAGTACATCCATACGGTACCAAACCACACCAAAACGGTGCAATACCGTACGAGTACATCCATACGGTACCAAACCACACCAAAATGGTGCAATACCGTACGAGTACATCCATACGGTACCAAACCACACCAAAACGGTGCAATACCGTACGAGTACTTCGTTACGGTACCAAACCACACCAAAACGGTGCAATACCGTAGGAGTACTTCGTTACGGTACCAAACCACACCAAAACGGTGCAATACCGTACGAGTACATCCGTACGGTACCAAACCACACCAAAACGGTACAATACCGTACGACTACTTCGTTACGGTACCAAACCGCACCAAAAGAGTACGATACCGTACGAGTACATCCATACGGTACCAAACCACACCAAAACGGTGCAATACCGTACGAGTACATCCATACGGTACGAAACCACACCAAAACGGTGCAATACCGTACGAGTATTTCGTTACGGTACCAAACCGCACCAAAAGAGTACGATACCGTTCGAGTACATCCATACGGTACCAAACCACACCAAAACAGTGCAATACCTTACGAGTATTCCATACGGTATCAAACCACACCAAAACGGTGCAATACCGTACGAGTACTTCGTTACGGTACCAAATCACACCAAAACGGTACAATACCGTACGAGTACTTCGTTACGGTACCAAACCGCACCAAAAGAGTACGATACTGTCCGAGTACATCCATACGGTACCAAACCACACCAAAACGGTGCAATACCGTAGGAGTACTTCGTTACGGTACCAAACCACACCAAAACGGTGCAATACCGTACGGGTACATCCATACGGTACCAAACCACACCAAAACGGTGCAATACCGTAGGAGTACTTCGTTACGGTACCAAACCACACCAAAACGGTGCAATACCGTACGAGTACATCGATACGGTACCAAACAACACCAAAACGGCACAATACCGTATGAGTACTTCGTGACGGTACCAAACCGCACCAAAAGAGTACGATACCGTACGAGTACATCCATACAGTACCAAACCACACCAAAACGGTGCAATACCGTACGAGTACATCCATACGGTACCAAACCACACGAAAACGGTGCAATACCGTACGAGTACATCCATACGGTACCAAACCACACCAAAACGGTACAATACCGTACCAGTACTTCGTTACGGTACCAAACCGCACCAAAAGAGTACGATACCGTACGAGTACATCCATACGGTACCAAACCCCACCAAAACGGTGCAATACCGTACGAGTACATCCATACAGTACCAAACCACACCAAAACGGTGCAATACTGTACGAGTACTCCATACGGTACCAAACCACACCAAAACGTTGCAATACCGTAGGAGTACTTCGTTACGGTACCAAACCACACCAAAACGGTGCAATACCGTACGAGTACATCCGTACGGTACCAAACCACACCAAAACGGTACAATACCGTACGACTACTTCGTTACGGTACCAAACCGCACCAAAAGAGTACGATACCGTACGAGTACATCCATACGGTACCAAACCACACCAAAACGGTGCAATACCGTACGAGTACATCCATACGGTACGAAACCACACCAAAACGGTGCAATACCGTACGAGTATTTCGTTACGGTACCTAACCGCACCAAAAGAGTACGATACCGTTCGAGTACATCCATACGGTACCAAACCACACCAAAACAGTGCAATACCTTACGAGTATTCCATACGGTATCAAACCACACCAAAACGGTGCAATACCGTACGAGTACTTCGTTACGGTACCAAATCACACCAAAACGGTACAATACCGTACGAGTACTTCGTTACGGTACCAAACCGCACCAAAAGAGTACGATACTGTCCGAGTACATCCATACGGTACCAAACCACACCAAAACGGTGCAATACCGTAGGAGTACTTCGTTACGGTACCAAACCACACCAAAACGGTGCAATACCGTACGGGTACATCCATACGGTACCAAACCACACCAAAACGGTGCAATACCGTAGGAGTACTTCGTTACGGTACCAAACCACACCAAAACGGTGCAATACCGTACGAGTACATCGATACGGTACCAAACAACACCAAAACGGCACAATACCGTATGAGTACTTCGTGACGGTACCAAACCGCACCAAAAGAGTACGATACCGTACGAGTACATCCATACAGTACCAAACCACACCAAAACGGTGCAATACCGTACGAGTACATCCATACGGTACCAAACCACACGAAAACGGTGCAATACCGTACGAGTACATCCATACGGTACCAAACCACACCAAAACGGTACAATACCGTACCAGTACTTCGTTACGGTACCAAACCGCACCAAAAGAGTACGATACCGTACGAGTACATCCATACGGTACCAAACCCCACCAAAACGGTGCAATACCGTACGAGTACATCCATACAGTACCAAACCACACCAAAACGGTGCAATACTGTACGAGTACTCCATACGGTACCAAACCACACCAAAACGTTGCAATACCGTACGAGTACATCCATACGGTACCAAACCACACCAAAAGAGTACGATACCGTACAAGTACATCCATACGGTACCAAACCACACCAAAACGGTACAATACCGTACGAGTACTTCGTTACGGTAACAAATCGCACCAAAAGAGTACGATACCGTACGAGTACATCCATACGGTACCAAACCACACCAAAACGGTGCAATACCGTACGAGTACATCCATACGGTGCCAAACCACACCAAAACGGTACAATACCGTACGAGTACTTCGTTACGGTACCAAACCGCACCAAAAGAGTACGATACCGTACGAGTACATCCATACGGTACCAAACCACACCAAAACGGTGCAATACCGTACGAGTACATCCATACGGTACCAAACCACACCAAAACGGTGCAATATCGTAAGAGTACATCCATACGGTACCAAACCACACCAAAACGGTGCAATACCGTACGAGTACATCCATACGGTACCAAACCACACCAAAACGGTACAATACCGTACGAGTACTTCGTTAGGGTACCAAACCGCACCAAAAGAGTACAATACCGTACGAGTACTTTGATACGGTACCAAACCCCACCAAAACGGTGCAATACCGTACGAGTACATCCATACGGTACCAAACCACACCAAAACGGTGCAATACCGTACGAGTACATCCATACGGTACCAAACCACACCAAAATGGTACAATGCCGTACGAGTACTTCGTTACGGTACCAAACCGCACCAAAAGAGTACGATACCGTACGAGTACATCCATACGGTACCAAACCACACCAAAACGGTGCAATACCGTACGAGTACTCCATACGGTACCAAACCACACCAAAACGGTGCAATACCGTAGGAGTACTTCGTTACGGTACCAAACCACACCAAAACGGTGCAATACCGTACGAGTACATCGATACGGTACCAAACAACACCAAAACGGTCCAATACCGTACGAGTACTTCGTTACGGTACCAAACTGCACCAAAAGAGTACGATACCGTACGAGTACATCCATACGGTACCAAACCACACCAAAACGGTGCAATACCGTACGAGTACATCCATACGGTACCAAACCACATCAAAACGGTGCAATACCGTACCAGTACTTCGTTACGGTACCAAACCGCACGAAAAGAGTATGATACCGTACGAGTACATCCATACGATACCAAACCCCACCAAAATGGTGAAATACCGTACGAGTACATCCATATGGTACCAAACCACACCAAAACGGTGCAATACCGTACGAGTACTCCATACGGTACCAAACCACACCAAAACGTTGCAATACCGTACGAGTACATCCATACGGTACCAAACCACATCAAAACGGTGCAATACCGTACGAGTACATCCGTACGGTACCAAACCACACCAAAACGGTACAATACCAAACGAGTACTTCGTTACGGTACCAAACCGCACCAAAAGAGTACGATACCGTACGAGTACATCCATACGGTACCAAACCACACCAAAAGAGTACGATACCGTACGAGTACATCCATACGGTACCAAACCCCACCAAAACGGTGAAATACCATACGAGTACATCCATATGGTACCAAACCTCACCAAAACGGTGCAATACCATACGAGTACATCCATACGGTACCAAACCACACCAAGACGGTGCAATACCGTACGAGTACTCCATACGGTACCAAACCACACCAAAACGTTGCAATACCGTACGAGTACATCCATACGGTACCAAACCACACCAAAACGGTGCAGTACCGTACGAGTACATCCATACGGTACCAAACCACACCAAAACGGTACAATACCGTACGAGTACTTCGTTACGGTACCAAACCGCACCAAAAGAGTACGATACCGTACGAGTACATCCATACGGTACCAAACCACACCAAAACGGTGCAATACCGTACGAGTACATCCATACGGTGCCAAACCACACCAAAACGGTACAATACCGTACGAGTACTTCGTTACGGTACCAAACAGCACCAAAAGAGTACGATACCGTACGAGTACATCCATACGGTACCAAACCACACCAAAACGGTGCAATACCGTACGAGTATATCCATACGGTACCAAACCACACCAAAACGGTGCAATACCGTACGAGTACTTCGTTACGGTACCAAACCGCACCAAAAGAGTACGATACCGTTCGAGTACATCCATACGGTACCAAACCACACCAAAACGGTGCAATACCGTACGAGTACTTCGTTACGGTACCAAACCACACCAAAACGGTACAATACCGTACGAGTACTTCGTTACGGTACCAAACCGCACCAAAAGAGTACAATACCGTCCGAGTACATCCATACGGTACCAAACCACACCAAAACGGTGCAATACCGTACGAGTACATCCATACGGTACCAAACCACACCAAAACGGTACAATACCGTACGAGTACTTCGTTAGGGTACCAAACCGCACCAAAAGAGTACAATACCGTACGAGTACTTTGATACGGTACCAAACCCCACCAAAACGCTGCAATACCGTACGAGTACATCCATACGGTACCAAACCACACCAAAACGGTGCAATACCGTACGAGTACATCCATACGGTACCAAACCACACCAAAACGGTACAATACCGTACCAGTACTTCGTTACGGTACCAAACCGCACCAAAAGAGTACGATACCGTACGAGTACATCCATACGGTACCAAACCCCACCAAAACGGTGAAATACCATACGAGTACATCCATATGGTACCAAACCTCACCAAAACGGTGCAATACCGTACGAGTACTCCATACGGTACAGAACCACACCAAAACGGTACAATACCGTACCAGTACTTCGTCACGGTACCAAACCGCACCAAAAGAGTACGATACCGTACGAGTACATCCATATGGTACCAAACCCCACCAAAACGGTGCAATACCGTACGAGTACATCCAAACGGTACCAAACCACACCAAAACGGTGCAATACCGTACGAGTACATCCATACGGTACCAAACCACACCAAAACGGTGCAATACCGTACGAGTACATCCATACGGTACCAGACCACACCAAAACGGTGCAATACCGTACGAGTACATCCATACGGTACCAAACCACACCAAAACGGTACAATACCGTACGAGTACTTCGTTACGGTACCAAACCGCACCAAAAGAGTACGATACCGTACGAGTACATCCATACGGTACCAAACCACACCAAAACGGTGCAATACCGTACGAGTACATCCATACGGTGCCAAACCACACCAAAACGGTACAATACCGTACGAGTACTTCGTTACGGTACCAAACCGCACCAAAACAGTACGATACCGTACGAGTACATCCATACGGTACCAAACCACACCAAAACGGTGCAATACCGTACGAGTACATCCATACGGTGCCAAACCACACCAAAACGGTACAATACCGTACGAGTACTTCGTTACGGTACCAAACCGCACCAAAAGAGTACGATACCGTACGAGTACATCCATACGGTACCAAACCACACCAAAACGGTGCAATACCGTACGAGTACATCCATACGGTACCAAACCACACCAAAACGGTGCAATACCGTACGAGTACATCCATACGGTACCAAACCACACCAAAACGGTGCAATTCCGTACGAGTACTTCGTTACGGTACCAAACCGCACCAAAAGAGTACGATACCGTTCGAGTACATCCATACGGTACCAAACCACACCAAAACGGTGCAATACCGTACGAGTACTTCGTTACGGTACCAAACAACACCAAAACGGTACAATACCGTACGAGTACTTCGTTACGGTACCAAACCGCACCAAAAGAGTACAATACCGTCCGAGTACATCCATACGGTACCAAACCACACCAAAACGGTGCAATACCGTACGAGTACATCCATACGGTACCAAACAACACCAAAACGGTACAATACCGTACGAGTACTTCGTTACCGTACCAAACCGCACCAAAAGAGTACGATACCGTACGAGTACATCCAAACGGTACCAAACCACACCAAAACGGTGCAATACCGTACGAGTACATCCATACGGTACCAAACCACACCAAAACGGTGCAATACCGTACGAGTACATCCATACGGTACCAAACCACACCAAAACGGTACAATACCGTACGAGTACTTCGTTACGGTACCATACCGCACCAAAAGAGTACGATACCGTACGAGTACATCCATACGGTACCAAACCACACCAAAACGGTGCAATACCTTACGAGTACATCCATACGGTACCAACCACACCAAAACGGTGCAATACCGTACGAGTACATCCATACGGTACCAAACCACACCAAAACGGTGCAATACCGTAAGAGTACATCCATACGGTACCAAACCACACCAAAACGGTGCAATACCGTACGAGTACATCCATACGGTACCAAACCACACCAAAACGGTGCAATAGTGTACGAGTACTTCGTTACGGTACCAAACCACACCAAAACGGTACAATACCGTACGAGTACTTCGTTACGGTACCAAACCGCACCAAAAGAGTACGATACCGTACGAGTACATCCATACGGTACCAAACCACACCAAAACGGTGCAATACCGTACGAGTACATCCATACGGTACCAAACCATACCAAAACGATGCAATACCGTACGAGTACATCCATACGGTACCAAACCACACCAAAACGGTGCAATACCGTACGAGTACTTCGTTACGGTACCAAACCGCACCAAAAGAGTACGATACCGTTCGAGTACATCCATACGGTACCAAACCACACCAAAACGGTGCAATACCGTACGAGTACTTCGTTACGGTACCAAACCACACCAAAACGGTACAATACCGTACGAGTACTTCGTTACGGTACCAAACCGCACCAAAAGAGTACAATACCGTCCGAGTACATCCATACGGTACCAAACCACACCAAAACGGTGCAATACCGTACGAGTACATCCATACGGTACCAAACAACACCAAAACGGTACAATACCGTACGAGTACTTCGTTACGGTACCAAACCGCACCAAAAGAGTACGATACCGTACGAGTACATCCAAACGGTACCAAACCACACCAAAACGGTGCAATACCGTACGAGTACATCCATACGGTACCAAACCACACCAAAACGGTGCAATACCGTACGAGTACATCCATACGGTACCAAACCACACAAAAACGGTGCAATACCGTACGAGTACATCCATACGGTACCAAACCACACCAAAACGGTACAATACCGTACGAGTACTTCGTTACGGTACCAAACCGCACCAAAAGAGTACGATACCGTACGAGTACATCCATACGGTACCAAACCACACCAAAACGGTGCAATACCCTACGAGTACATCCATACGGTACCAAACCACACCAAAACGGTGCAATACCGTACGAGTACATCCATACGGTACCAAACCACACCAAAACGGTGCAATACCGTACGAGTACTCCATACGGTACCAAACCACACCAAAACGTTGCAATACCGTACGAGTACATCCATACGGTACCAAACCACACCAAAACGGTGCAATACCGTACGAGTACATCCGTACGGTACCAAACCACACCAAAACGGTACAATACCGTACGAGTACTTCGTTACGGTACCAAACCGCACCAAAAGAGTACGTACCGTACGAGTACATCCATACGGTACCAAACCACACCAAAACGGTGCAATACCGTACGAGTACATCCATACGGTGCCAAACCACACCAAAACGGTACAATACCGTACGAGTACTTCGTTACGGTACCAAACCGCACCAAAAGAGTACGATACCGTACGAGTACATCCATACGGTACCAAACCTCACCAAAACGGTGCAATACCGTACGAGTACATCCATACGGTACCAAACCACACCAAAACGGTGCAATACCGTACGAGTACATCCATACGGTACGAAACCACACCAAAACGGTGCTATACCGTACGAGTACTTCGTTACGGTACCAAACCGCACCAAAAGAGTACGATACCGTACGAGTACATCCATACGGTACCAAACCACACCAAAACGGTGCAATACCGTACGAGTACATCCATACGGTACCAAACCACACCAAAACGGTGCAATACCGTACGAGTACATCCATACGGTACCAAACCACAGCAAAACGGTACAATACCGTACCAGTACTTCGTTACGGTACCAAACCGCACCAAAAGAGTACGATACCGTACAAGTACATCCATACGGTACCAGACCACACCAAAACGGTGCAATACCGTACGAGTACATCCATACGGTACCAAACCACACCAAAACGGTGCAATATCGTACGAGTACTCCATACGGTACCAAACCACACCAAAACGTTGCAATACCGTACGAGTACATCCATACGGTACCAAACCACACCAAAACGGTGCAATACCGTACGAGTACATCCATACGGTACCAAACCACACCAAAATGGCACAATACCGTACCAGTACTTCGTCACGGTACCAAACCGCACCAAAAGAGTACGATACCGTACGAGTACATCCATACGGTACCAAACCCCACCAAAACGGTGCAATACCGTACGAGTACATCCATACGGTACCAAACCACACCAAAACGGTGCAATATCGTACGAGTACTCCATACGGTACCAAACCACACCAAAACGTTGCAATACCGTACGAGTACATCCATACGGTACCAAACCACACCAAAACGGTGCAATACCGTACGAGTACATCCATACGGTACCAAACCACACCAAAACGGTGCCATACCGTACGAGTACTCCATACGGTACCAAACCACACCAAAACGGTACAATACCGTACCAGTACTTCGTCACGGTACCAAACCGCACCAAAAGAGTACGATACCGTACGAGTACATCCATACGGTACCAAACCCCACCAAAACGGTGCAATACCGTACGAGTACATCCATACGGTACCAAACCACACCAAAACGGTGCAATACCGTACGAGTACTCCATACGGTACCGAACCACCCCAAAACGTTGCAATACCGTACGAGTACATCCATACGGTACCAAACCACACCAAAACGGTGCAATACCTTACGAGTACATCCGTACGGTACCAAACCACACCAAAACGGTACAATACCGTACGAGTACTTCGTTACGGTACCAAACCGCACCAAAAGAGTATGTACCGTACGAGTACATCCATACGGTACCAAACCACACCAAAACGGTGCAATACCGTATGAGTACATCCATACGGTGCCAAACCACACCAAAACGGTACAATACCGTACGAGTACTTCGTTACGGTACCAAACCGACCCAAAAGAGTACGATACCGTACGAGTACATCCATATGGTACCAAACCACCCCAAAACGGTGCAATACCGTACGAGTACATCCATATGGTACCAAACCACACCAAAACGGTGCAATACCGTACGAGTACATCCATACGGTACGAAACCAAACCAAAACGGTGCAATACCGTACGAGTACTTCGTTACGGTACCAAACCGCACCAAAAGAGTACGATACCGTACGAGTACATCCATACGGTACCAAACCACACCAAAACAGTGCAATACCATACGAGTACTCCATACGGTATCAAACCACGTCAAAACGGTGCAATACCGTACGAGTACTTCGTCACGGTACCAAATCACACCAAAACGGTACAATACCGTACGAGTACTTCGTTACGGTACCAAACCGCACCAAAAGAGTACGATACCGTCCGAGTACATCCATACGGTACACTACCCCACCAAAACGGTGCAATACCGTACGAGTACATCCATACGGTACCAAACCACACCAAAACGGTGCCATACCGTACGAGTACTCCATACGATACCAAACCACACCAAAACGGTATAATACCGTACCAGTACTTCGTCACGGTACCAAACCGCACCAAAAGAGTACGATACCGTACGAGTACATCCATACGGTACCAAACCCCACCAAAACGGTGCAATACCGTACGAGTACATCCATACGGTACCAAACCACACCAAAACGGTGCAATACCGTACGAGTACATCCATACGGTACCAAACCACACCAAAATGGTGCAATACCGTACGAGTACATCCATACGGTACCAAACCACACCAAAACGGTGCAATACCGTACGAGTACTTCGTTACGGTACCAAACCACACCAAAACGGTGCAATACCGTAGGAGTACTTTGTTACGGTACCAAACCACACCAAAACGGTGCAATACCGTACGAGTACATCCGTACGGTACCAAACCACACCAAAACGGTACAATACCGTACGACTACTTCGTTACGGTACCAAACCGCACCAAAAGAGTACGATACCGTACGAGTACATCCATACGGTACCAAACCACACCAAAACGGTGCAATACCGTACGAGTACATCCATTCGGTGCCAAACCACACCAAAACGGTACAATACCGTACGAGTACTTCGTTACGGTACCAAACCGCACCAAAAGAGTACGATACCGTACGAGTACATCCATACGGTACCAAACCACACCAAAACGGTGCAATACCGTACGAGTACATCCATACGGTACGAAACCACACCAAAACGGTGCAATACCGTACGAGTACTTCGTTACGGTACCAAACCGCACCAAAAGAGTACGATACCGTTCGAGTACATCCATACGGTACCAAACCACACCAAAACAGTGCAATACCTTACGAGTATTCCATACGGTATCAAACCACACCAAAACGGTGCAATACCGTACGAGTACTTCGTTACGGTACCAAATCACACCAAAACGGTACAATACCGTACGAGTACTTCTGTTACGGTACCAAACCGCACCAAAAGAGTACGATACCGTCCGAGTACATCCATACGGTACCAAACCACACCAAAACGGTGCAATACCGTAGGAGTACTTCGTTACGGTACCAAACCACACCAAAACGGTGCAATACCGTACGGGTACATCCATACGGTACCAAACCACACCAAAACGGTGCAATACCGTAGGAGTACTTCGTTACGGTACCAAACCACACCAAAACGGTGCAATACCGTACGAGTACATCGATACGGTACCAAACAACACCAAAACGGCACAATACCGTATGAGTACTTCGTGACGGTACCAAACCGCACCAAAAGAGTACGATACCGTACGAGTACATCCATACAGTACCAAACCACACCAAAACGGTGCAATACCGTACGAGTACATCCATACGGTACCAAACCACACCAAAACGGTACAATACCGTACCAGTACTTCGTTACGGTACCAAACCGCACCAAAAGAGTACGATACCGTACGAGTACATCCATACGGTACCAAACCCCACCAAAACGGTGCAATACCGTACGAGTACATCCATACAGTACCAAACCACACCAAAACGGTGCAATACCGTACGAGTACTCCATACGGTACCAAACCACACCAAAACGTTGCAATACCGTACGAGTACATCCATACGGTACCAAACCACACCAAAAGAGTACGATACCGTACAAGTACATCCATACGGTACCAAACCACACCAAAACGGTACAATACCGTACGAGTACTTCGTTACGGTAACAAATCGCACCAAAAGAGTACGATACCGTACGAGTACATCCATACGGTACCAAACCACACCAAAACGGTGCAATACCGTACGAGTACATCCATACGGTGCCAAACCACACCAAAACGGTACAATACCGTACGAGTACTTCGTTACGGTACCAAACCGCACCAAAAGAGTACGATACCGTACGAGTACATCCATACGGTACCAAACCACACCAAAACGGTGCAATACCGTACGAGTACATCCATACGGTACCAAACGACACCAAAACGGTGCAATATTGTAAGAGTACATCCATACGGTACCAAACCACACCAAAACAGTGCAATACCGTACGAGTACATCCATACGGTACCAAACCACACCAAAACGGTACAATACCGTACGAGTACTTCGTTAGGGTACCAAACCGCACCAAAAGAGTACAATACCGTACGAGTACTTTGATACGGTACCAAACCCCACCAAAACGGTGCAATACCGTACGAGTACATCCATACGGTACCAAACCACACCAAAACGGTGCAATACCGTACGAGTACATCCATACGGTACCAAACCACACCAAAATGGTACAATGCCGTACGAGTACTTCGTTACGGTACCAAACCGCACCAAAAGAGTACGATACCGTACGAGTACATCCATACGGTACCAAACCACACCAAAACGGTGCAATACCGTACGAGTACTCCATACGGTACCAAACCACACCAAAACGGTGCAATACCGTAGGAGTACTTCGTTACGGTACCAAACCACACCAAAACGGTGCAATACCGTACGAGTACATCGATACGGTACCAAACAACACCAAAACGGTCCAATACCGTACGAGTACTTCGTTACGGTACCAAACTGCACCAAAAGAGTACGATACCGTACGAGTACATCCATACGGTACCAAACCACACCAAAACGGTGCAATACCCTACGAGTACATCCATACGGTACCAAACCACACCAAAACGGTGCAATACCGTACGAGTACATCCATACGGTACCAAACCACACCAAAACGGTACAATACCGTACCAGTACTTCGTTACGGAACCAAACCGCACGAAAAGAGTATGATACCGTACGAGTACATCCATACGATACCAAACCCCACCAAAATGGTGAAATACCGTACGAGTACATCCATATGGTACCAAACCACACCAAAACGGTGCAATACCGTACGAGTACTCCATACGGTACCAAACCACACCAAAACGTTGCAATACCGTACGAGTACATCCATACGGTACCAAACCACACCAAAACGGTGCAATACCGTACGAGTACATCCATACGGTACCAAACCCCACCAAAATGGTACAATGCCGTACGAGTACTTCGTTACGGTACCAAACCGCACCAAAAGAGTACGATACCGTACGAGTACATCCATACGGTACCAAACCACACCAAAACGGTGCAATACCGTACGAGTACTCCATACGGTACCAAACCACACCAAAACGGTGCAATACCGTAGGAGTACTTCGTTACGGTACCAAACCACACCAAAACGGTGCAATACCGTACGAGTACATCCATACGGTACCAAACCACACCAAAACGGTGCAGTACCGTACGAGTACATCCATACGGTACCAAACCACACCAAAACGGTACAATACCGTACGAGTACTTCGTTACGGTACCAAACCGCACAAAAAGAGTACGATACCGTACGAGTACATCCATACGGTACCAAACCACACCAAAACGGTGCAATACCGTACGAGTACATCCATACGGTGCCAAACCACACCAAAACGGTACAATACCGTACGAGTACTTCGTTACGGTACCAAACAGCACCAAAAGAGTACGATACCGTACGAGTACATCCATACGGTACCAAACCACACCAAAACGGTGCAATACCGTACGAGTACATCCATACGGTACCAAACCACACCAAAACGGTGCAATACCGTACGAGTACTTCGTTACGGTACCAAACCGCACCAAAAGAGTACGATACCGTTCGAGTACATCCATACGGTACCAAACCACACCAAAACGGTGCAATACCGTACGAGTACTTCGTTACGGTACCAAACCACACCAAAACGGTACAATACCGTACGAGTACTTCGTTACGGTACCAAACCGCACCAAAAGAGTACAATACCGTCCGAGTACATCCATACGGTACCAAACCACACCAACACGGTGCAATACCGTACGAGTACATCCATACTGTACCAAACAACACCCAAACGGTACAATACCGTACGAGTACTTCGTTACGGTACCAAACCGCACCAAAAGAGTACGATACCGTACGAGTACATCCAAACGGTACCAAACCACACCAAAACGGTGCAATACCGTACGAGTACATCCATACGGTACCAAACCACACCAAAACGGTGCAATACCGTAGGAGTACTTCGTTACGGTACCAAACCACACCAAAACGGTGCAATACCGTACGAGTACATCGATACGGTACCAAACAACACCAAAACGGCACAATACCGTATGAGTACTTCGTGACGGTACCAAACCGCACCAAAAGAGTACGATACCGTACGAGTACATCCATACAGTACCAAACCACACCAAAACGGTGCAATACCGTACGGGTACATCCATACGGTACCAAACCACACCAAAACGGTGCAATACCGTAGGAGTACTTCGTTACGGTACCAAACCACACCAAAACGGTGCAATACCGTACGAGTACATCGATACGGTACCAAACAACACCAAAACGGCACAATACCGTATGAGTACTTCGTGACGGTACCAAACCGCACCAAAAGAGTACGATACCGTACGAGTACATCCATACAGTACCAAACCACACCAAAACGGTGCAATACCGTACGAGTACATCCATACGGTACCAAACCACACGAAAACGGTGCAATACCGTACGAGTACATCCATACGGTACCAAACCACACCAAAACGGTACAATACCGTACCAGTACTTCGTTACGGTACCAAACCGCACCAAAAGAGTACGATACCGTACGAGTACATCCATACGGTACCAAACCCCACCAAAACGGTGCAATACCGTACGAGTACATCCATACAGTACCAAACCACACCAAAACGGTGCAATACCGTACGAGTACTCCATACGGTACCAAACCACACCAAAACGTTGCAATACCGTACGAGTACATCCATACGGTACCAAACCACACCAAAAGAGTACGATACCGTACAAGTACATCCATACGGTACCAAACCACACCAAAAGAGTACGATACCGTACGAGTACATCCAAACGGTACCAAACCACACCAAAACGGTGCAATACCGTACGAGTACATCCATACGGTACCAAACCACACCAAAACGGTGCAATACCGTAGGAGTACTTCGTTACGGTACCAAACCACACCAAAACGGTGCAATACCGTACGAGTACATCGATACGGTACCAAACAACACCAAAACGGCACAATACCGTATGAGTACTTCGTGACGGTACCAAACCGCACCAAAAGAGTACGATACCGTACGAGTACATCCATACAGTACCAAACCACACCAAAACGGTGCAATACCGTACGGGTACATCCATACGGTACCAAACCACACCAAAACGGTGCAATACCGTAGGAGTACTTCGTTACGGTACCAAACCACACCAAAACGGTGCAATACCGTACGAGTACATCGATACGGTACCAAACAACACAAAAACGGCACAATACCGTATGAGTACTTCGTGACGGTACCAAACCGCACCAAAAGAGTACGATACCGTACGAGTACATCCATACAGTACCAAACCACACCAAAACGGTGCAATACCGTACGAGTACATCCATACGGTACCAAACCACACGAAAACGGTGCAATACTGTACGAGTACATCCATACGGTACCAAACCACACCAAAACGGTACAATACCGTACCAGTACTTCGTTACGGTACCAAACCGCACCAAAAGAGTACGATACCGTACGAGTACATCCATACGGTACCAAACCCCACCAAAACGGTGCAATACCGTACGAGTACATCCATACAGTACCAAACCACACCAAAACGGTGCAATACCGTACGAGTACTCCATACGGTACCAAACCACACCAAAACGTTGCAATACCGTACGAGTACATCCATACGGTACCAAACCACACCAAAAGAGTACGATACCGTACAAGTACATCCATACGGTACCAAACCACACCAAAACGGTACAATACCGTACGAGTACTTCGTTACGGTAACAAATCGCACCAAAAGAGTACGATACCGTACGAGTACATCCATACGGTACCAAACCACACCAAAACGGTGCAATACCGTACGAGTACATCCATACGGTGCCAAACCACACCAAAACGGTACAATACCGTACGAGTACTTCGTTACGGTACCAAACCGCACCAAAAGAGTACGATACCGTACGAGTACATCCATACGGTACCAAACCACACCAAAACGGTGCAATACCGTACGAGTACATCCATACGGTACCAAACGACACCAAAACGGTGCAATATTGTAAGAGTACATCCATACGGTACCAAACCACACCAAAACAGTGCAATACCGTACGAGTACATCCATACGGTACCAAACCACACCAAAACGGTACAATACCGTACGAGTACTTCGTTAGGGTACCAAACCGCACCAAAAGAGTACAATACCGTACGAGTACTTTGATACGGTACCAAACCCCACCAAAACGGTGCAATACCGTACGAGTACATCCATACGGTACCAAACCACACCAAAACGGTGCAATACCGTACGAGTACATCCATACGGTACCAAACCACACCAAAATGGTACAATGCCGTACGAGTACTTCGTTACGGTACCAAACCGCACCAAAAGAGTACGATACCGTACGAGTACATCCATACGGTACCAAACCACACCAAAACGGTGCAATACCGTACGAGTACTCCATACGGTACCAAACCACACCAAAACGGTGCAATACCGTAGGAGTACTTCGTTACGGTACCAAACCACACCAAAACGGTGCAATACCGTACGAGTACATCGATACGGTACCAAACAACACCAAAACGGTCCAATACCGTACGAGTACTTCGTTACGGTACCAAACTGCACCAAAAGAGTACGATACCGTACGAGTACATCCATACGGTACCAAACCACACCAAAACGGTGCAATACCCTACGAGTACATCCATACGGTACCAAACCACACCAAAACGGTGCAATACCGTACGAGTACATCCATACGGTACCAAACCACACCAAAACGGTACAATACCGTACCAGTACTTCGTTACGGAACCAAACCGCACGAAAAGAGTATGATACCGTACGAGTACATCCATACGATACCAAACCCCACCAAAATGGTGAAATACCGTACGAGTACATCCATATGGTACCAAACCACACCAAAACGGTGCAATACCGTACGAGTACTCCATACGGTACCAAACCACACCAAAACGTTGCAATACCGTACGAGTACATCCATACGGTACCAAACCACACCAAAACGGTGCAATACCGTACGAGTACATCCATACGGTACCAAACCCCACCAAAATGGTACAATGCCGTACGAGTACTTCGTTACGGTACCAAACCGCACCAAAAGAGTACGATACCGTACGAGTACATCCATACGGTACCAAACCACACCAAAACGGTGCAATACCGTACGAGTACTCCATACGGTACCAAACCACACCAAAACGGTGCAATACCGTAGGAGTACTTCGTTACGGTACCAAACCACACCAAAACGGTGCAATACCGTACGAGTACATCCATACGGTACCAAACCACACCAAAACGGTGCAGTACCGTACGAGTACATCCATACGGTACCAAACCACACCAAAACGGTACAATACCGTACGAGTACTTCGTTACGGTACCAAACCGCACAAAAAGAGTACGATACCGTACGAGTACATCCATACGGTACCAAACCACACCAAAACGGTGCAATACCGTACGAGTACATCCATACGGTGCCAAACCACACCAAAACGGTACAATACCGTACGAGTACTTCGTTACGGTACCAAACAGCACCAAAAGAGTACGATACCGTACGAGTACATCCATACGGTACCAAACCACACCAAAACGGTGCAATACCGTACGAGTACATCCATACGGTACCAAACCACACCAAAACGGTGCAATACCGTACGAGTACTTCGTTACGGTACCAAACCGCACCAAAAGAGTACGATACCGTTCGAGTACATCCATACGGTACCAAACCACACCAAAACGGTGCAATACCGTACGAGTACTTCGTTACGGTACCAAACCACACCAAAACGGTACAATACCGTACGAGTACTTCGTTACGGTACCAAACCGCACCAAAAGAGTACAATACCGTCCGAGTACATCCATACGGTACCAAACCACACCAACACGGTGCAATACCGTACGAGTACATCCATACTGTACCAAACAACACCCAAACGGTACAATACCGTACGAGTACTTCGTTACGGTACCAAACCGCACCAAAAGAGTACGATACCGTACGAGTACATCCAAACGGTACCAAACCACACCAAAACGGTGCAATACCGTACGAGTACATCCATACGGTACCAAACCACACCAAAACGGTGCAATACCGTACGAGTACATCCATACGGTACCAAACCACACCAAAACGGTGCAATACCGTACGAGTACATCCATACGGTACCAAACCACACCAAAACGGTGCAGTACCGTACGAGTACATCCATACGGTACCAAACCACACCAAAACGGTACAATACCGTACGAGTACTTCGTTACGGTACCAAACCGCACAAAAAGAGTACGATACCGTACGAGTACATCCATACGGTACCAAACCACACCAAAACGGTGCAATACCGTACGAGTACATCCATACGGTGCCAAACCACACCAAAACGGTACAATACCGTACGAGTACTTCGTTACGGTACCAAACAGCACCAAAAGAGTACGATACCGTACGAGTACATCCATACGGTACCAAACCACACCAAAACGGTGCAATACCGTACGAGTACATCCATACGGTACCAAACCACACCAAAACGGTGCAATACCGTACGAGTACTTCGTTACGGTACCAAACCGCACCAAAAGAGTACGATACCGTTCGAGTACATCCATACGGTACCAAACCACACCAAAACGGTGCAATACCGTACGAGTACTTCGTTACGGTACCAAACCACACCAAAACGGTACAATACCGTACGAGTACTTCGTTACGGTACCAAACCGCACCAAAAGAGTACAATACCGTCCGAGTACATCCATACGGTACCAAACCACACCAACACGGTGCAATACCGTACGAGTACATCCATACTGTACCAAACAACACCCAAACGGTACAATACCGTACGAGTACTTCGTTACGGTACCAAACCGCACCAAAAGAGTACGATACCGTACGAGTACATCCAAACGGTACCAAACCACACCAAAACGGTGCAATACCGTACGAGTACATCCATACGGTACCAAACCACACCAAAACGGTGCAATACCGTACGAGTACATCCATACGGTACCAAACCACACCAAAACGGTGCAATACCGTACGAGTACATCCATACGGTACCAAACCACACCAAAACGGTACAATACCGTACGAGTACTTCGTTACGGTACCAAACCGCACCAAAAGTGTACGATACCGTACGAGTACATCCATACGGTACCAAACCACACCAAAACGGTCCAATACCCTACGAGTACATCCATACGGTACCAAACCACCCCAAAACGGTGCAATACCGTACGAGTACATCCATACGGTACCAAACCACACCAAAACGGTGCAATACCGTACGAGTACATCCATACGGTACCAAACCACACCAAAACGGTGCAATATCGTAAGAGTACATCCATACGGTACCAAACCACACCAAAACGGTGCAATACCGTACGAGTACATCCATACGGTACCAAACCACACCAAAACGGTACAATACCGTACGAGTACTTCGTTCGGGTACCAAACCGCACCAAAAGAGTACAATACCGTACGAGTACTTTGATACGGTACCAAACCCCACCAAAACGCTGCAATACCGTACGAGTACATCCATACGGTACCAAACCACACCAAAACGGTGCAATACCGTACGAGTACATCCATACGGTACCAAACCACACCAAAACGGTACAATACCGTACCAGTACTTCGTTACGGTACCAAACCGCACCAAAAGAGTACGATACCGTACGAGTACATCCATACGGTACCAAACCCCACCAAAACGGTGAAATACCATACGAGTACATCCATATGGTACCAAACCACACCAAAACGGTTCAATACCGTACGAGTACTCCATACGGTACCAAACCACACCAAAACGGTACAATACCGTACCAGTACTTCGTCACGGTACCAAACCGCACCAAAAGAGTACGATACCGTACGAGTACATCCATATGGTACAAAACCCCACCAAAACGGTGCAATACCGTACGAGTACATCCATACGGTACCAAACCACACCAAAACGGTGCAATACCGTACGAGTACATCCATACGGTGCCAAACCACACCAAAACGGTACAATACCGTACGAGTACTTCGTTACGGTACCAAACCGCACCAAAAGAGTACGATACCGTACGAGTACATCCATACGGTACCAAACCACACCAAAACGGTGCAATACCGTACGAGTACATCCATACGGTACCAAACCACACCAAAACGGAGCAATACTGTACGAGTACATCCATACGGTACGAAACCACACCAAAACGGTGCTATACCGTACGAGTACTTCGTTACGGTACCAAACCGCACCAAAAGAGTACGATACCGTACGAGTACATCTATACGGTACCAAACCACACCAAAACAGTGCAATACCATACGAGTACTCCATACGGTATCAAACCACGTCAAAACGGTGCAATACCGTACGAGTACTCCATACGGTACCAAACCACACCAAAACGGTACAATACCGTACGAGTACTTCGTTACGGTACCAAACCGCTCCAAAAGAGTACGATACCGTACGAGTACATCCATACGGTACCAAACCACACCAAAACGGTGCAATACCGTACGAGTACATCCATACGGTGCCAAACCACACCAAAACGGTACAATACCGTACGAGTACTTCGTTACGGTACCAAACCGCACCAAAAGAGTACGATACCGTACGAGTACATCCATACGGTACCAAACCACACCAAAACGGTGCAATACCGTACGAGTACATCCATACGGTACCAAACCACACCAAAACGGTGCAATACCGTACGAGTACATCCATACGGTACCAAACCACACCAAAACGGTGCAAATACCGTACGAGTACTTCGTTACGGTACCAAACCGCACCAAAAGAGTACGATACCGTTCGAGTACATCCATACGGTACCAAACCACACCAAAACGGTGCAATACCGTACGAGTACTTCGTTACGGTACCAAACCACACCAAAACGGTACAATACCGTACGAGTACTTCGTTACGGTACCAAACCGCACCAAAAGAGTACAATACCGTCCGAGTACATCCATACGGTACCAAACCACACCAAAACGGTGCAATACCGTACGAGTACATCCATACGGTACCAAACCACACCAAAACGGTGCAATACCGTACGTGTACATCCATACGGTACCAAACCACACCAAAACGGTACAATACCGTACGAGTACTTCGTTAGGGTACCAAACCGCACCAAAAGAGTACAATACCGTACGAGTACTTTGATACGGTACCAAACCCCACCAAAACGGTGCAATACCGTACGAGTACATCCATACGGTACCAAACCACACCAAAACGGTGCAATACCGTACGAGTACATCCATACGGTACCAAACCACACCAAAATGGTACAATGCCGTACGAGTACTTCGTTACGGTACCAAACCGCACCAAAAGAGTACGATACCGTACGAGTACATCCATACGGTACCAAACCACACCAAAACGGTGCAATACCGTACGAGTACTCCATACGGTACCAAACCACACCAAAACGGTGCAATACCGTAGGAGTACTTCGTTACGGTACCAAACCACACCAAAACGGTGCAATACCGTACGAGTACATCGATACGGTACCAAACAACACCAAAACGGTCCAATACCGTACGAGTACTTCGTTACGGTACCAAACTGCACCAAAAGAGTACGATACCGTACGAGTACATCCATACGGTACCAAACCACACCAAAACGGTGCAATACCCTACGAGTACATCCATACGGTACCAAACCACACCAAAACGGTGCAATACCGTACGAGTACATCCATACGGTACCAAACCACATCAAAACGGTACAATACCGTACCAGTACTTCGTTACGGAACCAAACCGCACGAAAAGAGTATGATACCGTACGAGTACATCCATACGATACCAAACCCCACCAAAACGGTGAAATACCGTACGAGTACATCCATATGGTACCAAACCACACCAAAACGGTGCAATACCGTACGAGTACTCCATACGGTACCAAACCACACCAAAACGTTGCAATACCGTACGAGTACATCCATACGGTACCAAACCACATCAAAACGGTGCAATACCGTACGAGTACATCCGTACGGTACCAAACCACACCAAAACGGTACAATACCAAACGAGTACTTCGTTACGGTACCAAACCGCACCAAAAGAGTACGATACCGTACGAGTACATCCATACGGTACCAAACCACACCAAAAGAGTACGATACCGTACGAGTACATCCATACGGTACCAAACCCCACCAAAACGGTGAAATACCATACGAGTACATCCATATGGTACCAAACCTCACCAAAACGGTGCAATACCATACGAGTACATCCATACGGTACCAAACCACACCAAGACGGTGCAATACCGTACGAGTACTCCATACGGTACCAAACCACACCAAAACGTTGCAATACCGTACGAGTACATCCATACGGTACCAAACCACACCAAAACGGTGCAGTACCGTACGAGTACATCCATACGGTACCAAACCACACCAAAACGGTACAATACCGTACGAGTACTTCGTTACGGTACCAAACCGCACCAAAAGAGTACGATACCGTACGAGTACATCCATACGGTACCAAACCACACCAAAACGGTGCAATACCGTACGAGTACATCCATACGGTGCCAAACCACACCAAAACGGTACAATACCGTACGAGTACTTCGTTACGGTACCAAACAGCACCAAAAGAGTACGATACCGTACGAGTACATCCATACGGTACCAAACCACACCAAAACGGTGCAATACCGTACGAGTATATCCATACGGTACCAAACCACACCAAAACGGTGCAATACCGTACGAGTACTTCGTTACGGTACCAAACCGCACCAAAAGAGTACGATACCGTTCGAGTACATCCATACGGTACCAAACCACACCAAAACGGTGCAATACCGTACGAGTACTTCGTTACGGTACCAAACCACACCAAAACGGTACAATACCGTACGAGTACTTCGTTACGGTACCAAACCGCACCAAAAGAGTACAATACCGTCCGAGTACATCCATACGGTACCAAACCACACCAAAACGGTGCAATACCGTACGAGTACATCCATACGGTACCAAACCACACCAAAACGGTACAATACCGTACGAGTACTTCGTTAGGGTACCAAACCGCACCAAAAGAGTACAATACCGTACGAGTACTTTGATACGGTACCAAACCCCACCAAAACGCTGCAATACCGTACGAGTACATCCATACGGTACCAAACCACACCAAAACGGTGCAATACCGTACGAGTACATCCATACGGTACCAAACCACACCAAAACGGTACAATACCGTACCAGTACTTCGTTACGGTACCAAACCGCACCAAAAGAGTACGATACCGTACGAGTACATCCATACGGTACCAAACCCCACCAAAACGGTGAAATACCATACGAGTACATCCATATGGTACCAAACCTCACCAAAACGGTGCAATACCGTACGAGTACTCCATACGGTACAGAACCACACCAAAACGGTACAATACCGTACCAGTACTTCGTCACGGTACCAAACCGCACCAAAAGAGTACGATACCGTACGAGTACATCCATATGGTACCAAACCCCACCAAAACGGTGCAATACCGTACGAGTACATCCAAACGGTACCAAACCACACCAAAACGGTGCAATACCGTACGAGTACATCCATACGGTACCAAACCACACCAAAACGGTGCAATACCGTACGAGTACATCCATACGGTACCAGACCACACCAAAACGGTGCAATACCGTACGAGTACATCCATACGGTACCAAACCACACCAAAACGGTACAATACCGTACGAGTACTTCGTTACGGTACCACACCGCACCAAAAGAGTACGATACCGTACGAGTACATCCATACGGTACCAAACCACACCAAAACGGTGCAATACCGTACGAGTACATCCATACGGTGCCAAACCACACCAAAACGGTACAATACCGTACGAGTACTTCGTTACGGTACCAAACCGCACCAAAACAGTACGATACCGTACGAGTACATCCATACGGTACCAAACCACACCAAAACGGTGCAATACCGTACGAGTACATCCATACGGTGCCAAACCACACCAAAACGGTACAATACCGTACGAGTACTTCGTTACGGTACCAAACCGCACCAAAAGAGTACGATACCGTACGCGTACATCCATACGGTACCAAACCACACCAAAACGGTGCAATACCGTACGAGTACATCCATACGGTACCAAACCACACCAAAACGGTGCAATACCGTACGAGTACATCCATACGGTACCAAACCACACCAAAACGGTGCAATTCCGTACGAGTACTTCGTTACGGTACCAAACCGCACCAAAAGAGTACGATACCGTTCGAGTACATCCATACGGTACCAAACCACACCAAAACGGTGCAATACCGTACGAGTACTTCGTTACGGTACCAAACAACACCAAAACGGTACAATACCGTACGAGTACTTCGTTACGGTACCAAACCGCACCAAAAGAGTACAATACCGTCCGAGTACATCCATACGGTACCAAACCACACCAAAACGGTGCAATACCGTACGAGTACATCCATACGGTACCAAACAACACCAAAACGGTACAATACCGTACGAGTACTTCGTTACCGTACCAAACCGCACCAAAAGAGTACGATACCGTACGAGTACATCCAAACGGTACCAAACCACACCAAAACGGTGCAATACCGTACGAGTACATCCATACGGTACCAAACCACACCAAAACGGTGCAATACCGTACGAGTACATCCATACGGTACCAAACCACACCAAAACGGTGCAATACCTTACGAGTACATCCATACGGTACCAAACCACACCAAAACGGTGCAATACCGTACGAGTACATCCATACGGTACCAAACCACACCAAAACGGTGCAATACCGTAAGAGTACATCCATACGGTACCAAACCACACCAAAACGGTGCAATACCGTACGAGTACATCCATACGGTACCAAACCACACCAAAACGGTGCAATACCGTACGAGTACTTCGTTACGGTACCAAACCACACCAAAACGGTACAATACCGTACGAGTACTTCGTTACGGTACCAAACCGCACCAAAAGAGTACGATACCGTACGAGTACATCCATACGGTACCAAACCACACCAAAACGGTGCAATACCGTACGAGTACATCCATACGGTACCAAACCATACCAAAACGGTGCAATACCGTACGAGTACATCCATACGGTACCAAACCACACCAAAACGGTGCAATACCGTACGAGTACTTCGTTACGGTACCAAACCGCACCAAAAGAGTACGATACCGTTCGAGTACATCCATACGGTACCAAACCACACCAAAACGGTGCAATACCGTACGAGTACTTCGTTACGGTACCAAACCACACCAAAACGGTACAATACCGTACGAGTACTTCGTTACGGTACCAAACCGCACCAAAAGAGTACAATACCGTCCGAGTACATCCATACGGTACCAAACCACACCAAAACGGTGCAATACCGTACGAGTACATCCATACGGTACCAAACAACACCAAAACGGTACAATACCGTACGAGTACTTCGTTACGGTACCAAACCGCACCAAAAGAGTACGATACCGTACGAGTACATCCAAACGGTACCAAACCACACCAAAACGGTGCAATACCGTACGAGTACATCCATACGGTACCAAACCACACCAAAACGGTGCAATACCGTACGAGTACATCCATACGGTACCAAACCACACCAAAACGGTGCAATACCGTACGAGTACATCCATACGGTACCAAACCACACCAAAACGGTACAATACCGTACGAGTACTTCGTTACGGTACCAAACCGCACCAAAAGAGTACGATACCGTACGAGTACATCCATACGGTACCAAACCACACCAAAACGGTGCAATACCCTACGAGTACATCCATACGGTACCAAACCACACCAAAACGGTGCAATACCGTACGAGTACATCCATACGGTACCAAACCACACCAAAACGGTGCAATACCGTACGAGTACTCCATACGGTACCAAACCACACCAAAACGTTGCAATACCGTACGAGTACATCCATACGGTACCAAACCACACCAAAACGGTGCAATACCGTACGAGTACATCCGTACGGTACCAAACCACACCAAAACGGTACAATACCGTACGAGTACTTCGTTACGGTACCAAACCGCACCAAAAGAGTACGTACCGTACGAGTAAATCCATACGGTACCAAACCACACCAAAACGGTGCAATACCGTACGAGTACATCCATACGGTGCCAAACCACACCAAAACGGTACAATACCGTACGAGTACTTCGTTACGGTACCAAACCGCACCAAAAGAGTACGATACCGTACGAGTACATCCATACGGTACCAAACCTCACCAAAACGGTGCAATACCGTACGAGTACATCCATACGGTACCAAACCACACCAAAACGGTGCAATACCGTACGAGTACATCCATACGGTACGAAACCACACCAAAACGGTGCTATACCATACGAGTACTTCGTTACGGTACCAAACCGCACCAAAAGAGTACGATACCGTACGAGTACATCCATACGGTACCAAACCACACCAAAACGGTGCAATACCGTACGAGTACATCCATACGGTACCAAACCACACCAAAACGGTGCAATACCGTACGAGTACATCCATACGGTACCAAACCACAACAAAACGGTACAATACCGTACCAGTACTTCGTTACGGTACCAAACCGCACCAAAAGAGTACGATACCGTACGAGTACATCCATACGGTACCAGACCACACCAAAACGGTGCAATACCGTACGAGTACATCCATACGGTACCAAACCACACCAAAACGGTGCAATACCGTAGGAGTGCTTCGTTACGGTACCAAACCACACCAAAACGGTGCAATACCGTAGGAGTACTTCGTTACGGTACCAAACCACACCAAAACGATGCAATACCGTACGAGTACATCGATACGGTACCAAACAACACCAAAACGGTACAATACCGTACGAGTACTTCGTTACGGTACCAAACCGCACCAAAAGAGTACGATACCGTACGAATACATCCATACGGTACAAAACCACACCAAAACGGTGCAATACCGTACGAGTACATCCATACGGTACCAAACCTCACCAAAACGGTGCAATACCGTACGAGTTCATCCATACGGTACCAAACCACACCAAAATGGCACAATACCGTACCAGTACTTCGTCACGGTACCAAACCGCACCAAAAGAGTACGATACCGTACGAGTACATCCATACGGTACCAAACCCCACCAAAACGGTGCAATACCGTACGAGTACATCCATACGGTACCAAACCACACCAAAACGGTGCAATATCGTACGAGTACTCCATACGGTACCAAACCACACCAAAACGTTGCAATACCGTACGAGTACATCCATACGGTACCAAACCACACCAAAACGGTGCAATACCGTACGAGTACATCCATACGGTACCAAACCACACCAAAACGGTGCCATACCGTACGAGTACTCCATACGGTACCAAACCACACCAAAACGGTACAATACCGTACCAGTACTTCGTCACGGTACCAAACCGCACCAAAAGAGTACGATACCGTACGAGTACATCCATACGGTACCAAACCCCACCAAAACGGTGCAATACCGTACGAGTACATCCATACGGTACCAAACCACACCAAAACGGTGCAATACCGTACGAGTACTCCATACGGTACCGAACCACCCCAAAACGTTGCAATACCGTACGAGTACATCCATACGGTACCAAACCACACCAAAACGGTGCAATACCTTACGAGTACATCCGTACGGTACCAAACCACACCAAAACGGTACAATACCGTACGAGTACTTCGTTACGGTACCAAACCGCACCAAAAGAGTATGTACCGTACGAGTACATCCATACGGTACCAAACCACACCAAAACGGTGCAATACCGTATGAGTACATCCATACGGTGCCAAACCACACCAAAACGGTACAATACCGTACGAGTACTTCGTTACGGTACCAAACCGACCCAAAAGAGTACGATACCGTACGAGTACATCCATATGGTACCAAACCACCCCAAAACGGTGCAATACCGTACGAGTACATCCATATGGTACCAAACCACACCAAAACGGTGCAATACCGTACGAGTACATCCATACGGTACGAAACCAAACCAAAACGGTGCAATACCGTACGAGTACTTCGTTACGGTACCAAACCGCACCAAAAGAGTACGATACCGTACGAGTACATCCATACGGTACCAAACCACACCAAAACAGTGCAATACCATACGAGTACTCCATACGGTATCAAACCACGTCAAAACGGTGCAATACCGTACGAGTACTTCGTCACGGTACCAAATCACACCAAAACGGTACAATACCGTACGAGTACTTCGTTACGGTACCAAACCGCACCAACAGAGTACGATACCGTCCGAGTACATCCATACGGTACACTACCCCACCAAAACGGTGCAATACCGTACGAGTACATCCATACGGTACCAAACCACACCAAAACGGTGCCATACCGTACGAGTACTCCATACGGTACCAAACCACACCAAAACGGTATAATACCGTACCAGTACTTCGTCACGGTACCAAACCGCACCAAAAGAGTACGATACCGTACGAGTACATCCATACGGTACCAAACCCCACCAAAACGGTGCAATACCGTACGAGTACATCCATACGGTACCAAACCACACCAAAACGGTGCAATACCGTACGAGTACATCCATACGGTACAAAACCACACCAAAATGGTGCAATACCGTACGAGTACATCCATACGGTACCAAACCACACCAAAACGGTGCAATACCGTACGAGTACTTCGTTACGGTACCAAACCACACCAAAACGGTGCAATACCGTAGGAGTACTTCGTTACGGTACCAAACCACACCAAAACGGTGCAATACCGTACGAGTACATCCGTACGGTACCAAACCACACCAAAACGGTACAATACCGTACGACTACTTCGTTACGGTACCAAACCGCACCAAAAGAGTACGATACCGTACGAGTACATCCATACGGTACCAAACCACACCAAAACGGTGCAATACCGTACGAGTACATCCATTCGGTGCCAAACCACACCAAAACGGTACAATACCGTACGAGTACTTCGTTACGGTACCAAACCGCACCAAAAGAGTACGATACCGTACGAGTACATCCATACGGTACCAAACCACACCAAAACGGTGCAATACCGTACGAGTACATCCATACGGTACGAAACCACACCAAAACGGTGCAATACCGTACGAGTACTTCGTTACGGTACCAAACCGCACCAAAAGAGTACGATACCGTTCGAGTACATCCATACGGTACCAAACCACACCAAAACAGTGCAATACCTTACGAGTATTCCATACGGTATCAAACCACACCAAAACGGTGCAATACCGTACGAGTACTTCGTTACGGTACCAAATCACACCAAAACGGTACAATACCGTACGAGTACTTCGTTACGGTACCAAACCGCACCAAAAGAGTACGATACCGTCCGAGTACATCCATACGGTACCAAACCACACCAAAACGGTGCAATACCGTAGGAGTACTTCGTTACGGTACCAAACCACACCAAAACGGTGCAATACCGTACGGGTACATCCATACGGTACCAAACCACACCAAAACGGTGCAATACCGTAGGAGTACTTCGTTACGGTACCAAACCACACCAAAACGGTGCAATACCGTACGAGTACATCGATACGGTACCAAACAACACCAAAACGGCACAATACCGTATGAGTACTTCGTGACGGTACCAAACCGCACCAAAAGAGTACGATACCGTACGAGTACATCCATACAGTACCAAACCACACCAAAACGGTGCAATACCGTACGAGTACATCCATACGGTACCAAACCACACGAAAACGGTGCAATACCGTACGAGTACATCCATACGGTACCAAACCACACCAAAACGGTACAATACCGTACCAGTACTTCGTTACGGTACCAAACCGCACCAAAAGAGTACGATACCGTACGAGTACATCCATACGGTACCAAACCCCACCAAAACGGTGCAATACCGTACGAGTACATCCATACAGTACCAAACCACACCAAAACGGTGCAATACCGTACGAGTACTCCATACGGTACCAAACCACACCAAAACGTTGCAATACCGTACGAGTACATCCATACGGTACCAAACCACACCAAAAGAGTACGATACCGTACAAGTACATCCATACGGTACCAAACAACACCAAAACGGTACAATACCGTACGAGTACTTCGTTACGGTAACAAATCGCACCAAAAGAGTACGATACCGTACGAGTACATCCATACGGTACCAAACCACACCAAAACGGTGCAATACCGTACGAGTACATCCATACGGTGCCAAACCACACCAAAACGGTACAATACCGTACGAGTACTTCGTTACGGTACCAAACCGCACCAAAAGAGTACGATACCGTACGAGTACATCCATACGGTACCAAACCACACCAAAACGGTGCAATACCGTACGAGTACATCCATACGGTACCAAACGACACCAAAACGGTGCAATATTGTAAGAGTACATCCATACGGTACCAAACCACACCAAAACAGTGCAATACCGTACGAGTACATCCATACGGTACCAAACCACACCAAAACGGTACAATACCGTACGAGTACTTCGTTAGGGTACCAAACCGCACCAAAAGAGTACAATACCGTACGAGTACTTTGATACGGTACCAAACCCCACCAAAACGGTGCAATACCGTACGAGTACATCCATACGGTACCAAACCACACCAAAACGGTGCAATACCGTACGAGTACATCCATACGGTACCAAACCACACCAAAATGGTACAATGCCGTACGAGTACTTCGTTACGGTACCAAACCGCACCAAAAGAGTACGATACCGTACGAGTACATCCATACGGTACCAAACCACACCAAAACGGTGCAATACCGTACGAGTACTCCATACGGTACCAAACCACACCAAAACGGTGCAATACCGTAGGAGTACTTCGTTACGGTACCAAACCACACCAAAACGGTGCAATACCGTACGAGTACATCGATACGGTACCAAACAACACCAAAACGGTCCAATACCGTACGAGTACTTCGTTACGGTACCAAACTGCACCAAAAGAGTACGATACCGTACGAGTACATCCATACGGTACCAAACCACACCAAAACGGTGCAATACCCTACGAGTACATCCATACGGTACCAAACCACACCAAAACGGTGCAATACCGTACGAGTACATCCATACGGTACCAAACCACACCAAAACGGTACAATACCGTACCAGTACTTCGTTACGGAACCAAACCGCACGAAAAGAGTATGATACCGTACGAGTACATCCATACGATACCAAACCCCACCAAAATGGTGAAATACCGTACGAGTACATCCATATGGTACCAAACCACACCAAAACGGTGCAATACCGTACGAGTACTCCATACGGTACCAAACCACACCAAAACGTTGCAATACCGTACGAGTACATCCATACGGTACCAAACCACACCAAAACGGTGCAATACCGTACGAGTACATCCATACGGTACCAAACCCCACCAAAATGGTACAATGCCGTACGAGTACTTCGTTACGGTACCAAACCGCACCAAAAGAGTACGATACCGTACGAGTACATCCATACGGTACCAAACCACACCAAAACGGTGCAATACCGTACGAGTACTCCATACGGTACCAAACCACACCAAAACGGTGCAATACCGTACGAGTACTTCGTTACGGTACCAAACCACACCAAAACGGTGCAATACCGTACGAGTACATCCATACGGTACCAAACCACACCAAAACGGTGCAGTACCGTACGAGTACATCCATACGGTACCAAACCACACCAAAACGGTACAATACCGTACGAGTACTTCGTTACGGTACCAAACCGCACAAAAAGAGTACGATACCGTACGAGTACATCCATACGGTACCAAACCACACCAAAACGGTGCAATACCGTACGAGTACATCCATACGGTGCCAAACCACACCAAAACGGTACAATACCGTACGAGTACTTCGTTACGGTACCAAACAGCACCAAAAGAGTACGATACCGTACGAGTACATCCATACGGTACCAAACCACACCAAAACGGTGCAATACCGTACGAGTACATCCATACGGTACCAAACCACACCAAAACGGTGCAATACCGTACGAGTACTTCGTTACGGTACCAAACCGCACCAAAAGAGTACGATACCGTTCGAGTACATCCATACGGTACCAAACCACACCAAAACGGTGCAATACCGTACGAGTACTTCGTTACGGTACCAAACCACACCAAAACGGTACAATACCGTACGAGTACTTCGTTACGGTACCAAACCGCACCAAAAGAGTACAATACCGTCCGAGTACATCCATACGGTACCAAACCACACCAACACGGTGCAATACCGTACGAGTACATCCATACTGTACCAAACAACACCCAAACGGTACAATACCGTACGAGTACTTCGTTACGGTACCAAACCGCACCAAAAGAGTACGATACCGTACGAGTACATCCAAACGGTACCAAACCACACCAAAACGGTGCAATACCGTACGAGTACATCCATACGGTACCAAACCACACCAAAACGGTGCAATACCGTACAAGTACATCCATACGGTACCAAACCACACCAAAACGGTGCAATACCGTACGAGTACATCCATACGGTACCAAACCACACCAAAACGGTACAATACCGTACGAGTACTTCGTTACGGTACCAAACCGCACCAAAAGTGTACGATACCGTACGAGTACATCCATACGGTACCAAACCACACCAAAACGGTCCAATACCCTACGAGTACATCCATACGGTACCAAACCACCCCAAAACGGTGCAATACCGTACGAGTACATCCATACGGTACCAAACCACACCAAAACGGTGCAATACCGTACGAGTACATCCATACGGTACCAAACCACACCAAAACGGTGCAATATCGTAAGAGTACATCCATACGGTACCAAACCACACCAAAACGGTGCAATACCGTACGAGTACATCCATACGGTACCAAACCACACCAAAACGGTACAATACCGTACGAGTACTTCGTTAGGGTACCAAACCGCACCAAAAGAGTACAATACCGTACGAGTACTTTGATACGGTACCAAACCCCACCAAAACGCTGCAATACCGTACGAGTACATCCATACGGTACCAAACCACACCAAAACGGTGCAATACCGTACGAGTACATCCATACGGTACCAAACCACACCAAAACGGTACAATACCGTACCAGTACTTCGTTACGGTACCAAACCGCACCAAAAGAGTACGATACCGTACGAGTACATCCATACGGTACCAAACCCCACCAAAACGGTGAAATACCATACGAGTACATCCATATGGTACCAAACCACACCAAAACGGTTCAATACCGTACGAGTACTCCATACGGTACCAAACCACACCAAAACGGTACAATACCGTACCAGTACTTCGTCACGGTACCAAACCGCACCAAAAGAGTACGATACCGTACGAGTACATCCATATGGTACAAAACCCCACCAAAACGGTGCAATACCGTACGAGTACATCCATACGGTACCAAACCACACCAAAACGGTGCAATACCGTACGAGTACATCCATACGGTGCCAAACCACACCAAAACGGTACAATACCGTACGAGTACTTCGTTACGGTACCAAACCGCACCAAAAGAGTACGATACCGTACGAGTACATCCATACGGTACCAAACCACACCAAAACGGTGCAATACCGTACGAGTACATCCATACGGTACCAAACCACACCAAAACGGAGCAATACTGTACGAGTACATCCATACGGTACGAAACCACACCAAAACGGTGCTATACCGTACGAGTACTTCGTTACGGTACCAAACCGCACCAAAAGAGTACGATACCGTACGAGTACATCTATACGGTACCAAACCACACCAAAACAGTGCAATACCATACGAGTACTCCATACGGTATCAAACCACGTCAAAACGGTGCAATACCGTACGAGTACTCCATACGGTACCAAACCACACCAAAACGGTACAATACCGTACGAGTACTTCGTTACGGTACCAAACCGCTCCAAAAGAGTACGATACCGTACGAGTACATCCATACGGTACCAAACCACACCAAAACGGTGCAATACCGTACGAGTACATCCATACGGTGCCAAACCACACCAAAACGGTACAATACCGTACGAGTACTTCGTTACGGTACCAAACCGCACCAAAAGAGTACGATACCGTACGAGTACATCCATACGGTACCAAACCACACCAAAACGGTGCAATACCGTACGAGTACATCCATACGGTACCAAACCACACCAAAACGGTGCAATACCGTACGAGTACATCCATACGGTACCAAACCACACCAAAACGGTGCAAATACCGTACGAGTACTTCGTTACGGTACCAAACCGCACCAAAAGAGTACGATACCGTTCGAGTACATCCATACGGTACCAAACCACACCAAAACGGTGCAATACCGTACGAGTACTTCGTTACGGTACCAAACCACACCAAAACGGTACAATACCGTACGAGTACTTCGTTACGGTACCAAACCGCACCAAAAGAGTACAATACCGTCCGAGTACATCCATACGGTACCAAACCACACCAAAACGGTGCAATACCGTACGAGTACATCCATACGGTACCAAACAACACCAAAACGGTACAATACCGTACGAGTACTTCGTTACGGTACCAAACCGCACCAAAAGAGTACGATACCGTACGAGTACATCCAAACGGTACCAAACCACACCAAAACGGTGCAATACCGTACGAGTACATCCATACGGTACCAAACCACTCCAAAACGGTGCAATACCGTACGAGTACATCCATACGGTACCAGACCACACCAAAACGGTGCAATACCGTACGAGTACATCCATACGGTACCAAACCACACCAAAACGGTACAATACCGTACGAGTACTTCGTTACGGTACCAAACCGCACCAAAGAGTACGATACCGTACGAGTACATCCATACGGTACCAAACCACACCAAAACGGTGCAATACCGTACGAGTACATCCATACGGTGCAAAACCACACCAAAACGGTACAATACCGTACGAGTACTTCGTTACGGTACCAAACCGCACCAAAAGAGTACGATACCGTACGAGTACATCCATACGGTACCAAACCACACCAAAACGGTGCAATACCGTACGAGTACATCCATACGGTGCCAAACCACACCAAAACGGTACAATACCGTACGAGTACTTCGTTACGGTACCAAACCGCACCAAAAGAGTACGATACCGTACGAGTACATCCATACGGTACCAAACCACACCAAAACGGTGCAATACCGTACGAGTACATCCATACGGTACCAAACCACACCAAAACGGTGCAATTCCGTACGAGTACTTCGTTACGGTACCAAACCGCACCAAAAAAGTACGATACCGTTCGAGTACATCCATACGGTACCAAACCACACCAAAACGGTGCAATACCGTACGAGTACTTCGTTACGGTACCAAACAACACCAAAACGGTACAATACCGTACGAGTACTTCGTTACGGTACCAAACCGCACCAAAAGAGTACAATACCGTCCGAGTACATCCATACGGTACCAAACCACACCAAAACGGTGCAATACCGTACGAGTACATCCATACGGTACCAAACAACACCAAAACGGTACAATACCGTACGAGTACTTCGTTACCGTACCAAACCGCACCAAAAGAGTACGATACCGTACGAGTACATCCAAACGGTACCAAACCACACCAAAACGGTGCAATACCGTACGAGTACATCCATACGGTACCAAACCACACCAAAACGGTGCAATACCGTACGAGTACATCCATACGGTACCAAACCACACCAAAACGGTGCAATACCGTACGAGTACATCCATACGGTGCCAAACCACACCAAAACGGTACAATACCGTACGAGTACTTCGTTACGGTACCAAACCGCACCAAAAGAGTACGATACCGTACGAGTACATCCATACGGTACCAAACCACACCAAAACGGTGCAATACCGTACGAGTACATCCATACGGTACCAAACCACACGAAAACGGTGCAATACCGTACGAGTACATCCATACGGTACCAAACCACACCAAAACGGTGCAATACCGTACGAGTACTTCGTTACGGTACCAAACAACACCAAAACGGTACAATACCGTACGAGTACTTCGTTACGGTACCAAACCGCACCAAAAGAGTACAATACCGTCCGAGTACATCCATACGGTACCAAACCACACCAAAACGGTGCAATACCGTACGAGTACATCCATACGGTACCAAACCACACCAAAACGGTACAATACCGTACGAGTACTTCTTTACCGTACCAAACCGCACCAAAAGAGTACGATACCGTACGAGTACATCCAAACGGTACCAAACCACACCAAAACGGTGCAATGCCGTACGAGTACATCCATACGGTACCAAACCACACCAAAACGGTGCAATACCGTACGAGTACATCCATACGGTACCAAACCACACCAAAACGGTGCAATACCGTACGAGTACATCCATACGGTACCAAACCACACCAAAACGGTACAATACCGTACGAGTACTTCGTTACGGTACCAAACCGCACCAAAAGAGTACGATACCGTACGAGTACATCCAAACGGTACCAAACCACACCAAAACGGTGCAATGCCGTATGAGTACATCCATACGGTACCAAACCACACCAAAACGGTGCAATACCGTACGAGTACTTCGTTACGGTACCAAACCGGTGCAATACCGTACGAGTACATCCATACGGTACCAAACCACACCAAAACAGTGCAATACCGTACGAGTACATCCATACGGTACCAAACCACACCAAAACGGTACAATACCGTACGAGTACTTCGTTAGGGTACCAAACCGCACCAAAAGAGTACAATACCGTACGAGTACTTTGATACGGTACCAAACCCCACCAAAACGGTGCAATACCGTACGAGTACATCCATACGGTACCAAACCACACCAAAACGGTGCAATACCGTACGAGTACATCCATACGGTACCAAACCACACCAAAATGGTACAATGCCGTACGAGTACTTCGTTACGGTACCAAACCGCACCAAAAGAGTACGATACCGTACGAGTACATCCAAACGGTACCAAACCACACCAAAACGGTGCAATGCCGTACGAGTACATCCATACGGTACCAAACCACACCAAAACGGTGCAATACCGTACGAGTACATCCATACGGTACCAAACCACACCAAAACGGTGCAATACCGTACGAGTACATCCATACGGTACCAAACCACACCAAAACGGTACAATACCGTACGAGTACTTCGTTACGGTACCAAACCGCACCAAAAGAGTACGATACCGTACGAGTACATCCATACGGTACCAAACAACACAAAAACGGTGCAATACCGTACGAGTACATCCATACGGTACCAAACCACACCAAAACGGTGCAATACCGTAAGAGTACATCCATACGGTACCAAACCATACCAAAACGGTGCAATACCGTACGAGTACATCCATACGGTACCAAACCACACCAAAACGGTGCAATACCGTACGAGTACATCCATACGGTACCAAACCACACCAAAACGGTGCAATACCGTACGAGTACTTCGTTACGGTACCAAACCGCACCAAAAGAGTACGATACCGTTCGAGTACATCCATACGGTACCAAACCACACCAAAACGGTGCAATACCGTACGAGTACTTCGTTACGGTACCAAACCACACCAAAACGGTACAATACCGTACGAGTACTTCGTTACGGTACCAAACCGCACCAAAAGAGTACGATACCGTACGAGTACATCCATACGGTACCAAACCACACCAAAACGGTGCAATACCGTACGAGTACATCCATACGGTACCAAACCATACCAAAACGGTGCAATACCGTACGAGTACATCCATACGGTACCAAACCACACCAAAACGGTGCAATACCGTACGAGTACTTCGTTACGGTACCAAACCGCACCAAAAGAGTACGATACCGTTCGAGTACATCCATACGGTACCAAACCACACCAAAACGGTGCAATACCGTACGAGTACTTCGTTACGGTACCAAACCACACCAAAACGGTACAATACCGTACGAGTACTTCGTTACGGTACCAAACCGCACCAAAAGAGTACAATACCGTCCGAGTACATCCATACGGTACCAAACCACACCAAAACGGTGCAATACCGTACGAGTACATCCATACGGTACCAAACCACACCAAAACGGTACAATACCGTACGAGTACTTCGTTAGGGTACCAAACCGCACCAAAAGAGTACAATACCGTACGAGTACTTTGATACGGTACCAAACCCCACCAAAACGCTGCAATACCGTACGAGTACATCCATACGGTACCAAACCACACCAAAACGGTGCAATACCGAACGAGTACATCCATACGGTACCAAACCACACCAAAACGGTACAATACCGTACCAGTACTTCGTTACGGTACCAAACCGCACCAAAAGAGTACGATACCGTACGAGTACATCCATACGGTACCAAACCCCACCAAAACGGTGAAATACCATACGAGTACATCCATATGGTACCAAACCACACCAAAACGGTGCAATACCGTACGAGTACTCCATACGGTACCAAACCACACCAAAACGGTACAATACCGTACCAGTACTTCGTCACGGTACCAAACCGCACCAAAAGAGTACGATACCGTACGAGTACATCCATACGGTACCAAACCACACCAAAACGGTGCAATACCGTACGAGTACATCCATACGGTGCCAAACCACACCAAAACGGTACAATACCGTACGAGTACTTCGTTACGGTACCAAACCGCACCAAAAGAGTACGATACCGTACGAGTACATACATACGGTACCAAACCACACCAAAACGGTGCAATACCGTACGAGTACATCCATACGGTACCAGACCACACCAAAACGGTGCAATACCGTACGAGTACATCCATACGGTACCAAACCACACCAAAACGGTACAATACCGTACGAGTACTTCGTTACGGTACCAAACCGCACCAAAAGAGTACGATACCGTACGAGTACATCCATACGGTACCAAACCACACCAAAACGGTGCAATACCGTACGAGTACATCCATACGGTGCCAAACCACACCAAAACGGTACAATACCGTACGAGTACTTCGTTAGGGTACCAAACCGCACCAAAAGAGTACAATACCGTACGAGTACTTTGATACGGTACCAAACCCCACCAAAACGCTGCAATACCGTACGAGTACATCCATACGGTACCAAACCACACCAAAACGGTGCAATACCGTACGAGTACATCCATACGGTACCAAACCACACCAAAACGGTACAATACCGTACCAGTACTTCGTTACGGTACCAAACCGCACCAAAAGAGTACGATACCGTACGAGTACATCCATACGGTACCAAACCCCACCAAAACGGTGAAATACCATACGAGTACATCCATATGGTACCAAACCACACCAAAACGGTGCAATACCGTACGAGTACTCCATACGGTACCAAACCACACCAAAACGGTACAATACCGTACCAGTACTTCGTCACGGTACCAAACCGCACCAAAAGAGTACGATACCGTACGAGTACATCCATACGGTACCAAACCACACCAAAACGGTGCAATACCGTACGAGTACATCCATACGGTGCCAAACCACACCAAAACGGTACAATACCGTACGAGTACTTCGTTACGGTACCAAACCGCACCAAAAGAGTACGATACCGTACGAGTACATCCATACGGTACCAAACCACACCAAAACGGTGCAATACCGTACGAGTACATCCATACGGTACCAGACCACACCAAAACGGTGCAATACCGTACGAGTACATCCATACGGTACCAAACCACACGAAAACGGTGCAATACCGTACGAGTACATCCATACGGTACCAAACCACACCAAAACGGTGCAATACCGTACGAGTACTTCGTTACGGTACCAAACAACACCAAAACGGTACAATACCGTACGAGTACTTCGTTACGGTACCAAACCGCACCAAAAGAGTACAATACCGTCCGAGTACATCCATACGGTACCAAACCACACCAAAACGGTGCAATACCGTACGAGTACATCTATACGGTACCAAACAACACCAAAACGGTACAATACCGTACGAGTACTTCGTTACCGTACCAAACCGCACCAAAAGAGTACGATACCGTACGAGTACATCCAAACGGTACCAAACCACACCAAAACGGTGCAATACCGTACGAGTACATCCATACGGTACCAAACCACACCAAAACGGTGCAATACCGTACGAGTACATCCATACGGTACCAAACCACACCAAAACGGTACAATACCGTACGAGTACTTCGTTACGGTACCAAACCGCACCAAAAGAGTACGATACCGTACGAGTACATCCATACGGTACCAAACCACACCAAAACGGTGCAATACCGTACGAGTACATCCATACGGTACCAAACCACACCAAAACGGTGCAATACCGTACGAGTACATCCATACGGTACCAAACCACACCAAAACGGTGCAATACCGTAATAGTACATCCATACGGTACCAAACCACACCAAAACGGTGCAATACCGTACGAGTACATCCATACGGTACCAAACCACACCAAAACGGTGCAATACCGTACGAGTACATCCATACGGTACCAAACCACACCAAAACGGTGCAATACCGTACGAGTACTTCGTTACGGTACCAAACCGCACCAAAAGAGTACGATACCGTTCGAGTACATCCATACGGTACCAAACCACACCAAAACGGTGCAATACCGTACGAGTACTTCGTTACGGTACCAAACCACACCAAAACGGTACAATACCGTACGAGTACTTCGTTACGGTACCAAACCGCACCAAAAGAGTACGATACCGTACGAGTACATCCATACGGTACCAAACCACACCAAAACGGTGCAATACCGTACGAGTACATCCATACGGTACCAAACCATACCAAAACGGTGCAATACCGTACGAGTACATCCATACGGTACCAAACCACACCAAAACGGTGCAATACCGTACGAGTACTTCGTTACGGTATCAAACCGCACCAAAAGAGTACGATACCGTTCGAGTACATCCATACGGTACCAAACCACACCAAAACGGTGCAATACCGTACGAGTACATCCATACGGTACCAAACCACACCAAAACGGTACAATACCGTACGAGTACTTCGTTAGGGTACCAAACCGCACCAAAAGAGTACAATACCGTACGAGTACTTTGATACGGTACCAAACCCCACCAAAACGCTGCAATACCGTACGAGTACATCCATACGGTACCAAACCACACCAAAACGGTGCAATACCGTACGAGTACATCCATACGGTACCAAACCACACCAAAACGGTGCCATACCGTACGAGTACTCCATACGGTACCAAACCACACCAAAACGGTACAATACCGTACCAGTACTTCGTCACGGTACCAAACCGCACAAAAAGAGTACGATACCGTACGAGTACATCCATACGGTACCAAACCCCACCAAAACGGTGCAATACCGTACGAGTACATCCATACGGTACCAAACCACACCAAAACGGTGCAATACCGTACGAGTACTCCATACGGTACCAAACCACCCCAAAACGTTGCAATACCGTACGAGTACATCCATACGGTACCAAACCACACCAAAATGGTGCAATACCTTACGAGTACATCCGTACGGTACCAAACCACACCAAAACGGTACAATACCGTACGAGTACTTCGTTACGGTACCAAACCGCACCAAAAGAGTATGTACCGTACGAGTACATCAATACGGTACCAAACCACACCAAAACGGTGCAATACCGTATGAGTACATCCATACGGTGCCAAACCACACCAAAACGGTACAATACCGTACGAGTACTTCGTTACGGTACCAAACCGACCCAAAAGAGTACGATACCGTACGAGTACATCCATATGGTACCAAACCACCCCAAAACGGTGCAATACCGTACGAGTACATCCATATGGTACCAAACCACACCAAAACGGTGCAATACCGTACGAGTACATCCATACGGTACGAATTCGAACCAAAACGGTGCAATACCGTACGAGTACTTCGTTACGGTACCAAACCGCACCAAAAGAGTACGATACCGTACGAGTACATCCATACGGTACCAAACCACACCAAAACAGTGCAATACCATACGAGTACTCCATACGGTATCAAACCACGTCAAAACGGTGCAATACCGTACGAGTACTTCGTCACGGTACCAAATCACACCAAAACGGTACAATACCGTACGAGTACTTCGTTACGGTACCAAACCGCACCAAAAGAGTACGATACCGTCCGAGTACATCCATACGGTACACTACCCCACCAAAACGGTGCAATACCGTACGAGTACATCCATACGGTACCAAACCACACCAAAACGGTGCCATACCGTACGAGTACTCCATACGGTACCAAACCACACCAAAACGGTACAATACCGTACCAGTACTTCGTCACGGTACCAAACCGCACCAAAAGAGTACGATACCGTACGAGTACATCCATACGGTACCAAACCCCACCAAAACGGTGCAATACCGTACGAGTACATCCATACGGTACCAAACCACACCAAAACGGTGCAATACCGTACGAGTACATCCATACGGTACCAAACCACACCAAAACGGTGCAATACCGTACGAGTACATCCATACGGTACCAAACCACACCAAAACGGTACAATACCGTACGAGTACTTCGTTACGGTACCAAACCGCACCAAAAGAGTACGATACCGTACGAGTACATCCATACGGTACCAAACCACACCAAAACGGTGCAATACCGTACGAGTACATCCATACGGTACCAAACCACACCAAAACGGTGCAATACCGTACGAGTACATCCATACGGTACCAAACCACACCAAAACGGTGCAATACCGTACGAGTACATCCATACGGTACAAAACCACACCAAAACGGTGCAATACCGTACGAGTACATCCGTACGGTACCAAACCACACCAAAACGGTACAATACCGTACGAGTACTTCTTTACGGTACCAAACCGCACCAAAAGAGTACGTACCGTACGAGTACATCCATACGGTACCAAACCACACCAAAACGGTGCAATACCGTACGAGTACATCCATACGGTGCCAAACCACACCAAAACGGTACAATACCGTACGAGTACTTCGTTACGGTACCAAACCGCACCAAAAGAGTACGATACCGTACGAGTACATCCATACGGTACCAAACCTCACCAAAACGGTGCAATACCGTACGAGTACATCCATACGGTACCAAACCACACCAAAACGGTGCAATACCGTACGAGTACATCCATACGGTACGAAACCACACCAAAACGGTGCTATACCGTACGAGTACTTCGTTACGGTACCAAACCGCACCAAAAGAGTACGATACCGTACGAGTACATCCATACGGTACCAAACCACACCAAAACGGTGCAATACCGTACGAGTACATCCATACGGTACCAAACCACACCAAAACGGTGCAATACCGTACGAGTACATCCATACGGTACCAAACCACAGCAAAACGGTACAATACCGTACCAGTACTTCGTTACGGTACCAAACCGCACCAAAAGAGTACGATACCGTACGAGTACATCCATACGGTACCAGACCACAAAAAAACGGTGCAATACCGTACGAGTACATCCATACGGTACCAAACCACACCAAAACGGTGCAATACCGTAGGAGTGCTTCGTTACGGTACCAAACCACACCAAAACGGTGCAATACCGTAGGAGTACTTCGTTACGGTACCAAACCACACCAAAACGATGCAATACCGTACGAGTACATCGATACGGTACCAAACAACACCAAAACGGTACAATACCGTACGAGTACTTCGTTACGGTACCAAACCGCACCAAAAGAGTACGATACCGTACGAATACATCCATACGGTACAAAACCACACCAAAACGGTGCAATATCGTACGAGTACATCCATACGGTACCAAACCTCACCAAAACGGTGCAATACCGTACGAGTTCATCCATACGGTACCAAACCACACCAAAATGGCACAATACCGTACCAGTACTTCGTCACGGTACCAAACCGCACCAAAAGAGTACGATACCGTACGAGTACATCCATACGGTACCAAACCCCACCAAAACGGTGCAATACCGTACGAGTACATCCATACGGTACCAAACCACACCAAAACGGTGCAATATCGTACGAGTACTCCATACGGTACCAAACCACACCAAAACGTTGCAATACCGTACGAGTACATCCATACGGTACCAAACCACACCAAAACGGTGCAATACCGTACGAGTACATCCATACGGTACCAAACCACACCAAAACGGTGCCATACCGTACGAGTACTCCATACGGTACCAAACCACACAAAAACGGTACAATACCGTACCAGTACTTCGTCACGGTACCAAACCGCACCAAAAGAGTACGATACCGTACGAGTACATCCATACGGTACCAAACCCCACCAAAACGGTGCAATACCGTACGAGTACATCCATACGGTACCAAACCACACCAAAACGGTGCAATACCGTACGAGTACATCCATACGGTGCCAAACCACACCAAAACGGTACAATACCGTACGAGTACTTCGTTACGGTACCAAACCGCACCAAAAGAGTACGATACCGTACGAGTACATCCATACGGTACCAAACCTCACCAAAACGGTGCAATACCGTACGAGTACATCCATACGGTACCAAACCACACCAAAACGGTGCAATACCGTACGAGTACATCCATACGGTACGAAACCACACCAAAACGGTGCTATACCGTACGAGTACTTCGTTACGGTACCAAACCGCACCAAAAGAGTACGATACCGTACGAGTACATCCATACGGTACCAAACCACACCAAAACGGTGCAATACCGTACGAGTACATCCATACGGTACCAAACCACACCAAAATGGTGCAATACCGTACGAGTACATCCATACGGTACCAAACCACACCAAAACGGTGCAATACCGTACGAGTACTTCGTTACGGTACCAAACCACACCAAAACGGTGCAATACCGTAGGAGTACTTCGTTACGGTACCAAACCACACCAAAACGGTGCAATACCGTACGAGTACATCCGTACGGTACCAAACCACACCAAAACGGTACAATACCGTACGACTACTTCGTTACGGTACCAAACCGCACCAAAAGAGTACGATACCGTACGAGTACATCCATACGGTACCAAACCACACCAAAACGGTGCAATACCGTACGAGTACATCCATTCGGTGCCAAACCACACCAAAACGGTACAATACCGTACGAGTACTTCGTTAGGGTACCAAACCGCACCAAAAGAGTACAATACCGTACGAGTACTTTGATACGGTACCAAACCCCACCAAAACGCTGCAATACCGTACGAGTACATCCATACGGTACCAAACCACACCAAAACGGTGCAATACCGTACGAGTACATCCATACGGTACCAAACCACACCAAAACGGTACAATACCGTACCAGTACTTCGTTACGGTACCAAACCGCACCAAAAGAGTACGATACCGTACGAGTACATCCATACGGTACCAAACCCCACCAAAACGGTGAAATACCATACGAGTACATCCATATGGTACCAAACCACACCAAAACGGTGCAATACCGTACGAGTACTCCATACGGTACCAAACCACACCAAAACGGTACAATACCGTACCAGTACTTCGTCACGGTACCAAACCGCACCAAAAGAGTACGATACCGTACGAGTACATCCATACGGTACCAAACCACACCAAAACGGTGCAATACCGTACGAGTACATCCATACGGTGCCAAACCACACCAAAACGGTACAATACCGTACGAGTACTTCGTTACGGTACCAAACCGCACCAAAAGAGTACGATACCGTACGAGTACATCCATACGGTACCAAACCACACCAAAACGGTGCAATACCGTACGAGTACATCCATACGGTACCAGACCACACCAAAACGGTGCAATACCGTACGAGTACATCCATACGGTACCAAACCACACGAAAACGGTGCAATACCGTACGAGTACATCCATACGGTACCAAACCACACCAAAACGGTGCAATACCGTACGAGTACTTCGTTACGGTACCAAACAACACCAAAACGGTACAATACCGTACGAGTACTTCGTTACGGTACCAAACCGCACCAAAAGAGTACAATACCGTCCGAGTACATCCATACGGTACCAAACCACACCAAAACGGTGCAATACCGTACGAGTACATCTATACGGTACCAAACAACACCAAAACGGTACAATACCGTACGAGTACTTCGTTACCGTACCAAACCGCACCAAAAGAGTACGATACCGTACGAGTACATCCAAACGGTACCAAACCACACCAAAACGGTGCAATACCGTACGAGTACATCCATACGGTACCAAACCACACCAAAACGGTGCAATACCGTACGAGTACATCCATACGGTACCAAACCACACCAAAACGGTACAATACCGTACGAGTACTTCGTTACGGTACCAAACCGCACCAAAAGAGTACGATACCGTACGAGTACATCCATACGGTACCAAACCACACCAAAACGGTGCAATACCGTACGAGTACATCCATACGGTACCAAACCACACCAAAACGGTGCAATACCGTACGAGTACATCCATACGGTACCAAACCACACCAAAACGGTGCAATACCGTAATAGTACATCCATACGGTACCAAACCACACCAAAACGGTGCAATACCGTACGAGTACATCCATACGGTACCAAACCACACCAAAACGGTGCAATACCGTACGAGTACATCCATACGGTACCAAACCACACCAAAACGGTGCAATACCGTACGAGTACTTCGTTACGGTACCAAACCGCACCAAAAGAGTACGATACCGTTCGAGTACATCCATACGGTACCAAACCACACCAAAACGGTGCAATACCGTACGAGTACTTCGTTACGGTACCAAACCACACCAAAACGGTACAATACCGTACGAGTACTTCGTTACGGTACCAAACCGCACCAAAAGAGTACGATACCGTACGAGTACATCCATACGGTACCAAACCACACCAAAACGGTGCAATACCGTACGAGTACATCCATACGGTACCAAACCATACCAAAACGGTGCAATACCGTACGAGTACATCCATACGGTACCAAACCACACCAAAACGGTGCAATACCGTACGAGTACTTCGTTACGGTATCAAACCGCACCAAAAGAGTACGATACCGTTCGAGTACATCCATACGGTACCAAACCACACCAAAACGGTGCAATACCGTACGAGTACATCCATACGGTACCAAACCACACCAAAACGGTACAATACCGTACGAGTACTTCGTTAGGGTACCAAACCGCACCAAAAGAGTACAATACCGTACGAGTACTTTGATACGGTACCAAACCCCACCAAAACGCTGCAATACCGTACGAGTACATCCATACGGTACCAAACCACACCAAAACGGTGCAATACCGTACGAGTACATCCATACGGTACCAAACCACACCAAAACGGTGCCATACCGTACGAGTACTCCATACGGTACCAAACCACACCAAAACGGTACAATACCGTACCAGTACTTCGTCACGGTACCAAACCGCACAAAAAGAGTACGATACCGTACGAGTACATCCATACGGTACCAAACCCCACCAAAACGGTGCAATACCGTACGAGTACATCCATACGGTACCAAACCACACCAAAACGGTGCAATACCGTACGAGTACTCCATACGGTACCAAACCACCCCAAAACGTTGCAATACCGTACGAGTACATCCATACGGTACCAAACCACACCAAAATGGTGCAATACCTTACGAGTACATCCGTACGGTACCAAACCACACCAAAACGGTACAATACCGTACGAGTACTTCGTTACGGTACCAAACCGCACCAAAAGAGTATGTACCGTACGAGTACATCAATACGGTACCAAACCACACCAAAACGGTGCAATACCGTATGAGTACATCCATACGGTGCCAAACCACACCAAAACGGTACAATACCGTACGAGTACTTCGTTACGGTACCAAACCGACCCAAAAGAGTACGATACCGTACGAGTACATCCATATGGTACCAAACCACCCCAAAACGGTGCAATACCGTACGAGTACATCCATATGGTACCAAACCACACCAAAACGGTGCAATACCGTACGAGTACATCCATACGGTACGAATTCGAACCAAAACGGTGCAATACCGTACGAGTACTTCGTTACGGTACCAAACCGCACCAAAAGAGTACGATACCGTACGAGTACATCCATACGGTACCAAACCACACCAAAACAGTGCAATACCATACGAGTACTCCATACGGTATCAAACCACGTCAAAACGGTGCAATACCGTACGAGTACTTCGTCACGGTACCAAATCACACCAAAACGGTACAATACCGTACGAGTACTTCGTTACGGTACCAAACCGCACCAAAAGAGTACGATACCGTCCGAGTACATCCATACGGTACACTACCCCACCAAAACGGTGCAATACCGTACGAGTACATCCATACGGTACCAAACCACACCAAAACGGTGCCATACCGTACGAGTACTCCATACGGTACCAAACCACACCAAAACGGTACAATACCGTACCAGTACTTCGTCACGGTACCAAACCGCACCAAAAGAGTACGATACCGTACGAGTACATCCATACGGTACCAAACCCCACCAAAACGGTGCAATACCGTACGAGTACATCCATACGGTACCAAACCACACCAAAACGGTGCAATACCGTACGAGTACATCCATACGGTACCAAACCACACCAAAACGGTGCAATACCGTACGAGTACATCCATACGGTACCAAACCACACCAAAACGGTACAATACCGTACGAGTACTTCGTTACGGTACCAAACCGCACCAAAAGAGTACGATACCGTACGAGTACATCCATACGGTACCAAACCACACCAAAACGGTGCAATACCGTACGAGTACATCCATACGGTACCAAACCACACCAAAACGGTGCAATACCGTACGAGTACATCCATACGGTACCAAACCACACCAAAACGGTGCAATACCGTACGAGTACATCCATATGGTACAAAACCACACCAAAACGGTGCAATACCGTACGAGTACATCCGTACGGTACCAAACCACACCAAAACGGTACAATACCGTACGAGTACTTCTTTACGGTACCAAACCGCACCAAAAGAGTACGTACCGTACGAGTACATCCATACGGTACCAAACCACACCAAAACGGTGCAATACCGTACGAGTACATCCATACGGTGCCAAACCACACCAAAACGGTACAATACCGTACGAGTACTTCGTTACGGTACCAAACCGCACCAAAAGAGTACGATACCGTACGAGTACATCCATACGGTACCAAACCTCACCAAAACGGTGCAATACCGTACGAGTACATCCATACGGTACCAAACCACACCAAAACGGTGCAATACCGTACGAGTACATCCATACGGTACGAAACCACACCAAAACGGTGCTATACCGTACGAGTACTTCGTTACGGTACCAAACCGCACCAAAAGAGTACGATACCGTACGAGTACATCCATACGGTACCAAACCACACCAAAACGGTGCAATACCGTACGAGTACATCCATACGGTACCAAACCACACCAAAACGGTGCAATACCGTACGAGTACATCCATACGGTACCAAACCACAGCAAAACGGTACAATACCGTACCAGTACTTCGTTACGGTACCAAACCGCACCAAAAGAGTACGATACCGTACGAGTACATCCATACGGTACCAGACCACAAAAAAACGGTGCAATACCGTACGAGTACATCCATACGGTACCAAACCACACCAAAACGGTGCAATACCGTAGGAGTGCTTCGTTACGGTACCAAACCACACCAAAACGGTGCAATACCGTAGGAGTACTTCGTTACGGTACCAAACCACACCAAAACGATGCAATACCGTACGAGTACATCGATACGGTACCAAACAACACCAAAACGGTACAATACCGTACGAGTACTTCGTTACGGTACCAAACCGCACCAAAAGAGTACGATACCGTACGAATACATCCATACGGTACAAAACCACACCAAAACGGTGCAATATCGTACGAGTACATCCATACGGTACCAAACCTCACCAAAACGGTGCAATACCGTACGAGTTCATCCATACGGTACCAAACCACACCAAAATGGCACAATACCGTACCAGTACTTCGTCACGGTACCAAACCGCACCAAAAGAGTACGATACCGTACGAGTACATCCATACGGTACCAAACCCCACCAAAACGGTGCAATACCGTACGAGTACATCCATACGGTACCAAACCACACCAAAACGGTGCAATATCGTACGAGTACTCCATACGGTACCAAACCACACCAAAACGTTGCAATACCGTACGAGTACATCCATACGGTACCAAACCACACCAAAACGGTGCAATACCGTACGAGTACATCCATACGGTACCAAACCACACCAAAACGGTGCCATACCGTACGAGTACTCCATACGGTACCAAACCACACAAAAACGGTACAATACCGTACCAGTACTTCGTCACGGTACCAAACCGCACCAAAAGAGTACGATACCGTACGAGTACATCCATACGGTACCAAACCCCACCAAAACGGTGCAATACCGTACGAGTACATCCATACGGTACCAAACCACACCAAAACGGTGCAATACCGTACGAGTACATCCATACGGTGCCAAACCACACCAAAACGGTACAATACCGTACGAGTACTTCGTTACGGTACCAAACCGCACCAAAAGAGTACGATACCGTACGAGTACATCCATACGGTACCAAACCTCACCAAAACGGTGCAATACCGTACGAGTACATCCATACGGTACCAAACCACACCAAAACGGTGCAATACCGTACGAGTACATCCATACGGTACGAAACCACACCAAAACGGTGCTATACCGTACGAGTACTTCGTTACGGTACCAAACCGCACCAAAAGAGTACGATACCGTACGAGTACATCCATACGGTACCAAACCACACCAAAACGGTGCAATACCGTACGAGTACATCCATACGGTACCAAACCACACCAAAATGGTGCAATACCGTACGAGTACATCCATACGGTACCAAACCACACCAAAACGGTGCAATACCGTACGAGTACTTCGTTACGGTACCAAACCACACCAAAACGGTGCAATACCGTAGGAGTACTTCGTTACGGTACCAAACCACACCAAAACGGTGCAATACCGTACGAGTACATCCGTACGGTACCAAACCACACCAAAACGGTACAATACCGTACGACTACTTCGTTACGGTACCAAACCGCACCAAAAGAGTACGATACCGTACGAGTACATCCATACGGTACCAAACCACACCAAAACGGTGCAATACCGTACGAGTACATCCATTCGGTGCCAAACCACACCAAAACGGTACAATACCGTACGAGTACATCGTTACGGTACCAAACCGCACCAAAAGAGTACGATACCGTACGAGTACATCCATACGGTACCAAACCACACCAAAACGGTGCAATACCGTACGAGTACATCCATACGGTACGAAACCACACCAAAACGGTGCAATACCGTACGAGTACTTCGTTACGGTACCAAACCGCACCAAAAGAGTACGATACCGTTCGAGTACATCCATACGGTACCAAACCACACCAAAACAGTGCAATACCTTACGAGTATTCCATACGGTATCAAACCACACCAAAACGGTGCAATACCGTACGAGTACTTCGTTACGGTACCAAATCACACCAAAACGGTACAATACCGTACGAGTACTTCGTTACGGTACCAAACCGCACCAAAAGAGTACGATACCGTCCGAGTACATCCATACGGTACCAAACCACACCAAAACGGTGCAATACCGTACGAGTACATCCATACGGTACCAAACCACACCAAAACGGTACAATACCGTACCAGTACTTCGTTACGGTACCAAACCGCACCAAAAGAGTACGATACCGTACGAGTACATCCATACGGTACCAAACCCCACCAAAACGGTGCAATACCGTACGAGTACATCCATACAGTACCAAACCACACCAAAACGGTGCAATACCGTACGAGTACTCCATACGGTACCAAACCACACCAAAACGTTGCAATACCGTACGAGTACATCCATACGGTACCAAACCACACCAAAAGAGTACGATACCGTACAAGTACATCCATACGGTACCAAACCACACCAAAACGGTACAATACCGTACGAGTACTTCGTTACGGTAACAAATCGCACCAAAAGAGTACGATACCGTACGAGTACATCCATACGGTACCAAACCACACCAAAACGGTGCAATACCGTACGAGTACATCCATACGGTGCCAAACCACACCAAAACGGTACAATACCGTACGAGTACTTCGTTACGGTACCAAACCGCACCAAAAGAGTACGATACCGTACGAGTACATCCATACGGTACCAAACCACACCAAAACGGTGCAATACCGTACGAGTACATCCATACGGTACCAAACGACACCAAAACGGTGCAATATTGTAAGAGTACATCCATACGGTACCAAACCACACCAAAACGGTGCAATACCGTACGAGTACATCCATACGGTACCAAACCACACCAAAACGGTACAATACCGTACGAGTACTTCGTTAGGGTACCAAACCGCACCAAAAGAGTACAATACCGTACGAGTACTTTGATACGGTACCAAACCCCACCAAAACGGTGCAATACCGTACGAGTACATCCATACGGTACCAAACCACACCAAAACGGTGCAATACCGGTACCAAACCACACCAAAACGGTGCAATACCGTACGAGTACATCCATACGGTACCAAACCACACCAAAATGGTACAATGCCGTACGAGTACTTCGTTACGGTACCAAACCGCACCAAAAGAGTACGATACCGTACGAGTACATCCATACGGTACCAAACCACACCAAAACGGTGCAATACCGTACGAGTACTCCATACGGTACCAAACCACACCAAAACGGTGCAATACCGTAGGAGTACTTCGTTACGGTACCAAACCACACCAAAACGGTGCAATACCGTACGAGTACATCGATACGGTACCAAACAACACCAAAACGGTCCAATACCGTACGAGTACTTCGTTACGGTACCAAACTGCACCAAAAGAGTACGATACCGTACGAGTACATCCATACGGTACCAAACCACACCAAAACGGTGCAATACCCTACGAGTACATCCATACGGTACCAAACCACACCAAAACGGTGCAATACCGTACGAGTACATCCATACGGTACCAAACCACACCAAAACGGTACAATACCGTACCAGTACTTCGTTACGGAACCAAACCGCACGAAAAGAGTATGATACCGTACGAGTACATCCATACGATACCAAACCCCACCAAAATGGTGAAATACCGTACGAGTACATCCATATGGTACCAAACCACACCAAAACGGTGCAATACCGTACGAGTACTCCATACGGTACCAAACCACACCAAAACGTTGCAATACCGTACGAGTACTTCGTTAGGGTACCAAACCGCACCAAAAGAGTACAATACCGTACGAGTACTTTGATACGGTACCAAACCCCACCAAAACGGTGCAATACCGTACGAGTACATCCATACGGTACCAAACCACACCAAAACGGTGCAATACCGGTACCAAACCACACCAAAACGGTGCAATACCGTACGAGTACATCCATACGGTACCAAACCACACCAAAATGGTACAATGCCGTACGAGTACTTCGTTACGGTACCAAACCGCACCAAAAGAGTACGATACCGTACGAGTACATCCATACGGTACCAAACCACACCAAAACGGTGCAATACCGTACGAGTACTCCATACGGTACCAAACCACACCAAAACGGTGCAATACCGTAGGAGTACTTCGTTACGGTACCAAACCACACCAAAACGGTGCAATACCGTACGAGTACATCGATACGGTACCAAACAACACCAAAACGGTCCAATACCGTACGAGTACTTCGTTACGGTACCAAACTGCACCAAAAGAGTACGATACCGTACGAGTACATCCATACGGTACCAAACCACACCAAAACGGTGCAATACCCTACGAGTACATCCATACGGTACCAAACCACACCAAAACGGTGCAATACCGTACGAGTACATCCATACGGTACCAAACCACACCAAAACGGTACAATACCGTACCAGTACTTCGTTACGGAACCAAACCGCACGAAAAGAGTATGATACCGTACGAGTACATCCATACGATACCAAACCCCACCAAAATGGTGAAATACCGTACGAGTACATCCATATGGTACCAAACCACACCAAAACGGTGCAATACCGTACGAGTACTCCATACGGTACCAAACCACACCAAAACGTTGCAATACCGTACGAGTACATCCATACGGTACCAAACCACACCAAAACGGTGCAATACCGTACGAGTACATCCGTACGGTACCAAACCACACCAAAACGGTACAATACCGTACGAGTACTTCGTTACGGTACCAAACCGCACCAAAAGAGTACGATACCGTACGAGTACATCCATACGGTACCAAACCACACCAAAAGAGTACGATACCGTACGAGTACATCCATACGGTACCAAACCCCACGAAAACGGTGCAATACCATACGAGTACATCCATACGGTACCAAACCACACCAAAACGGTGCAATACCGTACGAGTACTCCATACGGTACCAAACCACACCAAAACGTTGCAATACCGTACGAGTACATCCATACGGTACCAAACCACACCAAAACGGTGCAGTACCGTACGAGTACATCCATACGGTACCAAACCACACCAAAACGGTACAATACCGTACTAGTACTTCGTTACGGTACCAAACCGCACCAAAAGAGTACGATACCGTACGAGTACATCCATACGGTACCAAACCACACCAAAAGAGTACGATACCGTACGAGTACATCCATACGGTACCAAACCCCACGAAAACGGTGCAATACCATACGAGTACATCCATACGGTACCAAACCACACCAAAACGGTGCAATACCGTACGAGTACTCCATACGGTACCAAACCACACCAAAACGGTGCAATACCGTACGAGTACATCCATACGGTACCAAACCACACCAAAACGGTGCAATACCGTACGAGTACATCCATACGGTACCAAATCAAAACGGTGCAATACCGTACGAGTACATCCATACGGTACCAAACCACACCAAAACGGTGCAATACCGTACGAGTACGTCCATACGGTACCAAATCAAAACGGTGCAATACCGTACGAGTACATCCATACGGTACCAAACCACACCAAAATGGTGAAATACCGTACGAGTACATCCATATGGTACCAAACCACACCAAAACGGTGCAATACCGTACGAGTACTCCATACGGTACCAAACCACACCAAAACGGTGCAATACCGTACGAGTACATCCATACGGTACCAAACCACACCAAAACGGTGCAATACCGTACGAGTACATCCATACGGTACCAAATCAAAACGGTGCAATACCGTACGAGTACATCCATACGGTACCAAACCACACCAAAACGGTGCAATACCGTACGAGTACTCCATACGGTACCAAACCACACCAAAACGGTGCAATACCGTACGAGTACTCCATACGGTACCAAACCACACCAAAACGGTGCAATACCGTAGGAGTACTTCGTTACGGTACCAAACCACACCAAAACGGTGCAATACCGTACGAGTACATCGATACGGTACCAAACAACACCAAAACGGTCCAATACCGTACGAGTACTTCGTTACGGTACCAAACTGCACCAAAAGAGTACGATACCGTACGAGTACATCCATACGGTACCAAACCACACCAAAACGGTGCAATACCCTACGAGTACATCCATACGGTACCAAACCACACCAAAACGGTGCAATACCGTACGAGTACATCCATACGGTACCAAACCACACCAAAACGGTACAATACCGTACCAGTACTTCGTTACGGAACCAAACCGCACGAAAAGAGTATGATACCGTACGAGTACATCCATACGATACCAAACCCCACCAAAATGGTGAAATACCGTACGAGTACATCCATATGGTACCAAACCACACCAAAACGGTGCAATACCGTACGAGTACTCCATACGGTACCAAACCACACCAAAACGTTGCAATACCGTACGAGTACATCCATACGGTACCAAACCACACCAAAACGGTGCAATACCGTACGAGTACATCCGTACGGTACCAAACCACACCAAAACGGTACAATACCGTACGAGTACTTCGTTACGGTACCAAACCGCACCAAAAGAGTACGATACCGTACGAGTACATCCATACGGTACCAAACCACACCAAAAGAGTACGATACCGTACGAGTACATCCATACGGTACCAAACCCCACGAAAACGGTGCAATACCATACGAGTACATCCATACGGTACCAAACCACACCAAAACGGTGCAATACCGTACGAGTACTCCATACGGTACCAAACCACACCAAAACGTTGCAATACCGTACGAGTACATCCATACGGTACCAAACCACACCAAAACGGTGCAGTACCGTACGAGTACATCCATACGGTACCAAACCACACCAAAACGGTACAATACCGTACTAGTACTTCGTTACGGTACCAAACCGCACCAAAAGAGTACGATACCGTACGAGTACATCCATACGGTACCAAACCACACCAAAAGAGTACGATACCGTACGAGTACATCCATACGGTACCAAACCCCACGAAAACGGTGCAATACCATACGAGTACATCCATACGGTACCAAACCACACCAAAACGGTGCAATACCGTACGAGTACTCCATACGGTACCAAACCACACCAAAACGGTGCAATACCGTACGAGTACATCCATACGGTACCAAACCACACCAAAACGGTGCAATACCGTACGAGTACATCCATACGGTACCAAATCAAAACGGTGCAATACCGTACGAGTACATCCATACGGTACCAAACCACACCAAAACGGTGCAATACCGTACGAGTACGTCCATACGGTACCAAATCAAAACGGTGCAATACCGTACGAGTACATCCATACGGTACCAAACCACACCAAAATGGTGAAATACCGTACGAGTACATCCATATGGTACCAAACCACACCAAAACGGTGCAATACCGTACGAGTACTCCATACGGTACCAAACCACACCAAAACGGTGCAATACCGTACGAGTACATCCATACGGTACCAAACCACACCAAAACGGTGCAATACCGTACGAGTACATCCATACGGTACCAAATCAAAACGGTGCAATACCGTACGAGTACATCCATACGGTACCAAACCACACCAAAACGGTGCAATACCGTACGAGTACTCCATACGGTACCAAACCACACCAAAACGGTGCAATACCGTACGAGTACATCCATACGGTACCAAACCACACCAAAACGGTGCAATACCGTACGAGTACATCCATACGGTACCAAATCAAAACGGTGCAATACCGTACGAGTACATCCATACGGTACCAAACCACACCAAAACGGTGCAATACCGTACGAGTACGTCCATACGGTACCAAACCACACCAAAACGGTACAATACCGTACGAGTACTTCGTTACGGTACCAAACCGCACCAAAAGTGTACGATACCGTACGAGTACATCCATACGGTACCAAACCACACCAAAACGGTGCAATACCCTACGAGTACATCCATACGGTACCAAACCACCCCAAAACGGTGCAATACCGTACGAGTACATCCATACGGTACCAAACCACACCAAAACGGTGCAATACCGTACGAGTACATCCGTACGGTACCAAACCACACCAAAACGGTACAATACCGTACGAGTACTTCGTTACGGTACCAAACCGCACCAAAAGAGTACGATACCGTACGAGTACATCCATACGGTACCAAACCACACCAAAAGAGTACGATACCGTACGAGTACATCCATACGGTACCAAACCCCACGAAAACGGTGCAATACCATACGAGTACATCCATACGGTACCAAACCACACCAAAACGGTGCAATACCGTACGAGTACTCCATACGGTACCAAACCACACCAAAACGTTGCAATACCGTACGAGTACATCCATACGGTACCAAACCACACCAAAACGGTGCAGTACCGTACGAGTACATCCATACGGTACCAAACCACACCAAAACGGTACAATACCGTACTAGTACTTCGTTACGGTACCAAACCGCACCAAAAGAGTACGATACCGTACGAGTACATCCATACGGTACCAAACCACACCAAAACGGTGCAATACCGTACGAGTACATCCATACGGTGCCAAACCACACCAAAACGGTACAATACCGTACGAGTACTTCGTTACGGTACCAAACAGCACCAAAAGAGTACGATACCGTACGAGTACATCCATACGGTACCAAACCACACCAAAACGGTGCAATACCGTACGAGTACATCCATACGGTACCAAACCACACCAAAACGGTGCAATACCGTACGAGTACTTCGTTACGGTACCAAACCGCACCAAAAGAGTACGATACCGTTCGAGTACATCCATACGGTACCAAACCACACCAAAACGGTGCAATACCGTACGAGTACTTCGTTACGGTACCAAACCACACCAAAACGGTACAATACCGTACGAGTACTTCGTTACGGTACCAAACCGCACCAAAAGAGTACAATACCGTCCGAGTACATCCATACGGTACCAAACCACACCAACACGGTGCAATACCGTACGAGTACATCCATACGGTACCAAACAACACCCAAACGATACAATACCGTACGAGTACTTCGTTACGGTACCAAACCGCACCAAAAGAGTACAATACCGTACGAGTACATCCAAACGGTACCAAACCACACCAAAACGGTGCAATACCGTACGAGTACATCCATACGGTACCAAACCACACCAAAACGGTGCAATACCGTACGAGTACATCCATACGGTACCAAACCAAAACGGTGCAATACCGTACGAGTACATCCATACGGTACCAAACCACACCAAAACGGTGCAATACCGTACGAGTACGTCCATACGGTACCAAACCACACCAAAACGGTACAATACCGTACGAGTACTTCGTTACGGTACCAAACCGCACCAAAAGTGTACGATACCGTACGAGTACATCCATACGGTACCAAACCACACCAAAACGGTGCAATACCCTACGAGTACATCCATACGGTACCAAACCACCCCAAAACGGTGCAATACCGTACGAGTACATCCATACGGTACCAAACCACACCAAAACGGTGCAATACCGTACGAGTACATCCATACGGTACCAAACCACACCAAAACGGTGCAATATCGTAAGAGTACATCCATACGGTACCAAACCACACCAAAACGGTGCAATACCGTACGAGTACTTCGTTACGGTACCAAACCGCACCAAAAGAGTACGATACCGTTCGAGTACATCCATACGGTACCAAACCACACCAAAACGGTGCAATACCGTACGAGTACTTCGTTACGGTACCAAACCACACCAAAACGGTACAATACCGTACGAGTACTTCGTTACGGTACCAAACCGCACCAAAAGAGTACAATACCGTCCGAGTACATCCATACGGTACCAAACCACACCAACACGGTGCAATACCGTACGAGTACATCCATACGGTACCAAACAACACCCAAACGATACAATACCGTACGAGTACTTCGTTATGGTACCAAACCGCACCAAAAGAGTACGATACCGTACGAGTACATCCAAACGGTACCAAACCACACCAAAACGGTGCAATACCGTACGAGTACATCCATACGGTACCAAACCACACCAAAACGGTGCAATACCGTACGAGTACATCCATACGGTACCAAACCACACCAAAACGGTGCAATACCGTACGAGTACGTCCATACGGTACCAAACCACACCAAAACGGTACAATACCGTACGAGTACTTCGTTACGGTACCAAACCGCACCAAAAGTGTACGATACCGTACGAGTACATCCATACGGTACCAAACCACACCAAAACGGTGCAATACCCTACGAGTACATCCATACGGTACCAAACCACCCCAAAACGGTGCAATACCGTACGAGTACATCCATACGGTACCAAACCACACCAAAACGGTGCAATACCGTACGAGTACATCCATACGGTACCAAACCACACCAAAACAGTGCAATATCGTAAGAGTACATCCATACGGTACCAAACCACACCAAAACGGTGCAATACCGTACGAGTACATCCATACGGTACCAAACCACACCAAAACGGTACAATACCGTACGAGTACTTCGTTAGGGTACCAAACCGCACCAAAAGAGTACAATACCGTACGAGTACTTTGATATGGTACCAAACCCCACCAAAACGCTGCAATACCGTACGAGTACATCCATACGGTACCAAACCACACCAAAACGGTGCAATACCGTACGAGTACATCCATACGGTACCAAACCACACCAAAACGGTACAATACCGTACCAGTACTTCTTTACGGTACCAAACCGCACCAAAAGAGTACGATACCGTACGAGTACATCCATACGGTACCAAACCCCACCAAAACGGTGAAATACCATACGAGTACATCCATATGGTACCAAACCACACCAAAACGGTGCAATACCGTACGAGTACTCCATACGGTACCAAACCACACCAAAACGGTACAATACCGTACCAGTACTTCGTCACGGTACCAAACCGCACCAAAAGAGTACGATACCGTACGAGTACATCCATATGGTACCAAACCCCACCAAAACGGTGCAATACCGTACGAGTACATCCATACGGTACCAAACCACACCAAAACGGTGCAATACCGTACGAGTACATCCATACGGTGCCAAACCACACCAAAACGGTACAATACCGTACGAGTACTTCGTTACGGTACCAAACCGCACCAAAAGAGTACGATACCGTACGAGTACATCCATACGGTACCAAACCACACCAAAACGGTGCAATACCGTACGAGTACATCCATACGGTACCAAACCACACCAAAACGGAGCAATACTGTACGAGTACATCCATACGGTACGAAACCACACCAAAACGGTGCTATACCGTACGAGTACTTCGTTACGGTACCAAACCGCACCAAAAGAGTACGATACCGTACGAGTACATCCATACGGTACCAAACCACACCAAAACAGTGCAATACCATACGAGTACTCCATACGGTATCAAACCACGTCAAAACGGTGCAATACCGTACGAGTACGTCCATACGGTACCAAACCACACCAAAACGGTACAATACCGTACGAGTACTTCGTTACGGTACCAAACCGCACCAAAAGTGTACGATACCGTACGAGTACATCCATACGGTACCAAACCACACCAAAACGGTGCAATACCCTACGAGTACATCCATACGGTACCAAACCACCCCAAAACGGTGCAATACCGTACGAGTACATCCATACGGTACCAAACCACACCAAAACGGTGCAATACCGTACGAGTACATCCATACGGTACCAAACCACACCAAAACAGTGCAATATCGTAAGAGTACATCCATACGGTACCAAACCACACCAAAACGGTGCAATACCGTACGAGTACATCCATACGGTACCAAACCACACCAAAACGGTACAATACCGTACGAGTACTTCGTTAGGGTACCAAACCGCACCAAAAGAGTACAATACCGTACGAGTACTTTGATATGGTACCAAACCCCACCAAAACGCTGCAATACCGTACGAGTACATCCATACGGTACCAAACCACACCAAAACGGTGCAATACCGTACGAGTACATCCATACGGTACCAAACCACACCAAAACGGTACAATACCGTACCAGTACTTCTTTACGGTACCAAACCGCACCAAAAGAGTACGATACCGTACGAGTACATCCATACGGTACCAAACCCCACCAAAACGGTGAAATACCATACGAGTACATCCATATGGTACCAAACCACACCAAAACGGTGCAATACCGTACGAGTACTCCATACGGTACCAAACCACACCAAAACGGTACAATACCGTACCAGTACTTCGTCACGGTACCAAACCGCACCAAAAGAGTACGATACCGTACGAGTACATCCATATGGTACCAAACCCCACCAAAACGGTGCAATACCGTACGAGTACATCCATACGGTACCAAACCACACCAAAACGGTGCAATACCGTACGAGTACATCCATACGGTGCCAAACCACACCAAAACGGTACAATACCGTACGAGTACTTCGTTACGGTACCAAACCGCACCAAAAGAGTACGATACCGTACGAGTACATCCATACGGTACCAAACCACACCAAAACGGTGCAATACCGTACGAGTACATCCATACGGTACCAAACCACACCAAAACGGAGCAATACTGTACGAGTACATCCATACGGTACGAAACCACACCAAAACGGTGCTATACCGTACGAGTACTTCGTTACGGTACCAAACCGCACCAAAAGAGTACGATACCGTACGAGTACATCCATACGGTACCAAACCACACCAAAACAGTGCAATACCATACGAGTACTCCATACGGTATCAAACCACGTCAAAACGGTGCAATACCGTACGAGTACTCCATACGGTACCAAACCACACCAAAACGGTACAATACCGTACGAGTACTTCGTTACGGTACCAAACCGCTCCAAAAGAGTACGATACCGTACGAGTACATCCATACGGTACCAAACCACACCAAAACGGTGCAATACCGTACGAGTACATCCATACGGTGCCAAACCACACCAAAACGGTACAATACCGTACGAGTACTTCGTTACTGTACCAAACCGCACCAAAAGAGTACGATACCGTACGAGTACATCCATACGGTACCAAACCACACCAAAACGGTGCAATACCGTACGAGTACATCCATACGGTACCAAACCACACCAAAACGGTGCAATACCGTACGAGTACATCCATACGGTACCAAACCACACCAAAACGGTGCAAATACCGTACGAGTACTTCGTTACGGTACCAAACCGCAGCAAAAGAGTACGATACCGTTCGAGTACATCCATACGGTACCAAACCACACCAAAACGGTGCAATACCGTACGAGTACTTCGTTACGGTACCAAACCACACCAAAACGGTACAATACCGTACGAGTACTTCGTTACGGTACCAAACCGCACCAAAAGAGTACAATACCGTCCGAGTACATCCATACGGTACCAAACCACACCAAAACGGTGCAATACCGTACGAGTACATCCATACGGTACCAAACAACACCAAAACGGTACAATACCGTACGAGTACTTCGTTACGGTACCAAACCGCACCAAAAGAGTACGATACCGTACGAGTACATCCAAACGGTACCAAACCACACCAAAACGGTGCAATACCGTACGAGTACATCCATACGGTACCAAACCACACCAAAACGGTGCAATACCGTACGAGTACATCCATACGGTACCAGACCACACCAAAACGGTGCAATACCGTACGAGTACATCCATACGGTACCAAACCACACCAAAACGGTACAATACCGTACGAGTACTTCGTTACGGTACCAAACCGCACCAAAAGAGTACGATACCGTACGAGTACATCCATACGGTACCAAACCACACCAAAACGGTGCAATACCGTACGAGTACATCCATACGGTGCCAAACCACACCAAAACGGTACAATACCGTACGAGTACTTCGTTACGGTACCAAACCGCACCAAAAGAGTACGATACCGTACGAGTACATCCATACGGTACCAAACCACACCAAAACGGTGCAATACCGTACGAGTACATCCATACGGTGCCAAACCACACCAAAACGGTACAATACCGTACGAGTACTTCGTTACGGTACCAAACCGCACCAAAAGAGTACGATACCGTACGAGTACATCCATACGGTACCAAACCACACCAAAACGGTGCAATACCGTACGAGTACATCCATACGGTACCAAACCACACCAAAACGGTGCAATACCGTACGAGTACATCCATACGGTACCAAACCACACCAAAACGGTGCAATTCCGTACGAGTACTTCGTTACGGTACCAAATCGCACCAAAAGAGTACGATACCGTTCGAGTACATCCATACGGTACCAAACCACACCAAAACGGTGCAATACCGTACGAGTACTTCGTTACGGTACCAAACAACACCAAAACGGTACAATACCGTACGAGTACTTCGTTACGGTACCAAACCGCACCAAAAGAGTACAATACCGTCCGAGTACATCCATACGGTACCAAACCACACTAAAACGGTGCAATACCGTACGAGTACATCCATACGGTACCAAACAACACCAAAACGGTACAATACCGTACGAGTACTTCGTTACGGTACCAAACCGCACCAAAAGAGTACAATACCGTCCGAGTACATCCATACGGTACCAAACCACACCAAAACGGTGCAATACCGTACGAGTACATCCATACGGTACCAAACCACACAAAAACGGTGCAATACCGTACGAGTACATCCATACGGTACCAAACCACACCAAAACGGTACAATACCGTACGAGTACTTCGTTACGGTACCAAACCGCACCAAAAGAGTACGATACCGTACGAGTACATCCATACGGTACCAAACCACACCAAAACGGTGCAATACCGTACGAGTACATCCATACGGTACCAAACCACACCAAAACGGTGCAATACCGTACGAGTACATCCATACGGTACCAAACCACACCAAAACGGTGCAATACCGTACGAGTACTTCGTTACGGTACCAAACCGCACCAAAAGAGTACGATACCGTTCGAGTACATCCATACGGTACCAAACCACACCAAAACGGTGCAATACCGTACGAGTACTTCGTTACGGTACCAAACCACACCAAAACGGTACAATACCGTACGACTACTTCGTTACGGTACCAAACCGCACCAAAAGAGTACGATACCGTACGAGTACATCCATACGGTACCAAACCACACCAAAACGGTGCAATACCGTACGAGTACATCCATTCGGTGCCAAACCACACCAAAACGGTACAATACCGTACAAGTACTTCGTTACGGTACCAAACCGCACCAAAAGAGTACGATACCGTACGAGTACATCCATACGGTACCAAACCACACCAAAACGGTGCAATACCGTACGAGTACATCCATACGGTACCAAACCACACCAAAACAGTCCAATACCGTACGAGTACATCCATACGGTACGAAACCACACCAAAACGGTGCAATACCGTACGAGTACTTCGTTACGGTACCAAACCGCACCAAAAGAGTACGATACCGTTCGAGTACATCCATACGGTACCAAACCACACCAAAACAGTGCAATACCTTACGAGTATTCCATACGGTATCAAACCACACCAAAACGGGGCAATACCGTACGAGTACTTCGTTACGGTACCAAATCACACCAAAACGGTACAATACCGTACGAGTACTTCGTTGCGGTACCAAACCGCACCAAAAGAGTACGATACCGTCCGAGTACATCCATACGGTACCAAACCACACCAAAACGGTGCAATACCGTAGGAGTACTTCGTTACGGTACCAAACCACACCAAAACGGTGCAATACCGTACGGGTACATCCATACGGTACCAAACCACACCAAAACGGTGCAATACCGTAGGAGTACTTCGTTACGGTACCAAACCACACCAAAACGGTGCAATACCGTACGAGTACATCGATACGGTACCAAACAACACCAAAACGGCACAATACCGTATGAGTACTTCGTGACGGTACCAAACCGCACCAAAAGAGTACGATACCGTACGAGTACATCCATACAGTACCAAACCACACCAAAACGGTGCAATACCGTACGAGTACATCCATACGGTACCAAACCACACGAAAACGGTGCAATACCGTACGAGTACATCCATACGGTACCAAACCACACCAAAACGGTACAATACCGTACCAGTACTTCGTTACGGTACCAAACCGCACCAAAAGAGTACGATACCGTACGAGTACATCCATACGGTACCAAACCCCACGAAAACGGTGCAATACCATACGAGTACATCCATACGGTACCAAACCACACCAAAACGGTGCGATACCGTACGAGTACTCCATACGGTACCAAACCACACCAAAACATTGCAATACCGTACGAGTACATCCATACGGTACCAAACCACACCAAAAGAGTACGATACCGTACGAGTACATCCATACGGTACCAAACCACACCAAAACGGTACAATACCGTACGAGTACTTCGTTACGGTAACAAATCGCACCAAAAGAGTACGATACCGTACGAGTACATCCATACGGTACCAAACCACACCAAAACGGTGCAATACCGTACGAGTACATCCATACGGTACCAAAACCCACCAAAACGGTGCAATACCGTACGAGTACATCCATACAGTACCAAACCACACCAAAACGGTGCAATACCGTACGAGTACTCCATACGGTACCAAACCACACCAAAACGTTGCAATACCGTACGAGTACATCCATACGGTACCAAACCACACCAAAAGAGTACGATACCGTACGAGTACATCCATACGGTACCAAACCACACCAAAACGGTACAATACCGTACGAGTACTTCGTTACGGTAACAAATCGCACCAAAAGAGTACGATACCGTACGAGTACATCCATACGGTATCAAACCACACCAAAACGGTGCAATACCGTACGAGTACATCCATACGGTGCCAAACCACACCAAAACGGTACAATACCGTACGAGTACTTCGTTACGGTACCAAACCGCACCAAAAGAGTACGATACCGTACGAGTACATCCATACGGTACCAAACCACACCAAAACGGTGCAATACCGTACGAGTACATCCATACGGTACCAAACCACACCAAAACGGTGCAATACCGTACGAGTACATCCATACGGTACCAAACCACACCAAAACGGTACAATACCGTACGAGTACTTCGTTAGGGTACCAAACCGCACCAAAAGAGTACAATACCGTACGAGTACTTTGATACGGTACCAAACCCCACCAAAACGGTGCAATACCGTACGAGTACATCCATACGGTACCAAACCACACCAAAACGGTGCAATACCGTACGAGAACATCCATACGGTACCAAACCACACCAAAATGGTACAATGCCGTACGAGTACTTCGTTACGGTACCAAACCGCACCAAAAGAGTACGATACCGTACGAGTACATCCATACGGTACCAAACCACACCAAAACGGTGCAATACCGTAGGAGTACTTCGTTACGGTACCAAACCACACCAAAACGGTGCAATACCGTACGAGTACATCGATACGGTACCAAACAACACCAAAACGGTCCAATACCGTACGAGTACTTCGTTACGGTACCAAACTGCACCAAAAGAGTACGATACCGTACGAGTACATCCATACGGTACCAAACCACACCAAAACGGTGCAATACCCTACGAGTACATCCATACGGTACCAAACCACACCAAAACGGTGCAATACCGTACGAGTACATCCATACGGTACCAAACCACACCAAAACGGTACAATACCGTACCAGTACTTCGTTACGGAACCAAACCGCACGAAAAGAGTATGATACCGTACGAGTACATCCATACGATACCAAACCCCACCAAAATGGTGAAATACCGTACGAGTACATCCATATGGTACCAAACCACACCAAAACGGTGCAATACCGTACGAGTACTCCATACGGTACCAAACCACACCAAAACGTTGCAATACCGTACGAGTACATCCATACGGTACCAAACCACACCAAAACGGTGCAATACCGTACGAGTACATCCGTACGGTACCAAACCACACCAAAACGGTACAATACCGTACGAGTACTTCGTTACGGTACCAAACCGCACCAAAAGAGTACGATACCGTACGAGTACATCCATACGGTACCAAACCACACCAAAAGAGTACGATACCGTACGAGTACATCCATACGGTACCAAACCCCACGAAAACGGTGCAATACCATACGAGTACATCCATACGGTACCAAACCACACCAAAACGGTGCAATACCGTACGAGTACTCCATACGGTACCAAACCACACCAAAACGTTGCAATACCGTACGAGTACATCCATACGGTACCAAACCACACCAAAACGGTGCAGTACCGTACGAGTACATCCATACGGTACCAAACCACACCAAAACGGTACAATACCGTACGAGTACTTCGTTACGGTACCAAACCGCACCAAAAGAGTACGATACCGTACGAGTACATCCATACGGTACCAAACCACACCAAAACGGTGCAATACCGTAGGAGTACTTCGTTACGGTACCAAACCACACCAAAACGGTGCAATACCGTACGAGTACATCGATACGGTACCAAACAACACCAAAACGGTCCAATACCGTACGAGTACTTCGTTACGGTACCAAACTGCACCAAAAGAGTACGATACCGTACGAGTACATCCATACGGTACCAAACCACACCAAAACGGTGCAATACCCTACGAGTACATCCATACGGTACCAAACCACACCAAAACGGTGCAATACCGTACGAGTACATCCATACGGTACCAAACCACACCAAAACGGTACAATACCGTACCAGTACTTCGTTACGGAACCAAACCGCACGAAAAGAGTATGATACCGTACGAGTACATCCATACGATACCAAACCCCACCAAAATGGTGAAATACCGTACGAGTACATCCATATGGTACCAAACCACACCAAAACGGTGCAATATTGTACGAGTACTCCATACGGTACCAAACCACACCAAAACGTTGCAATACCGTACGAGTACATCCATACGGTACCAAACCACACCAAAACGGTGCAATACCGTACGAGTACATCCGTACGGTACCAAACCACACCAAAACGGTACAATACCGTACGAGTACTTCGTTACGGTACCAAACCGCACCAAAAGAGTACGATACCGTACGAGTACATCCATACGGTACCAAACCACACCAAAAGAGTACGATACCGTACGAGTACATCCATACGGTACCAAACCCCACGAAAACGGTGCAATACCATACGAGTACATCCATACGGTACCAAACCACACCAAAACGGTGCAATACCGTACGAGTACTCCATACGGTACCAAACCACACCAAAACGTTGCAATACCGTACGAGTACATCCATACGGTACCAAACCACACCAAAACGGTGCAGTACCGTACGAGTACATCCATACGGTACCAAACCACACCAAAACGGTACAATACCGTACGAGTACTTCGTTACGGTACCAAACCGCACCAAAAGAGTACGATACCGTACGAGTACATCCATACGGTACCAAACCACACCAAAACGGTGCAATACCGTACGAGTACATCCATACGGTGCCAAACCACACCAAAACGGTACAATACCGTACGAGTACTTCGTTACGAAACCAAACAGCACCAAAAGAGTACGATACCGTACGAGTACATCCATACGGTACCAAACCACACCAAAACGGTGCAATACCGTACGAGTACATCCATACGGTACCAAACCACACCAAAACGGTGCAATACCGTACGAGTACTTCGTTACGGTACCAAACCGCACCAAAAGAGTACGATACCGTTCGAGTACATCCATACGGTACCAAACCACACCAAAACGGTGCAATACCGTACGAGTACTTCGTTACGGTACAAAACCACACCAAAACGGTACAATACCGTACGAGTACTTCGTTACGGTACCAAACCGCACCAAAAGAGTACAATACCGTCCGAGTACATCCTTACGGTACCAAACCACACCAAAACGGTGCAATACCGTACGAGTACATCCATACGGTACCAAACAACACCAAAACGGTACAATACCGTACGAGTACTTCGTTACGGTACCAAACCGCACCAAAAGAGTACGATACCGTACGAGTACATCCAAACGGTACCAAACCCCACCAAAACGGTGCAATACCGTACGAGTACATCCATACGGTACCAAACCACACCAAAACGGTGCAATACCGTACGAGTACATCCATACGGTACCAAACCACACCAAAACGGTACAATACCGTACGAGTACTTCGTTACGGTACCAAACCGCACCAAAAGTGTACGATACCGTACGAGTACATCCATACGGTACCAAACCACACCAAAACGGTGCAATACCCTACGAGTACATCCATACGGTACCAAACCACCCCAAAACGGTGCAATACCGTACGAGTACATCCATACGGTACCAAACCACACCAAAACGGTGCAATACCGTACGAGTACATCCATACGGTACCAAACCACACCAAAACGGTGCAATACCGTACGAGTACATCCATACGGTACCAAACCACACCAAAACGGTACAATACCGTACGAGTACTTCGTTAGGGTACCAAACCGCACCAAAAGAGTACAATACCGTACGAGTACTTTGATACGGTACCAAACCCCACCAAAACGCTGCAATACCGTACGAGTACATCCATACGGTACCAAACCACACCAAAACGGTGCAATACCGTACGAGTACATCCATACGGTACCAAACCACACCAAAACGGTACAATACCGTACCAGTACTTCGTTACGGTACCAAACCGCACCAAAAGAGTACGATACCGTACGAGTACATCCATACGGTACCAAACCCCACCAAAACGGTGAAATACCATACGAGTACATCCATATGGTACCAAACCACACCAAAACGGTGCAATACCGTACGAGTACTCCATACGGTACCAAACCACACCAAAACAGTACAATACCGTACCAGTACTTCGTCACGGTACCAAACCGCACCAAAAGAGTACGATACCGTACGAGTACATCCATATGGTACCAAACCCCACCAAAACGGTGCAATACCGTACGAGTACATCCATACGGTACCAAACCACACCAAAACGGTGCAATACCGTACGAGTACATCCATACGGTGCCAAACCACACCAAAACGGTACAATACCGTACGAGTACTTCGTTACGGTACCAAACCGCACCAAAAGAGTACGATACCGTACGAGTACATCCATACGGTACCAAACCACACCAAAACGGTGCAATACCGTACGAGTACATCCATACGGTACCAAACCACACCAAAACGGTGCAATACTGTACGAGTACATCCATACGGTACGAAACCACACCAAAACGGTGCTATACCGTACGAGTACTTCGTTACGGTACCAAACCGCACCAAAAGAGTACGATACCGTACGAGTACATCCATACGGTACCAAACCACACCAAAACAGTGCAATACCATACGAGTACTCCATACGGTATCAAACCGCGTCAAAACGGTGCAATACCGTACGAGTACTTCGTTACGGTACCAACCACACCAAAACGGTACAATACCGTACGAGTACTTCGTTACGGTACCAAACCGCTCCAAAAGAGTACGATACCGTACGAGTACATCCATACGGTACCAAACCACACCAAAACGGTGCAATACCGTACGAGTACATCCATACGGTGCCAAACCACACCAAAACGGTACAATACCGTACGAGTACTTCGTTATGGTACCAAACCGCACCAAAAGAGTACGATACCGTACGAGTACATCCATACGGTACCAAACCACACCAAAACGGTGCAATACCGTACGAGTACATCCATACGGTACCAAACCACACCAAAACGGTGCAATACCGTACGAGTACATCCATACGGTACCAAACCACACCAAAACGGTGCAAATACCGTACGAGTACTTCGTTACGGTACCAAACCGCACCAAAAGAGTACGATACCGTTCGAGTACATCCATACGGTACCAAACCACACCAAAACGGTGCAATACCGTACGAGTACTTCGTTACGGTACCAAACCACACCAAAACGGTACAATACCGTACGAGTACTTCGTTACGGTACCAAACCGCACCAAAAGAGTACAATACCGTCCGAGTACATCCATACGGTACCAAACCACACCAAAACGGTGCAATACCGTACGAGTACATCCATACGGTACCAAACAACACCAAAACGGTACAATACCGTACGAGTACTTCGTTACGGTACCAAACCGCACCAAAAGAGTACGATACCGTACGAGTACATCCAAACGGTACCAAACCACACCAAAACGGTGCAATACCGTACGAGTACATCCATACGGTACCAAACCACACCAAAACGGTGCAATACCGTACGAGTACATCCATACGGTACCAGACCACACCAAAACGGTGCAATACCGTACGAGTACATCCATACGGTACCAAACCACACCAAAACGGTACAATACCGTACGAGTACTTCGTTACGGTACCAAACCGCAACAAAAGAGTACGATACCGTACGAGTACATCCATACGGTACCAAACCACACCAAAACGGTGCAATACCGTACGAGTACATCCATACGGTGCCAAACCACACCAAAACGGTACAATACCGTACGAGTACTTCGTTACGGTACCAAACCGCACCAAAAGAGTACGATACCGTACGAGTACATCCATACGGTACCAAACCACACCAAAACGGTGCAATACCGTACGAGTACATCCATACGGTACCAGACCACACCAAAACGGTGCAATACCGTACGAGTACATCCATACGGTACCAAACCACACCAAAACGGTACAATACCGTACGAGTACTTCGTTAGGGTACCAAACCGCACCAAAAGAGTACAATACCGTACGAGTACTTTGATACGGTACCAAACCCCACCAAAACGCTCCAATACCGTACGAGTACATCCATACGGTACCAAACCACACCAAAACGGTGCAATACCGTACGAGTACATCCATACGGTGCCAAACCACACCAAAACGGTACAATACCGTACGAGTACTTCGTTACGGTACCAAACCGCACCAAAAGAGTACGATACCGTACGAGTACATCCATACGGTACCAAACCAAACCAAAACGGTGCAATACCGTACGAGTACATCCATACGGTACCAAACCACACCAAAACGGTGCAATACCGTACGAGTACATCCATACGGTACCAAACCACACCAAAACGGTGCAATTCCGTACGAGTACTTCGTTACGGTACCAAACCGCACCAAAAGAGTACGATACCGTTCGAGTACATCCATACGGTACCAAACCACACCAAAACGGTGCAATACCGTACGAGTACTTCGTTACGGTACCAAACAACACCAAAACGGTACAATACCGTACGAGTACTTCGTTACGGTACCAAACCGCACCAAAAGAGTACAATACCGTCCGAGTACATCCATACGGTACAAAACCACACCAAAACGGTGCAATACCGTACGAGTACATCCATACGGTACCAAACAACACCAAAACGGTACAATACCGTACGAGTACTTCGTTACCGTACCAAACCGCACCAAAAGAGTACGATACCGTACGAGTACATCCAAACGGTACCAAACCACACCAAAACGGTGCAATACCGTACGAGTACATCCATACGGTACCAAACCACACCAAAACGGTGCAATACCGTACGAGTACATCCATACGGTACCAAACCACACCAAAACGGTGCAATACCGTACGAGTACTTCGTTACGGTACCAAACCGCACCAAAAGAGTACGATACCGTTCGAGTACATCCATACGGTACCAAACCACACCAAAACGGTGCAATACCGTACGAGTACTTCGTTACGGTACCAAACCACACCAAAACGGTACAATACCGTACGAGTACTTCGTTACGGTACCAAACCGCACCAAAAGAGTACGATACCGTACGAGTACATCCATACGGTACCAAACCACACCAAAACGGTGCAATACCGTGCGAGTACATCCATACGGTACCAAACCATACCAAAACGGTGCAATACCGTACGAGTACATCCATACGGTACCAAACCACACCAAAACGGTGCAATACCGTACGAGTACTTCGTTACGGTACCAAACCGCACCAAAAGAGTACGATACCGTTCGAGTACATCCATACGGTACCAAACCACACCAAAACGGTGCAATACCGTACGAGTACTTCGTTACGGTACCAAACCACACCAAAACGGTACAATACCGTACGAGTACTTCGTTACGGTACCAAACCGCACCAAAAGAGTACAATACCGTCCGAGTACATCCATACGGTACCAAACCACACCAAAACGGTGCAATACCGTACGAGTACATCCATACGGTACCAAACAACACCAAAACGGTACAATACCGTACGAGTACTTCGTTACGGTACCAAACCGCACCAAAAGAGTACGATACCGTACGAGTACATCCAAACGGTACCAAACCACACCAAAACGGTGCAATACCGTACGAGTACATCCATACGGTACCAAACCACACCAAAACGGTGCAATACCGTACGAGTACATCCATACGGTACAAGACCACACCAAAACGGTGCAATACCGTACGAGTACATCCATACGGTACCAAACCACACCAAAACGGTACAATACCGTACGAGTACTTCGTTACGGTACCAAACCGCAACAAAAGAGTACGATACCGTACGAGTACATCCATACGGTACCAAACCACACCAAAACGGTGCAATACCGTACGAGTACATCCATACGGTGCCAAACCACACCAAAACGGTACAATACCGTACGAGTACTTCGTTACGGTACCAAACCGCACCAAAAGAGTACGATACCGTACGAGTACATCCATACGGTACCAAACCAAACCAAAACGGTGCAATACCGTACGAGTACATCCATACGGTACCAAACCACACCAAAACGGTGCAATACCGTACGAGTACATCCATACGGTACCAAACCACACCAAAACGGTGCAATTCCGTACGAGTACTTCGTTACGGTACCAAACCGCACCAAAAGAGTACGATACCGTTCGAGTACATCCATACGGTACCAAACCACACCAAAACGGTGCAATACCGTACGAGTACTTCGTTACGGTACCAAACAACACCAAAACGGTACAATACCGTACGAGTACTTCGTTACGGTACCAAACCGCACCAAAAGAGTACAATACCGTCCGAGTACATCCATACGGTACCAAACCACACCAAAACGGTGCAATACCGTACGAGTACATCCATACGGTACCAAACAACACCAAAACGGTACAATACCGTACGAGTACTTCGTTACCGTACCAAACCGCACCAAAAGAGTACGATACCGTACGAGTACATCCAAACGGTACCAAACCACACCAAAACGGTGCAATACCGTACGAGTACATCCATACGGTACCAAACCACACCAAAACGGTGCAATACCGTACGAGTACATCCATACGGTACCAAACCACACCAAAACGGTGCAATACCGTACGAGTACATCCATACGGTACCAAACAACACCAAAACGGTACAATACCGTACGAGTACTTCGTTACGGTACCAAACCGCACCAAAAGAGTACGATACCGTACGAGTACATCCAAACGGTACCAAACCACACCAAAACGGTGCAATACCGTACGAGTACATCCATACGGTACCAAACCACACCAAAACGGTGCAATACCGTACGAGTACATCCATACGGTACAAGACCACACCAAAACGGTGCAATACCGTACGAGTACATCCATACGGTACCAAACCACACCAAAACGGTACAATACCGTACGAGTACTTCGTTACGGTACCAAACCGCAACAAAAGAGTACGATACCGTACGAGTACATCCATACGGTACCAAACCACACCAAAACGGTGCAATACCGTACGAGTACATCCATACGGTGCCAAACCACACCAAAACGGTACAATACCGTACGAGTACTTCGTTACGGTACCAAACCGCACCAAAAGAGTACGATACCGTACGAGTACATCCATACGGTACCAAACCAAACCAAAACGGTGCAATACCGTACGAGTACATCCATACGGTACCAAACCACACCAAAACGGTGCAATACCGTACGAGTACATCCATACGGTACCAAACCACACCAAAACGGTGCAATTCCGTACGAGTACTTCGTTACGGTACCAAACCGCACCAAAAGAGTACGATACCGTTCGAGTACATCCATACGGTACCAAACCACACCAAAACGGTGCAATACCGTACGAGTACTTCGTTACGGTACCAAACAACACCAAAACGGTACAATACCGTACGAGTACTTCGTTACGGTACCAAACCGCACCAAAAGAGTACAATACCGTCCGAGTACATCCATACGGTACCAAACCACACCAAAACGGTGCAATACCGTACGAGTACATCCATACGGTACCAAACAACACCAAAACGGTACAATACCGTACGAGTACTTCGTTACCGTACCAAACCGCACCAAAAGAGTACGATACCGTACGAGTACATCCAAACGGTACCAAACCACACCAAAACGGTGCAATACCGTACGAGTACATCCATACGGTACCAAACCACACCAAAACGGTGCAATACCGTACGAGTACATCCATACGGTACCAAACCACACCAAAACGGTGCAATACCGTACGAGTACATCCATACGGTACCAAACCACACCAAAACGGTGCAATACCGTACGAGTACTTCGTTACGGTACCAAACCGCACCAAAAGAGTACGATACCGTTCGAGTACATCCATACGGTACCAAACCACACCAAAACGGTGCAATACCGTACGAGTACTTCGTTACGGTACCAAACCACACCAAAACGGTACAATACCGTACGAGTACTTCGTTACGGTACCAAACCGCACCAAAAGAGTACGATACCGTACGAGTACATCCATACGGTACCAAACCACACCAAAACGGTGCAATACCGTGCGAGTACATCCATACGGTACCAAACCATACCAAAACGGTGCAATACCGTACGAGTACATCCATACGGTACCAAACCACACCAAAACGGTGCAATACCGTACGAGTACTTCGTTACGGTACCAAACCGCACCAAAAGAGTACGATACCGTTCGAGTACATCCATACGGTACCAAACCACACCAAAACGGTGCAATACCGTACGAGTACTTCGTTACGGTACCAAACCACACCAAAACGGTACAATACCGTACGAGTACTTCGTTACGGTACCAAACCGCACCAAAAGAGTACAATACCGTCCGAGTACATCCATACGGTACCAAACCACACCAAAACGGTGCAATACCGTACGAGTACATCCATACGGTACCAAACAACACCAAAACGGTACAATACCGTACGAGTACTTCGTTACGGTACCAAACCGCACCAAAAGAGTACGATACCGTACGAGTACATCCAAACGGTACCAAACCACACCAAAACGGTGCAATACCGTACGAGTACATCCATACGGTACCAAACCACACCAAAACGGTGCAATACCGTACGAGTACATCCATACGGTACCAAACCACACCAAAACGGTGCAATACCGTACGAGTACATCCATACGGTACCAAACCACACCAAAACGGTACAATACCGTACGAGTACTTCGTTACGGTACCAAACCGCACCAAAAGAGTACGATACCGTACGAGTACATCCATACGGTACCAAACCACACCAAAACGGTGCAATACCCTACGAGTACATCCATACGGTACCAAACCACACCAAAACGGTGCAATACCGTACGAGTACATCCATACGGTACCAAACCACACCAAAACGGTGCAATACCGTACGAGTACATGCATACGGTACCAAACCAAACCAAAACGGTGCAATATCGTAAGAGTACATCCATACGGTACCAAACCACACCAAAACGGTGCAATACCGTACGAGTACATCCATACGGTACCAAACCACACCAAAACAGTAGAATACCGTACGAGTACTTCGTTAGGGTACCAAACCGCACCAAAAGAGTACAATACCGTACGAGTACTTTGATACGGTACCAAACCCCACCAAAACGCTGCAATACCGTACGAGTACATCCATACGGTACCAAACCACACCAAAACGGTGCAATACCGTACGAGTACATCCATACGGTACCAAACCACACCAAAATGGTACAATGCCGTACGAGTACTTCGTTACGGTACCAAACCGCACCAAAAGAGTACGATACCGTACGAGTACATCCATACGGTACCAAACCACACCAAAACGGTGCAATACCGTACGAGTACTCCATACGGTACCAAACCACACCAAAACGGTGCAATACCGTACGAGTACTTCGTTACGGTACCAAACCACACCAAAACGGTGCAATACCGTACGAGTACATCGATACGGTACCAAACAACACCAAAATGGTACAATACCGTACGAGTACTTCGTTACGGTACCAAACTGCACCAAAAGAGTACGATACCGTACGAGTACATCCATACGGTACCAAACCACACCAAAACGGTGCAATACCGTACCAGTACATCCGAGTACATCCATACGGTACCAAACCACACCAAAACGGTGCAATACCGTACGAGTACATCCATACGGTACCAAACCACACCAAAACGGTACAATACCGTACCAGTACTTCGTTACGGTACCAAACCGCACCAAAAGAGTACGATACCGTACGAGTACATCCATACGGTACCAAACCCCACCAAAACGGTGAAATACCATACGAGTACATCCATATGGTACCAAACCACACGAAAACGGTGCAATACCGTACGAGTACTCCATACGGTACCAAACCACACCAAAACGGTACAATACCGTACCAGTACTTCGTCACGGTACCAAACCGCACCAAAAGAGTACGATACCGTACGAGTACATCCATACGGTACCAAACCCCACCAAAACGGTGCAATACCGTACGAGTACATCCATACGGTACCAAACCACACCAAAACGGTGCAATACCATACGAGTACATCCATACGGTGCCAAACCACACCAAAACGGTACAATACCGTACAAGTACTTCGTTACGGTACCAAACCGCACCAAAAGAGTACGATACCGTACGAGTACATCCATACGGTACCAAACCACACCAAAACGGTGCAATACCGTACGAGTACATCCATACGGTACCAAACCACACCAAAACGGTGCAATACTGTACGAGTACATCCATACGGTACGAAACCACACCAAAACGGTGCTATACCGTACGAGTACTTCGTTACGGTACCAAACCGCACCAAAAGAGTACGATACCGTACAAGTACATCCATACGGTACCAAACCACACCAAAACAGTGCAATACCATACGAGTACTCCATACGGTATGAAACCACGTCAAAACGGTGCAATACCGTACGAGTACTTCGTTACGGTACCAAACCACACCAAAACGGTACAATACCGTACGAGTACTTCGTTACGGTACCAAACCGCTCCAAAAGAGTACGATACCGTACGAGTACATCCATACGGTACCAAACCACACCAAAACGGTGCAATACCGTACGAGTACATCCATACGGTACCAAACCACACAAAAACGGTGCAATACCGTACGAGTACTTCGTTACGGTACCAAACCACACCAAAACGGTGCAATACCGTACGAGTACTTCGTTACGGTACCAAACCACACCAAAACGGTGCAATACCGTACGAGTACATCGATACGGTACCAAACAACACCAAAACAGTACAATACCGTACGAGTCATTCGTTACGGTACCAAACCGCACCAAAAGAGTACGATACCGTTCGAGTACATCAATACGGTACCAAACCACACCAAAACGGTGCAATACCGTACGAGTACATCCATACGGTACCAAACCACACCAAAACGGTGCAATACCGTACGAGTACATCCATACGGTACCAAACCACACAAAAACGGTACAATACCGTACCAGTACTTCGTTACGGTACCAAACCGCACCAAAAGAGTACGATACCGTACGAGTACATCCATACGGTACCAAACCCCACCAAAACGGTGCAATACCGTACGAGTACATCCATACGGTACCAAACCACACCAAAACGGTGCCATACCGTACGAGTACTCCATACGGTACCAAACCACACCAAAACGGTACAATACCGTACCAGTACTTCGTCACGGTACCAAACCGCACCAAAAGAGTACGATACCGTACGAGTACATCCATACGGTACCAAACCCCACCAAAACGGTGCAATACCGTACGAGTACATCCATACGGTACCAAACCACACCAAAATGGTGCAATACCGTACGAGTACTCCATACGGTACCAAACCACACCAAAACGTTGCAATACCGTACGAGTACTTCCATACGGTACCAAACCACACCAAAACGGTGCAATACCTTACGAGTACATCCGTACGGTACCAAACCACACCAAAACGGTACAATACCGTACGAGTACTTCGTTACGGTACCAAACCGCACCAAAAGAGTATGTACCGTACGAGTACATCCATACGGTACCAAACCACACCAAAACGGTGCAATACCGTATGAGTACATCCATACGGTGCCAAACCACACCAAAACAGTACAATACCGTACGAGTACTTCGTTACGGTACCAAACCGACCCAAAAGAGTACGATACCGTACGAGTACATCCATACGGTACCAAACCACACCAAAACGGTGCAATACCGTACGAGTACATCCATACGGTACCAAACCACACCAAAACGGTGCAATACCGTACGAGTACATCCATACGATACGAAACCACACTAAAACGGTGCAATACCGTACGAGTACTTCGTTACGGTACCAAAGCGCACCAAAAGAGTACGATACCGTACGAGTACATCCATACGGTACCAAACCACACCAAAACAGTGCAATACCATACGAGTACTCCATACGGTATCAAACCACGTCAAAACGGTGCAATACCGTACGAGTACTTCGTCACGGTACCAAATCACACCAAAACGGTACAATACCGTACGAGTACTTCGTTACGGTACCAAACCGCACCAAAAGAGTACGATACCGTCCGAGTACATCCATACGGTACCAAACCCCACCAAAACGGTGCAATACCGTACGAGTACATCCATACGGTACAAAACCACACCAAAACGGTGCCATACCGTACGAGTACTCCATACGGTACCAAACCACACCAAAACGGTACAATACCGTACCAGTACTTCGTCACCGTACCAAACCGCACCAAAAGAGTACGATACCGTACGAGTACATCCATACGGTACCAAACCCCACCAAAACGGTGCAATACCGTACGAGTACATCCATACGGTACCAAACCCCACCAAAACGGTGCAATACCGTACGAGTACATCCATACGGTACCAAACCACACCAAAATGGTGCAATACCGTACGAGTACATCCATACGGTACCAAACCACACCAAAACGGTGCAATACCGTACGAGTACTTCGTTACGGTACCAAACCACACCAAAACGGTGCAATACCGTAGGAGTACTTCGTTACGGTACCAAACCACACCAAAACGGTGCAATACCGTATGAGTACATCGATACGGTACCAAACAACACCAAAACAGTACAATACCGTACGAGTACTTCGTTACGGTACCAAACCGCACCAAAAGAGTACGATACCGTACAACTAGATCCATACGGTACCAAACCGCACCAAAACGGTGCAATACCGTACGAGTACATCCATACGGTACCAAACCACACCAAAACGGTGCAAATACCGTACGAGTACTTCGTTACGGTACCAAACCGCACCAAAAGAGTACGATACCGTTCGAGTACATCCATACGGTACCAAACCACACCAAAACGGTGCAATACCGTACGAGTACATCCATACGATACGAAACCACACTAAAACGGTGCAATACCGTACGAGTACTTCGTTACGGTACCAAAGCGCACCAAAAGAGTACGATACCGTACGAGTACATCCATACGGTACCAAACCACACCAAAACGGTGCAATACCGTACGAGTACTCCATACGGTATCAAACCACGTCAAAACGGTGCAATACCGTACGAGTACTTCGTCACGGTACCAAATCACACCAAAACGGTACAATACCGTACGAGTACTTCGTTACGGTACCAAACCGCACCAAAAGCGTACGATACCGTCCGAGTACATCCATACGGTACCAAACCCCACCAAAACGGTGCAATACCGTACGAGTACATCCATACGGTACCAAACCCCACCAAAACGGTGCAATACCGTACGAGTACATCCATACGGTACCAAACCACACCAAAATGGTGCAATACCGTACGAGTACATCCATACGGTACCAAACCACACCAAAACGGTGCAATACCGTACGAGTACTTCGTTACGGTACCAAACCACACCAAAACGGTGCAATACCGTAGGAGTACTTCGTTACGGTACCAAACCACACCAAAACGGTGCAATACCGTATGAGTACATCGATACGGTACCAAACAACACCAAAACAGTACAATACCGTACGAGTACTTCGTTACGGTACCAAACCGCACCAAAAGAGTACGATACCGTACAACTACATCCATACGGTACCAAACCGCACCAAAACGGTGCAATACCGTACGAGTACATCCATACGGTACCAAACCACACCAAAACGGTGCAATACCGTACGAGTACATCCATACGGTACCAAACCACACCAAAACGGTACAATACCGTACCAGTACTTCGTTACGGTACCAAACCGCACCAAAAGAGTACGATACCGTACGAGTACATCCATACGGTACCAAACCCCACCAAAACGGTGCAATACCGTACGAGTACATCCATACGGTACCAAACCACACCAAAACGGTGCAATACCGTACGAGTACTCCATACGGTACCAAACCACACCAAAACGTTGCAATACCGTACGAGTACATCCATACGGTACCAAACCACACCAAAACGGTGCAATACCGTACGAGTACATCCGTACGGTGCCAAACCACACCAAAACGGTACAATACCGTACTAGTACTTCGTTACGGTACCAAACCGCACCAAAAGAGTACGATACCGTACGAGTACATCCATACGGTACCAAACCACACCAAAACGGTGCAATACCGTACGAGTACATCCATTCGGTGCCAAACCACACCAAAACGGTACAATACCGTACGAGTACTTCGTTACGGTACCAAACCGCACCAAAAGAGTACGATACCGTACGAGTACATCCATACGGTACCAAACCACACCAAAACGGTGCAATACCGTACGAGTACATCCATACGGTACCAAACCCCACCAAAACGGTGCAATACCGTACGAGTACATCCATACGGTACCAAACCACACCAAAATGGTGCAATACCGTACGAGTACATCCATACGGTACCAAACCACACCAAAACGGTGCAATACCGTACGAGTACTTCGTTACGGTACCAAACCACACCAAAACGGTGCAATACCGTAGGAGTACTTCGTTACGGTACCAAACCACACCAAAACGGTGCAATACCGTATGAGTACATCGATACGGTACCAAACAACACCAAAACAGTACAATACCGTACGAGTACTTCGTTACGGTACCAAACCGCACCAAAAGAGTACGATACCGTACAACTAGATCCATACGGTACCAAACCGCACCAAAACGGTGCAATACCGTACGAGTACATCCATACGGTACCAAACCACACCAAAACGGTGCAAATACCGTACGAGTACTTCGTTACGGTACCAAACCGCACCAAAAGAGTACGATACCGTTCGAGTACATCCATACGGTACCAAACCACACCAAAACGGTGCAATACCGTACGAGTACATCCATACGATACGAAACCACACTAAAACGGTGCAATACCGTACGAGTACTTCGTTACGGTACCAAAGCGCACCAAAAGAGTACGATACCGTACGAGTACATCCATACGGTACCAAACCACACCAAAACGGTGCAATACCGTACGAGTACTCCATACGGTATCAAACCACGTCAAAACGGTGCAATACCGTACGAGTACTTCGTCACGGTACCAAATCACACCAAAACGGTACAATACCGTACGAGTACTTCGTTACGGTACCAAACCGCACCAAAAGCGTACGATACCGTCCGAGTACATCCATACGGTACCAAACCACACCAAAACGGTGCAAAACCGTACGAGTACTCCATACGGTACCAAACCACACCAAAACGTTGCAATACCGTACGAGTACATCCATACGGTACCAAACCACACCAAAACGGTGCAATACCGTACGAGTACATCCGTACGGTACCAAACAACACCAAAACGGTACAATACCGTACGAGTACTTCGTTACGGTACCAAACCGCACCAAAAGAGTACGATATCGTACGAGTACATCCATACGGTACCAAACCACACCAAAACGGTGAATACCGTACGAGTACATCCGTACGGTACCAAACCACACCAAAACGGTACAATACCGTACGAGTACTTCGTTACGGTAACAAACCGCACCAAAAGAGTACGATACCGTACGAGTACATCCATACGGTACCAAACCACAACAAAACGGTGCAATACCGTACGAGTACATCCATACGGTACCAAACCACACCAAAACGGTGAATACGGTACGAGTACATCCGTACGGTACCAAACCACACCAAAACGGTGCAATACCGTACGAGTACATCCATACGGTGCCAAACCACACCAAAACGGTACAATACCGTACGAGTACTTCGTGACGGTACCAAACCGCACCAAAAGAGTACGATACCGTACGAGTACATCCATACGGTACCAAACCACACCAAAACGGTACAATACCGTACGAGTACATCCACACGGTACCAAACCACCCCAAAACGGTGCAATACCGTACGAGTACATCCATACGGTACGAAACCACACCAAAACGGTGCAATACCGTACGAGTACTTCGTTACGGTACCAAACCGCACCAAAAGAGTACGATACCGTTCGAGTACATCCATACGGTACCAAACCACCCCAAAACAGTGTAATACCGTACGAGTACTCCATACGGTATCAAACCACACCAAAACAGTGCAATACCGTACGAGTACTTCATTACGGTACCAAACCACACCAAAACGGTACAATACCGTACGAGTACTTCGTTACGGTAGCAAACCGCACCAAAAGAGTACGATACCGTACGAGTACATCCATACGGTATCAAACCACACCAAAATGGTGCAATACCGTACCAGTACTTAGTTACGGTACCAAACCGCACCAAAAGAGTACGATACCGTACGAGTACATCCATACGGTACCAAACCACACCAAAACGGTGAATACCGTACGAGTACATCCGTACGGTACCAAACCACACCAAAACGGTAGAATACCGTACGAGTACTTCGTTACGGTACCAAACCGCACCAAAAGAGTACGATATCGTACGAGTACATCCATACGGTACCAAACCACACCAAAACGGTGCAATACCGTACGAGTACATCCATACGGTGCCAAACCACACCAAAACGGTACAATACCGTACGAGTACTTCGTTACGGTACCAAACCGCACCAAAAGAGTACGATACCGTACGAGTACATCCATACGGTACCAAACCACACCAAAACGGTACAATACCGTACGAGTACATCCACACGGTACCAAACCACCCCAAAACGGTGCAATACCGTACGAGTACATCCATACGGTATGAAACCACACCAAAACGGTGCAATACCGTACGAGTACTTCGTTACGGTACCAAACCGCACCAAAAGAGTTCGATACCGTTCGAGTACATCCATACGGTACCAAACCACCCCAAAACAGTGTAATACCGTACGAGTACTCCATACGGTATCAAACCACATCAAAACGGTGCAATACCGTACGAGTACTTCATTACGGTACCAAACCACACCAAAACGGTACAATACCGTACGAGTACTTCGTTACGGTAGCAAACCGCACCAAAAGAGTACGATACCGTACCAGTACATCCATACGGTACCAAACCACACCAAAATGGTGCAATACCATACGAGTACATCCATACGGTACCAAACCACACCAAAACGGTACAATACCGTACCAGTACTTAGTTACGGTACCAAACCGCACCAAAAGAGTACGATACCGTACGAGTACATCCATACGGTACCAAACCCCACCAAAACGGTGCAATACCGTACGAGTACATCCATACGGTACCAAACCACACCAAAACGGTACAATACCGTACGAGTACTTCGTTACGGTAGCAAACCGCACCAAAAGAGTACGATACCGTACGAGTACATCCATACGGTACCAAACCACACCAAAATGGTGCAATACCATACGAGTACATCCATACGGTACCAAACCACACCAAAACGGTACAATACCGTACCAGTACTTAGTTACGGTACCAAACCGCACCAAAAGAGTACGATACCGTACGAGTACATCCATACGGTACCAAACCCCACCAAAACGGTGCAATACCGTACGAGTACATCCATACGGTACCAAACCACACCAAAACGGTACAATACCGTACGAGTACTTCGTTACGGTACCAAACCGCACCAAAAGAGTACGATACCGTACGAGTACATCCATACGGTACCAAACCACACCAAAACGGTACAATACCGTACGAGTACTTCGTTACGGTAGCAAACCGCACCAAAAGAGTACGATACCGTACGAGTACATCCATACGGTACCAAACCACACCAAAATGGTGCAATACCATACGAGTACATCCATACGGTACCAAACCACACCAAAACGGTACAATACCGTACCAGTACTTAGTTACGGTACAAAACCGCACCAAAAGAGTACGATACCGTACGAGTACATCCATACGGTACCAAACCCCACCAAAACGGTGCAATACCGTACGAATACATCCATACGGTACCAAACCACACCAAAACGGTGCAATACCGTACGAGTACTCCATACGGTACCAAACCATACCAAAACGTTGCAATACCGTACGAGTACATCCATACGGTACCAAACCACACCAAAACGGTGCAATACCGTACGAGTACATCCATACGGTGCCAAACCACACCAAAACGGTACAATACCGTACGAGTACTTCGTTACGGTACCAAACCGCACCAAAACAGTAAGATACCGTACGAGTACATCCATACGGTACCAAAGCACACCAAAACGGTGCAATACCGTACGAGTACATCCATACGGTACCAAACCACACCAAAACGGTGCAATACCGTAGGAGTACTTCGTTACGGTACAAAACCACACCAAAACGGTGCAATACCGTACGAGTACATCGATACGATACCAAACAACACCAAAACGGTACAATACCGTACGAGTACTTCGTTACGGTACCAAACTGCACCAAAAGAGTACGATACCGTACGAGTACATCCATACGGTACCAAACCACACCAAAACGGTGCAATACCGTACGAGTACATCCATACGGTACCAAACCACACCAAAACGGTACAATACCGTACCAGTACTTCGTTACGGTACCAAACCGCACCAAAAGAGTATGATACCGTACGAGTACATCCATACGGTACCAAACCCCACCAAAACGGTGAAATACCGTACGAGTACATGCATACGGTACCAAACCACACCAAAACGGTGCAAAACCGTACGAGTACTCCATACGGTACCAAACCACACCAAAACGTTGCAATACCGTACGAGTACATCCATACGGTACCAAACCACACCAAAACGGTGCAATACCGTACGAGTACATCCGTACGGTACCAAACCACACCAAAACGGTACAATACCGTACGAGTACTTCGTTACGGTACCAAACCGCACCAAAAGAGTACGATATCGTACGAGTACATCCATACGGTACCAAACCACACCAAAACGGTGAATACCGTACGAGTACATCCGTACGGTACCAAACCACACCAAAGCGGTACAATACCGTACGAGTACTTCGTTACGGTAACAAACCGCACCAAAAGAGTACGATACCGTACGAGTACATCCATACGGTACCAAACCACAACAAAACGGTGCAATACCGTACGAGTACATCCATACGGTACCAAACCACACCAAAACGGTGAATACGGTCCGAGTACATCCGTACGGTACCAAACCACACCAAAACGGTGCAATACCGTACGAGTACATCCATACGGTGCCAAACCACACCAAAACGGTACAATACCGTACGAGTACTTCGTGACGGTACCAAACCGCACCAAAAGAGTACGATACCGTACGAGTACATCCATACGGTACCAAACCACACCAAAACGGTACAATACCGTACGAGTACATCCACACGGTACCAAACCACCCCAAAACGGTGCAATACCGTACGAGTACATCCATACGGTACGAAACCACACCAAAACGGTGCAATACCGTACGAGTACTTCGTTACGGTACCAAACCGCACCAAAAGAGTACGATACCGTTCGAGTACATCCATACGGTACCAAACCACCCCAAAACAGTGTAATACCGTACGAGTACTCCATACGGTATCAAACCACACCAAAACAGTGCAATACCGTACGAGTACTTCATTACGGTACCAAACCACACCAAAACGGTACAATACCGTACGAGTACTTCGTTACGGTAGCAAACCGCACCAAAAGAGTACGATACCGTACGAGTACATCCATACGGTACCAAACCACACCAAAATGGTGCAATACCGTACCAGTACTTAGTTACGGTACCAAACCGCACCAAAAGAGTACGATACCGTACGAGTACATCCATACGGTACCAAACCACACCAAAACGGTGAATACCGTACGAGTACATCCGTACGGTACCAAACCACACCAAAACGGTACAATACCGTACGAGTACTTCGTTACGGTAACAAACCGCACCAAAAGAGTACGATACCGTACGAGTACATCCATACGGTACCAAACCACAACAAAACGGTGCAATACCGTACGAGTACATCCATACGGTACCAAACCACACCAAAACGGTGAATACGGTACGAGTACATCCGTACGGTACCAAACCACACCAAAACGGTACAATACCGTACGAGTACTTCGTTACGGTACCAAACCGCACCAAAATGGTGCAATACCGTACCAGTACTTAGTTACGGTACCAAACCGCACCAAAAGAGTACGATACCGTACGAGTACATTCAAACGGTACCAAACCACACCAAAACGGTGCAATACCGTACGAGTACATCCGTACGTTACCAAACCACACCAAAACGGTGCAATACCGTACGAGTACTTCCATACGGTACCAAACCACACCAAAACGGTGCAATACCGTACGAGTACATCCATACGGTACCAAACCACACCAAAACGGTACAATACCGTACCAGTACTTCGTTAAGGTACCAAACCGCACCAAAAGAGTACGATACCGTACGACTACATCCATACGGTACCAAACCCCACCAAAACGGTGCAATACCCTACGAGTACATCCATACGGTACCAAACCACACCAAAACGGTGCAATACCGTACGAGTAGATCCATACGGTACCAAACCACACCAAAACGGTGCAATGCCGTACGAGTACATCCATACGGTACCAAACCACACCAAAACGGTGCAATAGCGTACGAGTACATCCATACGGTACCAAACCACACCAAAACGGTGCAATACCGTACGAGTACATCCATACGGTACCAAACCACACCAAAACGGTACAATACCGTACGAGTACTTCGTTAGGGTACCAAACCGCACCAAAAGAGTACAATACCATACGAGTACTTCGATACGGTACCAAACCCCACCAAAACGGTGCAATACCGTACGAGTACATCCATACGGTACCAAACCACACCAAAACGGTGCAATACTGTACGAGTACATCCATACGGTACCAAAGCACACCAAAATGGTACAATGCCCTACGAGTACTTCGTTACGGTACCAAACCGCACCAAAAGAGTACGATACCGTACGAGTACATCCATACGGTACGAAATCACACCAAAACGGTGCAATACCGTACGAGTACTTCGTTACGGTACCAAACCGCACCAAAAGAGTACGATACCGTACGAGTACATCCGTACGGTACCAAACCACACCAAAACGGTGCAATACCGTACGAGTACATCCATACGGTACCAAACCACACCAAAACGGTGAATACCGTACGAGTACATCCGTACGGTACCAAACCACACCAAAACGGTACAATACCGTACGAGTACTTCGTTACGGTAACAAACCGCACCAAAAGAGTACGATACCGTACGAGTACATCCATACGGTACCAAACCACAACAAAACGGTGCAATACCGTACGAGTACATCCATACGGTACCAAACCACACCAAAACGGTGAATACGGTACGAGTACATCCGTACGGTACCAAACCACACCAAAACGGTACAATACCGTACGAGTACTTCGTTACGGTACCAAACCGCACCAAAAGAGTACGATACCGTACGAGTACATCCATACGGTACCAAACCACACCAAACGGTGCAATACCGTACGAGTACATCCATACGGTACCAAACCACACCAAAACGGTGCAATACCGTACGAGTACTTCATACGGTACCAAACCACACCAAAACAGTACAATACCGTACGAGTACTTCGTTACGGTACCAAACCGCACCAAAAGAGTACTATACCGTACGAGTACATCCATACGGTTCCAAACCACACCAAAACGGTGCAATACCGTACGAGTACATCCATACGGTTCCAAACCACACCAAAACGGTGCAATACCGTACGAGTACTTCGTTACGGTACCAAACCACACCAAAACGGTGCAATACCGTATGAGTACATCGATACGGTTCCAAACAATACCTAAACGGTACAATACCATACAAGTACTACGTTACGGTACCAAACCGCACCAAAAGAGTACGATACCGTACGAGTACATCCATACGGTACCAAACCACACCAAAACGGTGCAATACCGTACGAGTACATCCATACAGTACCAAACCACACCAAAACGGTGCAATACCGTACGAGTACATCCATACGGTACCAAACCACACCAAAACGGTACAATACCGTACGAGTACTTCGTTACGGTACCAAACCGCACCAAAAGAGTACGATACCGTACGAGTACATGCATACGGTACCAAACCACACCAAAACGGTGCAATACCCTACGAGTACATCCATACGGCACCAAACCACACCAAAACGGTGCAATACCGTACGAGTACATCCATACGGTACCAAACCACACCAAAATGGTGCAATAGCGTACGAGTATTTCGTTACGGTACCAAACCACACCAAAACGGTGCAATACCGTACAAGTACATCGATACGGTACCAAACAACACCAAAACGGTAAAATACCATACGAGTACTTCGTTACGGTACCAAACCGCACCAAAAGAGTACGATACCGTACGAGTACATCCATACGGTACCAAACCACACCAAAACGGTGCAATACCGTACGAGTACATCCATACGGTACCAAACCACACCAAAACGGTGCAATACCGTACGAGTACATCCATACGGTACCAAACCACACCAAAACGGTACAATACCGTACGAGTACTTCGTTACGGTACCAAACCGCACCAAAACGGTGCAATACCGTACGAGTACATCCATACGGTACCAAACCCCACCAAAACGGTGCAATACCGTACGAGTACATCCATACGGTACCAAACCACACCAAAACGGTGCAATACCGTACGAGTACATCCATACGGTACCAAACCACACCAAAACGGTGCAATACCGTACGAGTACATCCATACGGTACCAAACCACACCAAAACGGTACAATACCGTACGAGTACTTCGTTAGGGTACCAAACCGCACCAAAAGAGTACAATACCATACGAGTACTTCCATACGGTACCAAACCCCACCAAAACGGTGCAATACCGTTCGAGTACATCCATACGGTACCAAACCACACCAAAACGGTGCAATACCGTACGAGTACATCCATACGGTACCAAACCACACCAAAATGGTACAATGCCGTACGAGTACTTCGTTACGGTACCAAACCGCACCAAAAGAGTACGATACCGTACGAGTACATCCATAAGGTACCAAACCACACCAAAACGGTGCAATACCGTACGAGTACTCCATACGGTAACAAACCACACCAAAACGGTGCAATACCGTACGAGTACTTCGTTACGGTACCAAACCGCACCAAAAGAGTACGATACCGTACGAGTACATCCATACGGTACCAAACCACACCAAAACGGTGCAATACCATACGAGTACATCCACACGGTACCAAACCACACCAAAACGGTGGAATACCGTACGAGTACATCCATACGGTACCAAACCACACCAAAACGGTACAATACCGTACGAGTACTTCGTTACGGTACCAAACCGCACCAAAAGAGTACGATACCGTACGAGTACATCCATACGGTACCAAACCCCACCAAAACGGTGCAATATCGTACGAGTACATCCATACGGTACCAAACCACACCAAAACGGTGGAATACCGAACGAGTACATCCATACGGTACCAAACCACACAAAAACGGTACAATACCGCACGAGTACTTCGTTACGGTACCAAACCGCACCAAAAGAGTACGATACCGTACGAGTACATCCATACGGTACCAAACCACACCAAAACGGTGCAATACCGTACGAGTACATCCATACGGTACCAAACCACACCAAAACGGTGCAATACCGTACGAGTACATCCATACGGTACCAAACCACACCAAAATGGTGCAATGCCGTACGAGTACTTCGTTACGGTACCAAACCGCACCAAAAGAGTACGATACCGTACGAGTACATCCATACGGTACCAAACCCCACCAAAACGGTGCAATACCGTACGAGTACTCCAAACGGTACCAAACCACACCAAAACGGTGCAATACCGTACGAGTACTTCGTTACGGTACCAAACCACACCAAAACGGTGCAATACTGTACGAGTACTTCGTTACGGTACCAAACCACACCAAAACGGTGCAATACCGTACGAGTACATCCATACGATACCAAACCACACCAAAACGGTACAATACCGTACGAGTACTTCGTTACGGTACCAAACCGCACCAAAAGAGTACGATACCGTACGAGTATATCCATACGGTACCAAACCACACCAAAACGGTGCACTACCGTACGAGTTCATCCATACGGTACGAAACCACACCAAAACGGTGCAATACCGTACGAGTACTTCGTTACGGTACCAAATCGCACCAAAATAGTACGATACCGTACGAGTACATCCATACGGTACCAAACAACACCAAAACGGTGCAATACCGTACGAGTACTTCGTTACGGTACCAAACCACACCAAAAGGTGCAATACCGTACGAGTACATGCATACGGTACCAAACCATAACAAAACGGTGCAAAACCGTACGAGTACATGCATACGGTACCAAACCACACCAAAACGGTGCAATACCGTACGAGTACATACATACGGTACCGAACCACACCAAAACGGTGCAATACCGTACGAGTACATCCATACGGTACCAAACCACACCAAAACGGTGCAATACCGTACGAGTACATCCATACGGTACCAAACCACACCAAAACGGTACAATACCGTACGAGTACTTCGTTACGGTACCAAACCGCACCAAAAGAGTACGATACCGTACGAGTACATCCATACGGTACCAAACCCCACCAAAACGGTGCAATACCGTACGAGTACTTCCATACGGTACCAAACCACACCAAAACGGTGCAATACCGTACGAGTACATCCATACGGTACAAAACCACACCAAAACGGTACAATACCGTACGAGTACTTCGTTATGGTACCAAACCGCACCAAAAGAGTACAATACCGTACGAGTACTTCCATACGGTACCAAACCCCACCAAAACGGTGCAATACCGTACGAGTACATCCATACGGTACAAAACCACACCAAAACGGTGCAATACCGTACGAGTACATCCATACGGTACCAAACCACACCAAAATGGTACAATGCCGTACGAGTACTTCGTTACGGTACCAAACCGCACCAAAAGAGTACGATACCGTACGAGTACATCCATACGGTACCAAACCACACCAAAACGGTGCAATACCGTACGAGTACTCCATACGGTACCAAACCACACCAAAACGGAGCAATACCGTACGAGTACTTCGTTACGGTACCAAACCGCACCAAAAGAGTACGATACCGTACGAGTACATCCATACGGTCCCAAACCACACCAAAACGGTGCAATACCGTACGAGTACGTCCATACGGTACAAAACCACACCAAAACGGTGCAATATCGTACGAGTACATCCATACGGTACCAAACCACACCAAAACGGTGCAATACCGTACGAGTACATCCATACGGTACCAAACCACACCAAAATGGTACAATGCCGTACGAGTACTTCGTTACGGTACCAAACCGCACCAAAAGAGTACGATACCGTACGAGTACATCCATACGGTACCAAACCACACCAAAACGGTGCAATACCGTACGAGTACTCCAAACGGTACCAAACCACACCAAAACGGTGCAATACCGTACGAGTACTTCGTTACGGTACCAAACCACACCAAAACGGTGCAATACTGTACGAGTACTTCGTTACGGTACCAAACCACACCAAAACGGTGCAATACCGTACGAGTACATCCATACGATACCAAACCACACCAAAACGGTGCAATACCGTACGAGTACATCCATACGGTACCAAACCACACCAAAACAGTGGAATACCGAACGAGTACATCCATACGGTACCAAACCACACAAAAACGGTACAATACCGTACGAGTACTTCGTTACGGTACCAAACCGCACCAAAAGAGTACGATACCATACGAGTACATCGATACGGTACCAAACCACACCAAAACGGTGCAATACCATACGAGTACATCCATACGGTACCAAACCACACCAAAACGGTGCAATACCGTACGAGTACATCCATACGGTACCAAACCACACCAAAATGGTACAATGCCGTACGAGTACTTCGTTACGGTACCAAACCGCACCAAAAGAGTACGATACCGTACGAGTACATCCATACGGTACCAAACCACACCAAAACGGTGAAATACCGTACGAGTACTCCAAACGGTACCAAACCACACCAAAACGGTGCAATACCGTACGAGTACTTCGTTACGGTACCAAACCACACCAAAACGGTGCAATACTGTACGAGTACTTCGTTACGGTACCAAACCACACCAAAACGGTGCAATACTGTACGAGTACATCCATACGATACCAAACCACACCAAAACGGTACAATACCGTACGAGTACTTCGTTACGGTACCAAACCGCACCAAAAGAGTACGATACCGTACGAGTACATCCATACGGTACCAAACCACACCAAAACGGTGCAATACCGTACGAGTACATCCATACGGTACCAAACCACACCAAAACGGTGCAATACCGTACGAGTTCATCCATACGGTACGAAACCACACCAAAACGGTGCAATACCGTACGAGTACTTCGTTACGGTACAAAATCGCACCAAAAGAGTACGATACCGTACGAGTACATCCATACGGTACCAAACAACACCAAAACGGTGCAATACCGTACGAGTACTTCGTTACGGTACCAAACCACACCAAAAGGTGCAATACCGTACGAGTACATGCATACGGTACCAAACCATAACAAAACGGTGCAAAACCGTACGAGTACATGCATACGGTACCAAACCACACCAAAACGGTGCAATAACGTACGAGTACATACATACGGTACCAAACCACACCAAAACGGTGCAATACTGTACGAGTACATCCATACGGTACCAAACCACACCAAAACGGTGCAATACCGTACGAGTTAATCCATACGGTACCAAACCACACCAAAACGGTAGAATTCCGTACGAGTACTTCGTTACGGTACCAAACCGCACCAAAAGAGTACGATACCGTACGAGTACATCCATACGGTACCAAACAACACCAAAACGGTGCAATACCGTACGAGTACTTCGTTACGGTACCAAACCACACCAAAAGGTGCAATACCGTACGAGTACATGCATACGGTACCAAACCATAACAAAACGGTGCAAAACCGTACGAGTACATGCATACGGTACCAAACCACACCAAAACGGTGCAATACCGTACGAGTACATACATACGGTACCGAACCACACCAAAACGGTGCAATACCGTACGAGTACATCCATACGGTACCAAACCACACCAAAATGGTACAATGCCGTACGAGTACTTCGTTACGGTACCAAACCGCACCAAAAGAGTACGATACCGTACGAGTACATCCATACGGTACCAAACCACACCAAAACGGTGCAATACCGTACGAGTACTCCATACGGTACCAAACCACACCAAAACGGAGCAATACCGTACGAGTACTTCGTTACGGTACCAAACCGCACCAAAAGAGTACGATACCGTACGAGTACATCCATACGGTCCCAAACCACACCAAAACGGTGCAATACCGTACGAGTACGTCCATACGGTACAAAACCACACCAAAACGGTGCAATATCGTACGAGTACATCCATACGGTACCAAACCACACCAAAACGGTGCAATACCGTACGAGTACATCCATACGGTACCAAACCACACCAAAACGGTGCAATACCGTACGAGTACATCCATACGGTACCAAACCACACCAAAATGGTACAATGCCGTACGAGTACTTCGTTACGGTACCAAACCGCACCAAAAGAGTACGATACCGTACGAGTACATCCATACGGTACCAAACCACACCAAAACGGTGCAATACCGTACGAGTACTCCAAACGGTACCAAACCACACCAAAACGGTGCAATACCGTACGAGTACTTCGTTACGGTACCAAACCACACCAAAACGGTGCAATACTGTACGAGTACTTCGTTACGGTACCAAACCACACCAAAACGGTGCAATACTGTACGAGTACATCCATACAATACCAAACCACACCAAAACGGTGCAATACCGTACGAGTACATCCATACGGTACCAAACCACACCAAAACGGTGGAATACCGAACGAGTACATCCATACGGTACCAAACCACACAAAAACGGTACAATACCGTACGAGTACTTCGTTACGGTACCAAACCGCACCAAAAGAGTACGATACCATACGAGTACATCGATACGGTACCAAACCACACCAAAACGGTGCAATACCATACGAGTACATCCATACGGTACCAAACCACACCAAAACGGTTCAATACCGTACGAGTACATCCATACGGTACCAAACCACACCAAAATGGTACAATGCCGTACGAGTACTTCGTTACGGTACCAAACCGCACCAAAAGAGTACGATACCGTACGAGTACATCCATACGGTACCAAACCACACCAAAACGGTGCAATACCGTACGAGTACTCCAAACGGTACCAAACCACACCAAAACGGTGCAATACCGTACGAGTACTTCGTTACGGTACCAAACCACACCAAAACGGTGCAATACTGTACGAGTACTTCGTTACGGTACCAAACCACACCAAAACGGTGCAATACTGTACGAGTACATCCATACGATACCAAACCACACCAAAACGGTACAATACCGTACGAGTACTTCGTTACGGTACAAAACCGCACCAAAAGAGTACGATACCGTACGAGTACATCCATACGGTACCAAACCACACCAAAACGGTGCAATACCGTACGAGTACATCCATACGGTACCAAACCACACCAAAACGGTGCAATACCGTACGAGTTCATCCATACGGTACGAAACCACACCAAAACGGTGCAATACCGTACGAGTACTTCGTTACGGTACCAAATCGCACCAAAAGAGTACGATACCGTACGAGTACATCCATACGGTACCAAACAACACCAAAACGGTGCAATACCGTACGAGTACTTCGTTACGGTACCAAACCACACCAAAAGGTGCAATACCGTACGAATACATGCATACGGTACCAAACCATAACAAAACGGTGCAAAACCGTACGAGTACATGCATACGGTACCAAACCACACAAAAACGGTGCAATACCGTACGAGTACATACATACGGTACCAAACCACACCAAAACGGTGCAATACTGTACGAGTACATCCATACGGTACCAAACCACACCAAAACGGTGCAATACCGTACGAGTTCATCCATACGGTACCAAACCACACCAAAACGGTACAATTCCGTACGAGTACTTCGTTACGGTACCAAACCGCACCAAAAGAGTACGATACCGTACGAGTACATCCATACGGTACCAAACCCCACCAAAACGGTGCAATACCGTACGAGTACATCCATACGGTACCAAACCACACCAAAACAGTGCAATATCGTACGAGTACATCCATACGGTACCAAACCACACCAAAACGGTGCAATACCGTACGAGTACATCCATACGGTACCAAACCACACCAAAACGGTGCAATACCGTACGAGTACATCCATACGGTACCAAACCACACCAAATTGGTACAATACCGTACGAGTACTTCGTTATGGTACCAAACCGCACCAAAAGAGTACAATACCGTACGAGTACTTCCATACGGTACCAAACCCCACCAAAACGGTGCAATACCGTACGAGTACATCCATACGGTACCAAACCACACCAAAACGGTGCAATACCGTACGAGTACTCCATACGGTACCAAACCACACCAAAACGGAGCAATACCGTACGAGTACTTCGTTACGGTACCAAACCGCACCAAAAGAGTACGATACCGTACGAGTACATCCATACGGTCCCAAACCACACCAAAACGGTGCAATACCGTACGAGTACGTCCATACGGTACAAAACCACACCAAAACGGTGCAATATCGTACGAGTACATCCATACGGTACCAAACCACACCAAAACGGTGCAATACCGTACGAGTACATCCATACGGTACCAAACCACACCAAAACGGTGCAATACCGTACGAGTACATCCATACGGTACCAAACCACACCAAAATGGTACAATGCCGTACGAGTACTTCGTTACGGTACCAAACCGCACCAAAAGAGTACGATACCGTACGAGTACATCCATACGGTACCAAACCACACCAAAACGGTGCAATACCGTACGAGTACTCCATACGGTACCAAACCACACCAAAACGGAGCAATACCGTACGAGTACTTCGTTACGGTACCAAACCGCACCAAAAGAGTACGATACCGTACGAGTACATCCATACGGTCCCAAACCACACCAAAACGGTGCAATACCGTACGAGTACGTCCATACGGTACAAAACCACACCAAAACGGTGCAATATCGTACGAGTACATCCATACGGTACCAAACCACACCAAAACGGTGCAATACCGTACGAGTACATCCATACGGTACCAAACCACACCAAAATGGTACAATGCCGTACGAGTACTTCGTTACGGTACCAAACCGCACCAAAAGAGTACGATACCGTACGAGTACATCCATACGGTACCAAACCACACCAAAACGGTGCAATACCGTACGAGTACTCCAAACGGTACCAAACCACACCAAAACGGTGCAATACCGTACGAGTACTTCGTTACGGTACCAAACCACACCAAAACGGTGCAATACTGTACGAGTACTTCGTTACGGTACCAAACCACACCAAAACGGTGCAATACTGTACGAGTACATCCATACGATACCAAACCACACCAAAACGGTGCAATACCGTACGAGTACATCCATACGGTACCAAACCACACCAAAACGGTGGAATACCGAACGAGTACATCCATACGGTACCAAACCACACAAAAACGGTACAATACCGTACGAGTACTTCGTTACGGTACCAAACCGCACCAAAAGAGTACGATACCATACGAGTACATCGATACGGTACCAAACCACACCAAAACGGTGCAATACCATACGAGTACATCCATACGGTACCAAACCACACCAAAACGGTTCAATACCGTACGAGTACATCCATACGGTACCAAACCACACCAAAATGGTACAATGCCGTACGAGTACTTCGTTACGGTACCAAACCGCACCAAAAGAGTACGATACCGTACGAGTACATCCATACGGTACCAAACCACACCAAAACGGTGCAATACCGTACGAGTACTCCAAACGGTACCAAACCACACCAAAACGGTGCAATACCGTACGAGTACTTCGTTACGGTACCAAACCACACCAAAACGGTGCAATACTGTACGAGTACTTCGTTACGGTACCAAACCACACCAAAACGGTGCAATACTGTACGAGTACATCCATACGATACCAA